>NC_083383.1:10285000-10885000 GCF_031755915.1 Ziziphus jujuba | reverse complement strand
TGGAATGTCCTCTAAGAATTGGCATAGCCATGCTGCCTCTTCTCCACATTTATCTAATGCAATGAACTCTGATTCCATCGTGGATCGAGCTATCACTATTTGTTTTGAGGACTTCCACGTTACAGCTGCACCCGCTAATGTAAATACATAGCCACTAGTGGATTTTGAATCCTTTATATCTGATATCCAGTTAGCATCACTGTATCCTTCTAATACAGTAGGATATCCCGTATAGTCTAGTCCATATTCACGAGTATATCGTAAGTATCTTAATATTCTAACGATTCCTTTCCATTGTTCATCATTTGGATTACTCGTGTATCTATGTATCTACTTAGTCTACTTATAGCATAGACTAAGTCTGGTCTTGTATAATTCATTAAGTACATCAGACTTCCAATCACCCTTGCATATTCCACTTGAGCTACACTCTCTCCTTTATTCTTAGATAAATGTAAACTCACATCAATGGGTGTTCTGGCTATATTAGTATCATCTTTACTAAAATTAGCTAGTATTTTATCTACATAATGTGTTTGACTAAGAATGATACCATTCGAAGTCCTCGTAATTTTCATCCCTAAAAACACATCTGCAAGCCCCATATCTTTCATATCAAATTTGAATTTCAACATCGCTTTTGTAGTTTGGACCATATTGTCATCACTACCTACTATGAGTATGCCATCTACATACAGACAAAGAATGACATATCCATTCTCTGTATCTTTTACATAGATACACTTATCACACTCATTTATCTTAGATCCATCACTAAGCATGGCACTATCAAATTTTTGATGCTATTACTTTGGAGCTTGTTTAAGTCCATACAAGGACTTTACCAATCTACAGACTTTCTTTTCTTGTCCTGGTGCGGAGAAACCCTTAAGTTACTCTATGTAGATCTCTTCATCGAGATCTCCATTAAGAAAGGCTGTTTTCACATTCATTTGATGTACTTCAAGATTCCGCAATGCAGCAATAGCTAGTACCATCCTTATGGAATTTATTCTCGTTACCGGAGAATAAGTATCAAAATAATCAAGGCTTTCTTGTTGCTTGTATCTTTTAATTACAAGTCTTGCCTTGTACTTATCTATTTTTCCATCTGCTTTCATCTTCTTTTTAAATATCCATTTGTAACCTAAGGTTTACAACCTGGAGAAATATCTACTAGTTCCCAGGTATGATTTTGCAAGATGGAATCAATTTCACTTTTTATGGCTTCTTTCCATAAATTTCCTTCAGGAGAACTAACAGCTTCTTGGAAGCTTTGAGGTTCACTTTCTAGCATATAAGTAAGAGAATCTGGACCGTAGGATTTTTCGGTTCTTACTCTTTTGCTTCGTCTTAATTCAACCTCAACTTCAACTTCGGTCTCCTGATCTTGATCACTATCATGATCATCATCACTGATAGCATCATAAGTTCATTTAGATGTACTCGGTCTTACTTCAATTTTATACGGAAAAATATGTTCGAAAAATGATGCATTTCTCGATTCCATTATTGTATTCTTGTGTATATTAGGAATCTCTGACTTATACACGAGAAACCGATATGCACTACTATTTTGTGCATATCCTATGAAGATGCAATCTACTGTCTTGGGACCTATCTTTACATTTTTAGGAGTAGGTACCATAACTTTAGCAAGACACCCCCACACTCGTAAATATTTATAGGTAGGTTGTCTTCCTTTCCAAAGTTCATACGGTGTTTTCACCTGATCTTTACGGGGCACCTTATTTAAAATGTCATTTGCTAACAAAACGGCTTCCCCCCACAAGTTCTGAGGTACTCTAGAACTTAACAGCATTGCATTCATCATTTCTTTCAAAGTTCTATTTTTCCATTCAGCCACACCATTCGATTGTGGTGAACATGGTGGAGTAACTTCATGTATTATGCCATGTTGAGCACAATACTCTCCAAATGGAGTTACATACTCTCCACCACGATCACTTCTGATCACTTTAATTTTGCGGGTGAATTGATTCTCAACTTCCGTTTTATAGAGAATAAATTTCTCTATAGCCTCATCTTTACTCTTAAGCAAGTACACATAGCAATATTCCATGCTATCATCAATAAAGGTGATAAAATATTTATTACCACCTCTAGTCGGTGCAAACTTTAAATCACATACATCACTATGTATTAAATCCAAAGGTTCATTATTTCTTTCAATTGTTTGATATGATAATCTCGTTAATTTTGTTTCTACACAAGTTTCACACTTATGTTTGTTATCGATATCAAAAGTGGGAATATGATTCAAGTTAATTAATCTCCGCAGAGAATTAAAATTAACATGACCTAGTCTACCATGCCATAAAATAGAAGACTCAAGCAAGTAAACAGAAGAAGTACTAGCTTTATTATTCATGTTCTTTGGCTTTACTGTCATTACATTTAATTTGAACATCCCATTGACTACATAGCCCTTTCCCACAAACATTCCACATTTGGACAAGATTACTTTGTCTGACTCAAACACTAAGCGAAAACCATGTTTGCTTAGCAATGATCCAGATACCAAATTCTTGCGAATATCTGGAACATACAATACATTATTAAGAGTCAGATCTTTTCCAGATGTCATCTTCAGTACAATCTTGCCCTCCCCTTGGATTTCGGATGTGGCAGAGTTACCCATGAACAACTTCTCCCCATTTGTCTTTGGTTCGAAGGAGGTGAATATGCTCTTATTTGCACATATGTGGCGAGTTGCACCTGTATCTATCCACCACTCTTTTGGATTAGATCCCACCATATTCACCTCAGAGACAACAGCGCTTAGGTCAATCTCATCAACCTCTCTTATGATGTGCTCCATCATCGTTGCCTCCATGTTCCTCTTTTTCTTCGGCAGTCTACAATCTGTCGCTCTATGACCAATCTTGTCACAATTGAAACATTTCCCTTGGAATTTAGACTTCTTGGAGATGCCTCCTTTAGGCCCCACCTTGGAATTTTTTTCAGGTTTCTTCTTGTTCTTGGAGCTACTTCCATGCTCTACGAAATTAGCCTTCATCCCGACCTTCATGGCTCTTCTGTCAGACCTCCTATTGTCATTTTCAATTTGAAGCTTTCCGATAAAAGCCTCCATATCCATTTCCTTCCTCTTGTGCTTGAGATAGTTCCTAAAATCTCCCCAACTAGGAGGTAACTTCTCAATCATTGCAGCAACTTGAAAGGCTTCATTAATGAACATCCCTTCTGCAAGAAGTTCTTGGATGAGCACTTGCAGCTCATGTACTTGACTCATCAGTGGCTTGGTATCCACCATCATGTAGTCCAAAAATAGGCCTACCATAAACTTTCCGGACCCTGCATTTTCAGTCTTGTACTTTCGGTCCAAAGTTTCCCACAACTCTTTTGCTGAATTCGTGCTGCAGTACACTCCGTACAACGCATCGGATAAGCCATTCAGGACATAATTCCGACATAAATAATTGGAATTCTTCCACACATTCACCGCCAGTAGAGTCTCCTTATCACTATACCTGGCAATTCGGGTTGGTGGGTCGTGTTCGTGTCAACCTGTTTAATAATCGTGTCAAAAATGCCTAACCCGAACACGACCCATTTATTAATCGTGTCAGGTACCTAAAACACTAACTCGACCTGTTTATAAACAGGTCAACACGACACGACCCGTTTAACACGATTATTTTAACGGATCGTGTTGACCTATTAACCCGTTAACCTGAAATTGATCCATTAACCCGAAAACTAACCTATTAACCCGTTAACCCGAAAAATTTTTTTATTTTATTTTTATTTTTATGTTTTTGTTTTATTAAAGATGTATTTTTTGTTTTTAAAAAATTAGTAATAGAAAATTATTTTTATAAAATTTTTAATTTATAATATTTTTTAGTTATTAAATATTATATTAGTGATAAAATATTAATTTAAAATTAAATTTAAATGGGTTGTAATAGGTATATAATCGTGTCGGGTTGAAACTGACACGTTTAATAAATGGGTCGTAACGGGTCAATTTTGAGTTAAACAGGTCAACCCGAAAATGACACGATTAATAATCGTGTTAAACGGGTTGACCCGATTATGACCCGAATCCATTTATAATAAACCCAAACCCATTTATTCCGTGTCATGATCCAAATTGCCAGGTCTACTTATCACTCCTGTCATTGCTTGGTGGTGCGTCCTCAGTCAGGAACCTCGCAAGGCCCAGTGTAGTCAAGTAGAACAGCATTTTCTGCTGCCACCTCTTAAAGTTTGCTCCATCAAACTTCTCCGGTCTCTCTACATGACCTACCGGAGGAGGCACCTGAAAAATAGGAGTCTGTGAAGGCACTTGTGCAGCAGGCACATCTCCACTAGCCATTTCTGAATCTAAAAATAACCCAGAAATTCAATTAGCCGTTATATTCAATCTTTAACAAACAAATTATAACCAATTTCCAAAAGGAAAATACACAAAAAATGTAATTTCTGTATACACCACAAATGTACTGTTCATGGTTACTATTCACGAGTCTGTTCATCCGTACATTTACTGTTCACTACCATGTGTGTTTGCCACGTGTCACCTGTAACAGGTCGACACGTGGCTCTTTCTTTTTGTGACACACGGCGGCATCTGAGTCTGACATGTGTCATCTGAATCAGATAGACATGTGGCCTCACTTGCCTGCGACACATGGCTGTCTCTGGATGAGACACGTGGCGAGCAAAATGGGCTGAATTCTCTTGGGCCTTGTTTTGTTTGTGCTTGGGCCTTTGCTGAACAGTAATCTGTTATAACCGCAGGCTGGGCTGTGTAGCTGGGCTAGATCCATTAGAATTTAAAATTCAAGCCCACTGACCCAAAAACCTATCCAAACTCGTTTTTCCGATCCAGTAGCCTGTTTTCTGACCCGTCTTCAACCTCCAACTGGGTTTTTTCAGCCCGTTTCATTGGTAAACGGGTTTTTTGACCCAGTTCACCATTTTTCTTACTTTCTGCACTATTCCAGTACCCAAAAAATACCAGAAAATTATCAAAAAATTTAGAAATTTATGGGTAATTCGATTTTAGAAAAAAAAATAGTTTAAACAATAATAAAGAATTACCCAAGAATTCTCAAACCCATGGGACCAAACAAATATATATATATATATATATATATATCTATATACATTATATACATATATATATATATATATATATTTTTTTTTTTAAACATAGAACTAAATACAAAATAATTATAAATTAAAAATAAAAACCGATCAACAAAAAGTATACGGGTTTGAAGGCAAAAAGAATAAAAACATATATATATATATATATATATATATATTTCCATCAACAAGCATCATCAAAACAAAAATATTCAATTATTCACAATTCCACATATATAAACATATATATTAAACTGGAAATTGTCTTAAGAATGTAATACAAAAATATTAGAATATGCATAATATATGAATATATGTGTGGAATAAAACACAAATAAAGTATGAAAAATTAACAAAATAAATACAAATACAACCTGAAAGTCCTTTAGCTTTGATCTGTGTATGAAGAATAAATTGATCCAAGGCCTGTGTGGTACCACAGTGTCCTTAAGACAATTTCCGTTCCACCGGTGCAAATGTTTTCCCAATGGTTGTCTCCCAGGATACAACGGAATCGAAAAACTCTCGGATTTAGCACCTCCGAAGCTTTCTCTTCGAACCTTTTAGTGTACTAGAACTTTTCCACTCTTCCTATGTAAAATATGCCAGGAAAAAACAATATGCAAGAAAAAACACCTTTTTCTTATTTTTTCTCAAAAAACATGAGGGAGCGTGAGAGGTTTTTCAAAAATTAATTAAAAAATAAAAACCCTTTTTTTTCTTTTTCTTTTTCACTTTTTTCAAAACGTAAAAACCACTTAAAGCCCATTAACTCCCCACTAACCCCACTAACCCAAATCATTCAATAAAGAAAACGTTTAAAAACGTTACAGTTAATTGTGCCAGAAACATAGGAAGTCATGGAGGGCGGTGGAATCCCATAAACTACTTCAAATAATGAAATTTTATAGACGAGACTTTTTAAGTGAAGGTTTGAAGTCCTGGAGTTGTTGTCCATTATAGAAGGTACAGAGGTGCAATCATAGCAAGGAGTAGGACAAACTTGTGAAGAATCACCTTTATGGAAGGAATTAAGGTCATGTTCCATTGGTTGCTGCACTAGATGGATGGGCAGACCTTGCAAATTGGTAAGAGTCGTCTATAAAGTCATATGGACTCATTCAAATTTGGTTTCATGCCTTACCAAAATGTCCAGAATTTCATTTTAGAATTCAGCATCCGTTTTCCCATAGGTATCCATGGAAAGATGCTCTAATACCAAATGATATGTTCATTTTTATCGAAAAAATTAAAAAAACACAGTTTGAGATTAAAAAAAAAAAAAAAAAGAAAAAAAAGAAAGAAAGGTAGAAGAGAAATAGATAAAGAAATAAAGATAAAGTTTGATTAGGGATAAACTTCCTTCATTTATAAGTTCTTCTACAGTCAACATAATACTTATAAGCTAAACTCACTTCCCTACCCATAAGTAACTACTGGTACTTGAAAGAAAATAAAGAGAACATAAAGAAATTATTAAATGCTACTATCAACTTCTTCTACGAAGAAACCTACGCTGGATCCTTTTGCATGTAAAGTAAGTAGAGATCCACGACACACATACACACAGCGACTAGGAGCCATGTGCCAAATGGGTACATATCAGCTAATGTCTTTATATTATATGCAAATACTAATCAATCTCATAATAACTTAATACTAAAGACATGGTGAACAAATTGAAGATACATTTCGTGGAAGAAATCTGGAACTCTTCGTCGACACAATGATGCATTTATGTTGTATTGGATTGCAAATTCCAAAAAGCAAGAGGGAAACTACGTTCGAGTTGTACACTATAATTTATTAATTTATTTCACTTAAGAGTTGCATACTAAAATTATAAATAAAAAAAAAAAAAAAAAAAAAAAAAAAGGGAGGAAAAAAGGAAAAAGGTATTTTATTATATTTTATTTGTGGATAACCTTGAGCCGTAAAATTCTAATTGAAACGTTGATATTTGGCAGGTTCCTAGTAAGTGAAAATGGGCCGCAAGATCTGGTTAAGAATATAGGCCTTGTCAAATACGTATGAAAAGCCCAAACCCATTGAGAATGCAGATGACGTTTATGGGCTAGGGTACTAAATCCCACTTTTGCTTGTTGAAGACCACGGCAGCCAACCTAGCTCTTGTTCACGGGCCGTTTAAAAGAAAAAGATTCTTTTTTTTGTTTTTTGCTACGCCCCCAAGCATTCCCGACCCCTCTTTAAGACTCGACCCAGCGTCCACGGGCCGGGGCTGTGGTGCTCTAACCACTGAGCTCCATTCACTCTAAATGAAAACTTTGCTTTGATAGAAAGTTTGGCATGTTTTAGACTCTTATAAATTTGGGAAATATATATTAGAAACTTTCAGTTAATAGGAACATTAGTTGATTTTCAGCCCTCAGAATTTAGATATTGTTAACGACATTAGTTATATAGATATATATATATATATATATATATGTATATATATATATTTTTTTGGGTGATAAAATTAGTAGTCATATCAAACCATGTCTAGTATAACTCAATTGGTGTTTAATATGTTTTCAGCCCACTGTAACAATTTGAAGCTTAACATAATACTTAAAAATAAGTTTTTTTAGTTTCAAACAATATCAACTTATATTATACTTTTGTCATCTTCAATGAAAATGTATTTATCTTACTTTGAATGCAGTGTGCTAGTAAAATTTAGCACGTGTGAAGCATGGAAATTATTCAAGATTCAAGATTTTAAAATTATTAAAAAGAGCAACCAATTATAAAGATAACGTTTCTCGAACGTTGATGAGTAAAAACTTCAATTGGGAAGACTTTTGGCTGGTTAGTCAAACATGCGTGCTTATCCATTAAAAGAATAAAATAATAGCTTATGATATTTCACTTATAAAAATTAAGACTTTCTTATACCACTTGATGAATTTAAGATTAATAAATTTTTTAAAAAATGCATTAAAAATTAGGAAATCGGGTCACGATCGATAGTATATATTTTTATTGAGGCCCAATTTGAGAGACAGTGAGATGGATGGATAAATTAATTATACTTGGATGTTATGTTTGGTGAAATTCCAATTTGAATATTGATATTTATTTGACGATCGAATAATATGACAAATGTTTGTGTCAGCAATTGAGCTTTCCATTCACATCTTCCTTAATTGATAATCCCAAATTTGGTTCTATAATTTCTTGATTGGGCAGTCAAATTAGACCTATAATTAACAAAGAATGGTACATATTACATAACTAAAGTCCCTTTTGGCTGCCAGTCAGAAACAATTCTTCATTACGGTTGAGATTCATGAATTTCAACCAGAAATTCGTCTAATCTGCAAGAACCGTACCATGAAACTTCCTCAGCACGAGTGCTGGATGTCTTTCAATACCGTAATCGTACTTGGAACTTGACGAGACAGAAAGGGACCAGCAATTATAATTCTAAGCTGCAATGAAATTCCAAAGTGCAAAAAGATCCACCAATTAATAATCTTTATATCTTATTTAGGGATAAAAATTACAAAACCTTTATTGTTAATTATGACCTTTTTATGTATCACACACAAACACGTTTGATTGCACAGTTAATAGGTTGGGATTTATTCGGATGTACAAGTTCTTGGATGTTAAAAAATTGATGAGAGATTCGAGTTTGAAGGGATATTTGTTCTAAGTGGAAAAAAAAAAAAAAAAGTATTATTTTATTTTACATTTTTTTTTTTGGGGGGGGGGGGGTGTTAATCCAATTCAGCTAACAATATTCGCAACAATTCCAATCACATGAAAATACTATGATTATATAAAATTAAGATATAAGGTTAAATAGATTAATAATTTGGATATTGTGATAGGATCAAAATTCGAATATTTCTTTGCTTTGTTGGTGTACAAGAGTTGCAAAACAAAAAAAAGGCGGCTAAAGTTATGGGAAATGCACAAATGCAATGACCTGAAAAATCAAACAATAATTAAAGCTTCAATTGTTCTCGATCTAATCGTATTGACTGCGCTTTTCAAAAAATAAAATTGTAAAAAATAATAATAATAATAAAATTCAAACACCCTCGTAAGCATCTCTCCGACCAATTGATGCGGCAGCCATTTTCTCCAATTCCTATATTGCAACCACACGATGTCTGAACCACCACTATAACAACAGCAGTAAAAATAGCAACACGGATAAATCAAAGAGTCTGTCCGAAGAATTAAGCCCCTTCGTGGGCCTCACTGCCCTGATCATTCCAAAGTCAATCCTTTTCTAAACACCTTGGGCTACAAGCCCACGACTCCTACAAAAGAATCATACTCCAAACTGCGATCTGCTTCTTCATTTACTCATCTCCATCCCCCATTTTCTCTTCCCAAAAAAAAAGAAAAAAGAAAAGGCAGATAGATGAATAACTTTTCACTCGCGCGTCCAACAACCTTCGTTTCAAATATGCGTATATAGTTTCTTATTGGCGTTGTTACCGTGCCAGCTCTCTGATAAATATAGCAACTTTTCTTAGCTTTTTCCCTTTTGTTTTAGTAACCACGTTCATGAAGATCGCCTTTCATTCGATTCAATTATGACGACCCACAACCAAAACTCTATCTTCAGCAATCATGGCGGCTGGGTTCTCTGCTTCTTGTTTCTCTTTGTGTCTCACATGTCACTTCAGGCCACCGGGCAGCAGACCGCAATACCGCCGCCCAGAGTAACCGAAGAGAGCAACGCGCCCAAATTCAACCTCAAAATGGCCATCGTCATGGTCCTCCTCGTCACCATCTTCTTCATCCTCGGCTTCGTCTCCGTCTACACCCGCCAGTGTACCCAGAACCGTCTACGAGGCCGCGCTGACCTCGCACGCGGTGGCATGGCGCGTGGGCTCGACCCCGATGTCATCGAGACCTTCCCGACTTTCGTGTACTCCACCGTCAAAGAGCACAAGATCGGCAGTGGTGCTCTGGAATGTGCGGTCTGCCTCAACGAGTTCCAGGACGACGAAACGCTGCGTTTGATCCCCAAGTGCGACCACGTGTTCCACCCCGATTGCATCGACATGTGGTTGATAACCAATTCCACGTGTCCGGTTTGTCGAACGAACTTGGTCCCCAACCCGGGTGAATCGCCCTATGCTATTCCCGATGAATTATTGGAGAAGCTGGAAAACGAAGCGGATCAACCCGATCTGAAAACCGACAGCGATGAACCATCACCACCACCGAGGCGTCAAGTGTCGGTTCGTGTCGCCGTTGACGATCAGCGTACAGACAATATGGAGGCGGTCAATCAGGGGCTTCCACCTAGATCAAGATCAACGGGATTTGGACCACCAAGATCGACATCGTCGGGTTGGCGATTCAGTGGATTATTTCCTCGGTCTCAGTCAACGGGACACTCGCTTGTTAGACCCGGCGAGAATATCGAGAAGTACACGCTTAAGTTACCGGATGAGGTACGGAATAAGCTACTGACCTCGGCTTTGAACCGGACGAGAAGTGGCAGCACAGCGTTTCCTCGGGTTGGGAGCTCCAGGAGAGGTTATAGGAGTCAAAGTGTACGAACCGGCCGCCAAAACGGCAATAGCACTCACTACGACCGGTTCGAGGGGAACGCCCAGTCCGACCGGTGGCAATTCTCGATGGCCCCGCCTTTTATTTTTCGTAGCTCTTCGGTTAGGTCTTCGACGACGGGAGGTGATGTCGTGGAAAGTCGTCAGCAATCCGATGTGCCTGAGTCTAACAGACCACCGTTGGATCGTAAACGTATACGTAAGCACGAAGGTGGTGAGCGGTCAACGGATCAGCTCCGACCCGAAGATTTGGTTTAGAAACTACGGTTTGGTGATTTGGCACCGGAATTTACGCATGTGAGGTTTTTTGTACATAGCATTTTTTTTTCCAATTTTTTTTTTCCGCTTTTAATTTAGAAGAGTTATTTATTGGGAAAAAAAAAAGATTTAGAATTTGTTAAATTTAAAATTTAAAAATTGTGTGAGTCATAAACCAAACAGAATTGGGGAAATTATAGAATATCTGTATACTTTCGATGTAATATAAAATGGACGCAGCAATTCCTGGAATATTTTTGTATCTTGTTTTTCTTTTATAATATATATTGGTAAAAAAAAAAAAAAAAAAACTCATTATTCCTAGTATTGGTGAAATTTTGTTTCAATTTTTTTATTTCATTTTTCAGGGCACCAAATTATATACTTGGATAACAATGCAATGGGCATGTCAAATCAAATTAAAATAAGTAAAACAAGCATTACCGACAAATATGCGATGAGAAACTAGTTTCCTTCATGGAAACACAGTACAAAAATCATATTTTAATTTGGTACCATAATTCATAATTTTAACATCCTAGACAGAATGGGAAATGGGAACTGGCAAAGAATATGAGGTGTGAGTGTGACTAGAAACTTTATGTTTCGTTTATAATTTTCGTATATAATATTTGTTTTTAAAAAGATATATTGCTGAAAAAATTGGAAATTGCGATTTGAAAAAAGTTTACACGGAGTCGAACTCAAGGGAAAAGGACTGTATTATAATTACCTTTTTACCTACAAAACTAAAAAAATGACTTGATGCGGGTCAATCAATCAGAGGGGCGTTGATGATGGCATATGAAACTAGTGGCTTATATAATTTGTCCATAATACAGAAACAGACAAGCTTATCATCAAAAAAAGTCCGTGCGAATTTGTTCAAAAGTCAAATTTTACGAAATTATTCAAGGTGAAATGTGAGGAGCATGTTCCAAATAATAATCTGCCTAATTAAATAAGATACTAAATACGTGTCTGAATTCCAATCTGGACCAAGTCATCCTCATTCTGGTTGAAGATCAATTTTCAATAATGATACGCCATAAATGGTTGTTTTGGATTATATATGCTTCCTTGCAACACAAATATCCAGAAAGAGATACAGGATATGTTTTTGAGGAATTAACTTCACAGAAACCAAAATTACATAAACAAACTATAAAACTGGGCTGTTTCCTAACTGCTATAATATTTTAATAAGCAATATTAATAACCTTACAATTGGTTAAAATTTTAGAATAAGTTAAGCATCATTATTTTCCGTTAGTTTGTATTATCTGCTAGCCTTTTCTTGAGAGACACCTCGTGCTAAACAAACATGTCATAGGGAACCCAAAATATGAACCTTGAGCTCTTGACCTTTCTTTTTTTCTTTTATTTATTTATTTTTTTGTTTGGTGAAAAGCTCTTGACCTGTTGTAACTCGGTATTTATTGAGTTTTAACTCTAAACATGGCTAAGATTGTAGAAATCTACTAGAGTTCCATTTTCCGTACAGTTTCACTGTGTATAAATATTCTTAAATAATAAATAAATAAATAAATCAAAGAGTGATGGAGCTTTCTAAGCTCCAACAAAAGTCCAACTTTTAGGTTCAAGTACATTGGGTTGGGCCTTTCAAGTCTTTGCCGACCATCCGTTATTATTATTATTATTATTGTTATTATTATTATTATTATTTTATCATTATAATATTTTTCTCTTTCATCTGATATTTACAATCACCTAATTGTATATGTGAGCAATAATGAATCCATCTGTCTAATATGGGATAGTCTCCATTTGTATAGTTCTAGAATGTATAACAGAGTTTCAAATTTAAACCACAGTGGCACTTGAATCTTAAAAATCTAGATACCTTACCAAATAAATAAAGTACTTAACCTATATCTTCTTGGTTCAACTTGCAAAAACTCGGAAATTAAACCATAAAACGATTTGTAAAAATAAACGAAAAAAGGAGGAAGATACATGCGTGTTGGCAAATAGCTATAGCTAGAAAATGAGTAGCAAAAGTATTTTGTACTCTCCACTTGAAGGCTACACTTGAGATGGCACTTAATTATTACGAAATTATACATATTATTAATCTAAAATATTACTTTTTTGGGTGAATATTTTAAAAAGTCCCTAATCAAGTTTCCCCCAGTTGTTTGCTGAATTTTTACCAGAAGTTTCACCTTCTCAGACCCTAAATTTTTAATTGTTACAGTCTTTTCCTCAACTATGGCATATATAATTTCAAATTAGCCTGCTCTACCAAGTTCTTTTTTTAATACTCATATATAATTGATAAAATCAATTTAAACATTTTAAATAAGTATTTTTTTTGCTAAATACTTTTTAAATAAGTAGCTTGTAAATTATAATTACTTGTTTTTGAACAGAAGTGATGATAAATATATAGTAAAAGCAATTTATTTCATTTTCATATTGCCTTATTTGGTTTAAGAAAAATGTTGTATTTAATATATATTGTCTATTAAGGCTTTTTCTGTCTGTGGTGGTGCTATAGGCATTAAAATTATCAAAAATATTTTCTAATTGACATAGATCAATATATTATTGATTAACATATTCATAAATGTAATATAAATATGTATAAGTGAACTCTTAAATGAATAATAATAAATAAAAAATCAATTAAAAATGACCACATTGTTCATTATATCATTTTGTAAACAAATTTGGTGAGTATTTTAATAATCTAGCATTAATATTTTCCTAAATGTTTTGTGGTCAATTTCTTCAAATTTAACCAAAAAATCTTTTATTAAATGGACAATTTTAAATTATATCATAGTTGAGGGAGAACATTGCAACAATTAAAATTTAAGATAACAATTAAAATTTAAGATGAAAATTGAAACTTATGACTAGCTTAAAAAGGAACTTTTGTAATTTACCCATTGTTTTTTATATTTATTTTCTTATGGTTAATTAGTTTTGTTTGTTACTAAGGTTGGTTTTTAATTTTAGTTTTTTTTTTTTTTTTTGCTTAATTATGTGTAGTTTGCTTATTTCAAGTTTTAGTTGAATGGTACTTGATAATTTTTTAGACATTTAAATTAAATAAATTAGAAAAGAAATCCAAAACTAACACAATTTCAAATTGTGTTCAATTAGATGTTTATATATATATATATATATATATATATATTTCATTAACTTTTTCGCGAACTTAGATGCATAATAAACTTTAATCACCACTTATAATACGTGGAATAAACAAATAATTAGGTAAAAAAGAAAAATTAAAAACCATCCACGTTAGTAAACAACGAAAAATTAAAAACCATCCACGTTAGTAAACAACCTAAAGGGGCAGACGGATTTGAAATGATGCAACTCAAGATAAGAATTATGTTAGTCATAAGGAGAGATTGATGAAAATTTAAATGAAAGATTGATTTTTATAATTATATCAAATTTGAGATAATTTGGATACTTCTCTTTCCCCTATTTTCTATATTAAATAAAATAAATAGAAGAATGACATTTTTTTTTTTGGAACAAATGTTTAATTAGCGGAGGAGGGATGTTATACTCAGTAATTCAGATATCTGAAAATTTTTGAGAAATTGTTTTTGTATATATTGAAGGTAATTATGCATACAAGATGCTATTCAGATACTTATAGTATTACAGTGTGATCTGGTCCATTATTAAGGATCCATGATTATAGACATAACAAAGGAAGGCCAACCAATTGCATAATTTCAAAAAAAAAAAAAAAAAAAAAAAGGTCAAATAATATTTAGAGAAAATTAGTATATATTTTCCTTATAAAGTTTCTGTAAGAAAGGAGTCATTGGTTATGGTTTAATGCTGAAAGGATCCATTTTTTATTTGATCTTGTGTTGCCATACTGTGATGAACGTCCATCTCTCCTGCTTTTTCTCCTTCTTTCTTGATTGTCTTATTTTCTTCTATTAACCCTGAGATATCTCCTTCATCAATATTAAACACCAAAGGTCATTAACGTCGTGCAAAATAGAAGAGTAAATTAATTCGATCGGACAGAAAATACTGTTCATCTTGTCATTGCGTCCTCAACAGCTAAATAAATACGAATATTTTAGGTAAGACTATCAAATCATACATAAATTCAACCTTGAACTTCTACTCAACGTGCAACATGTTTGTTTTAGCTAAAAAAACACGTGCAGCATGTTCGTTTTCATTTGCATTGGAGTAAAAAAATAAAAAATAAAAAAAAATAAAGGAAAATTATGCAGTTGACACATCTACGACCTTTAGTCATTTGTTTCTCTGATGCATGGTTGTTATTAATAGGGTTGATATGTTTGTTTTTAAATAAAAAAAATTATTTAAAAGAGTCTAATAATTTCTCAATGTGAATAGAAACTAAACTAGCCACACAAGCAGCCTCTAACGTGTGACCAAAAAAAGTAAACTGTATAGTGTGCGTGTATATATACATATATACTGGACATTTAGCCCTGAATTATACCTATTGTTGCCCTTTGCTTGTTGAGTTTTTTTTTTTTTTTTTGCATTTTCATCTTTAAACTTTAATTTTTTATGCATTTTGATTCTTAAACCATTTTTTGTCTATTTTTTAATAGTTTTGAAATGTCCAATATACTTGTAGAAGATGTAGAGATTTTGTGGGTTATTTGATTTTCTAATTTTGTTGTTCTCTTTTATAGCAAGTGTTCTGAATGTCTACTTCCTAAAATTAGATTAAAAAATAGTTTCAGGTTTTTATAATAGATGTACTAGGTAGGATGTATTTAATATAAATTTTAGAAGACTTTTATGGACTATTTTAAATTATTGATTTTTATAGAGTTTATAGAATTTATAAACTTTTATAAGCTTTTGTAAAATTTATAAAAATTATGACATATTTTTTTGAATTTTCATATTAATTTTTTTTTTTATAGATTTTACAAAATTACAAAGACTTTCATTTACTTTTTCATAGATTTTCATTTAAAAAAAATTAATAAACTTTTATTAATTTTTAAAAATGGGTATAGTTGTGAATTAACTTATAGCAAACGGATCTGTTAAAAGGTTGTGTGAACAACTTAGATGAGAAAATGATATTAGGTGGGGGCTTATCCATCAAGAAGACGTGTAGCTATTAATAGCCACAAATCGTTGGGATGCAATTTAAACTCGCTTTACTTCCTCCGTAGTACCAAAGCAAAAAAGTTAATTAGCTACTTCTTTTCTTTTTTTTTTTTTTTTTTTTTTTGGGGTGGGGGGGTTTAATATTCTTGCCTGTGAATTGAACTATTGCCGACGTCGTCCTACGTTGTTAGGGACGCAATGAATCATAGACTTTCGCTATAGATACTGACAGGTTTGACATATAATTTTGATTTATAAATGAATCTATGCCACATAAAGAAAAAACCAAAAACGTCCTTGCTGTTCCGTCCAAGATTCTTTGTTGTCCTTAGTTTAAACATTGCCACTCACTTCTTGTTAGCTGCAGCCTATTTAAACCATTAAATTTGTTACTAAGATATCATAAAGAATCAACAATATTAGAATTTAGAATAATAGATTCAAAAAAGTTTAAAAATAAGGAGCAAAAATGTCGTCTGTGAAACAACTTGTTGAGTCAGGTTGTATCGCATCTATTCCCTCTAAGTATGTTTTCACCAGAAGCTTGGATGAGACTCCTACATTGCCTCAACCAGAAGCAATAATCCCCGTCATCGACTTCTCGCTGCTCACTTCCGGTAATGCCGAGCAACGGACCAAGGCCATCAAGGATCTTGGCAAGGCATGCCGTGAATGGGGGTTCTTCATGGTATAGATCTCTCTATTTTCATTTTTTTTTTTTTTTTCATGTATCGTTTTGTGAGAATTCAAACTCGAATAATTGTGTTAGAAATATTACTAAGACATGATTTTGGAGACTATATGTATATGTATTTTGCAAATATGTGACATTAACCTATTTGTGTACAATTTTGTTTTTGGTGTGGGATTTTTTCAGATCATAAACCACAATGTGCCTGAAAAGCTAATGAAAGATATGATAAGTGGGAGTCAGAGTTTCTTTGATTTAAGAGAGGAAGAAAAGCAAGAATATGCAGGGAAAGCACTGTTCGATCCCATAAGGTGGGGAACAAGCTTCAATGCGACAGCGGACGAGACATTCTTTTGGAGGGATTATCTAAAGATCCATGTTCATCCTCACTTCAATGTCAATGCTCTTACAAAACCTGCCGGCTTCAGGTACCTACATAGTAAATAATTATTACTTTTTGAAACTTCATGATTTGCGTGTTGATAATGCACTTGAACTTTAAGAAGGTCTTATAAAAAATCACATAATCTGAGACTATATCATCCTCACACTCATAAAAACATATGGGATCTACAAATCTATACGTGGTTTATTTTTGTAAATGAAAATTATAAAATTTCGAATTCATAATATTTTTAACTAGAATATATAATTTAAGTATTGTTATTTTTTGAATTGAAGACTCCATCTACCTATAAAATTATATACTAGGTTGCAAGGATATATGCCAATCTCTTTCAATTCTTTTTTATTATTTATGATAACATGTATAAGTCGCGTAAAGAACAGAAAGCCTATAGAAATTACAAAATAGTTTTGAAATACTGTACTGTTTTTTTATTTGGTGAAATATTCTACTTGGAATTTCAAAATTTGACTTTTTGTAACAGAGATAACTCTTATCTATCTGTCCGACTTATTAATTCTCTTAAATAGATAATCCAAATGAAACAGATCGCTATATCTATTATCAATGTCATGTGTAATTAATAGTTCAAATTCTCATGGTAATTAACAGTGAGGTTATACAAGAATATTGCAAACAAACCCGAGAATTGGCTGGCGAATTGCTGAGAGGGATATCAAAAAGCTTGGGATTAGAAGAAATCTACATAGAAAAGAAAATGAACAAAGAAAGTGGGCCTCATGAGCTGATGGCTATAAACCTATACCCACCTTGTCCACAACCAGATGTGGCTATGGGTCTGCCTCCTCATACTGACCACGGCTTCATAACCCTCCTGATGCAGAATGAGCTGTGTGGCCTTCAAGTGCTCTATAATGGTAACTGGGTTTCTATCAATCCCTTTCCCAACTCCTTTCTAGTCAACATCGGTGACCACATGGAGGTACGTATATCCTTTAACAAATTCTTATTTATTTTAAAAAACATATATATATATATATATATATAATAATGAGTGTGTACGTATTTCAGATATTGACGAATGGAAAGCACAAGAGCGTGGTGCACAGGGCCTTGGTAAATAATAAAGCAACGAGAATATCAATAGGAACAGCACATGGACCAACGCTGGATACCGTAGTAAGCCCCGCACCGGAGTTTGTGGATTATAAGACTCATCCACCTCTATACCGTGGAATCAAATATAGGGATTACATGCAGCTTCAGCAATCCAATCAGCTTAATGGAAAATCTTGTTTGGACCGTATTCGCATTTGATAAATAATAATAATAATAATAATAATAATAATTTCTATTTATATAATATGTTTGATTATCCTAAAAGTATTATTCACAAAAAAAAAAAAAAGATTATCCTAAAAGTAATATATAAAAAAATAAAAAATAAAAAAAGTTACGTACACAATGATGTTTCTACTACTTCATTGGGAAAGAAAATGTTGTATGTCAGTAAGGCGCATAATTTCTGTTGTGTGTATTTTTTATGTACTAATGGCCAAAATCCATAATTATCTTAATGTTGTGTGTATTTTTTTATGTACTAATGGCTAAAATCCATAATTATCTTAATACCCAAAGGGTAAAACAAGCCCATATTTTTAATTATTGGGTAAAGACCCATGGATGATGAAGGTCTGACCAATAAAAAACCTCCTATTTTTTTTCTTTTTTTTTCATTCACAATATTTTTCCATTTTTTCATATCACCTTGCATGTATAACCTCATTTTAATTGCTTGGCAAGCGTCAAATATCCGTGAATTAGGGTTATAAGCAAGATAATTTACAGCCGCCATTCAACATGTATAAATGTAAGAATACATTCCAAAAAAAGCCAGCACCAATCCCTAGCCCCCAACTTTTACTTTTTTTTCTCTCTCTTTCTTCTACTTCTTCCCTTAAAAGATTCCAGCACCGATTTTCTTCATAGAACCTTGGAAAAACACCGTTTCTAGACAATTTATTGAGGGAGAGAGAGCTTAAGGATGGTTATTTACTTCAATGTCGGAGGAGAAACGCCAATGCCCCAGCGAGGTCCGTTAACTTGTTTTGCTTATTTTGTAGGCCATTTTTAAAGCTTAAAAGAGCACATTTTCAAGGTATGAAGATGGAGATTTTTGAGTATCAACAATTTCCTTCTTTAATTAATTAGTAATAATTTCAACTATTTTGAAAAATAATTTGTCAACTACTAACATAATTAATGAACTTATCCAGCTTTCAAATATATAATTTTTAATAGTTTTTCTTACATAAAAATTATAATGCGCTTAATTATATTTATTGTTGCAAATAACAATAATATGCATGCTTATATCCATACATGATATATTTAACTTGGTCCGCCAAACTACTTTTGAAATCACTATCAATCCAACATATGAGATGTCACCTGATCGATCGCATCCACCACACAAATTTCATTAACAGAAGTTAGTGCATGACATCTTCCATGATGGAGGAATGTTAACCTTGACAAGAACGACCATCCGCATGCGATATTGTCCTTTTTAAGTCTGGAGAATCCTCTTACAACCCAACCCTCAAGGTTTTAAAAGACTTCGCAATGGTTAGGAGGAATCTTCTTCCAACCCCTACCTACCAGTCCCACTACACGAGTTTCCAAGCCCAATCACATGGTTAGGGGGAATCCTCTTTCCAACTGATGTGGGATCTCACAAGAACCCAACTGCAATCGAGAAAAGGAGAATATTAAACAAGTAGTCTAAAATAGACCATGAACTTGCTAACCTAATTTAGCAAAGTTTCTTTCAAGATAGAAGTTTAATAATATACTAAAATTACTAAAATATGATACTAAAATATTTAATTGATTTGTTTTCTTATTCACTTTTTCATTTGAAAATTTATTTATTAATATTTTATTTATATAAATATATTAATTAATAATATATTAACATATATCATTTGATAAACATTTTAATATTTGTATCAATAACCTAATTAGCTCCCACTTCATCCTCACTAAAGAAAAGGAAGGGATTTATAGTTACATTTGAGGGGAAAAAAGAAGAAAGAGACAAGCAACCCAGAAACTAATCACATAAACCAGATCGGAGGTGGTAGATGAGAAAAAGGAAAACAACTACATATAAAGATCGAAAACGAGATCAAAACAACCTACAAATTTATGCAAAAGATAGACATTTTAATTGTAGAGATTCAACCTTTGTATAATAAGCAATATATATATCCACAAGCAGCATACAACCCTCAAAAGTCCACAAACAAGCAAATACAGATGAAATAGAAGATCTTAGAACAAACTCACAAGAAAAATCTAGAGAGAGAAAGACAAGCACATAAATATAAGAGGAGAGAGAGAGAGAAACACACAATGATTTTACGTGGTTCGATCAAGGTGATCTATGTCCACGGGCAAGCAAAGAGATGATGATTTTTATTATCTTAAAGATATTACAAGCTTAATCACGAAGATCACGGCACCATTGATGGGATTTTGAAGAACCCACTATTTCTCTCTCTAAAACCAGGTAGAAAACACTTTTCTTACTGTTTGGCATGAATTCCTAGGAATCATTAAAGAGGGGCAAAACTGTAATTTTCTTTTTCCCTTCTCTTTTCTCTTGCTTCCTTCCTCTTCACTTTATCACCAAACATCATCCCATCAACTCCTCATGTTTATCATTAATTTAGAGTTAAAAAAACAACATTTCTTCACCTTAACTCTAAATTCACAAACTCTTCAAATCACTTCCTATCACTCCTTGCTTGCACACACATCCTTATCACTTGCTTTGCACATTGCTTAGACTCATACAGAGCCTAAGCTTCTCCGTTGGTACTACTTTGATCAAAATATCTGCTGGATTCTTTGCACCTGCAATCTTCACCAAATGCACGTCACCTTTGTCGATCAATTCTCGAACAAAGTGGTACTTCTTTCTAATATGCTTTCTACGGTCCGAGAAGGCTTGATTCTTTGCTAAGAAGATTGCATTTTGGTTGTCACAATGCAAAACGACTTGGTTTTCGGGAACACCAAGCTCATTTACCAACCATTTTAACCATAATGCCTCCCTTGTTGCTTCCATGGCCGCCATATATTCAGCTTCAGTACTTGAGAGTGCAACTATCGGTTGTAACAATGCTCTCCAACTAATTGTATTACCCTAAGCCAAAAATATATAACCCGTCAAGGACTTTCTCTTGTCCTCATCACCACCAAGGTCCACATCATAATATCCGACAACACAATCAGCATTACCATTGTTCTCTTTCCAATACAATAAGCCAACATCCATGGATCCCTTCAAATACCTTAGAATCAGTTGCAAAGCCTTCCAGTGTAGTTTTTCTGGATTATTTATAAATCTACTCACCACACTAATCGCATAAGCAATGTCAGGTCTAGTACACACCATCAAATATATAATGCAACCTACGGCACTTGCATATAGCATCTTAACCATGCTCTCCCTCTCTTATTCGCTTTTTGGGCATTGCTTGGATGACAATTTGAAGTGGGATGCTAAAGGCGTGATCACGGAATTTGCACCGCCCATGTTGAACCTTTCCAAGACCTTCTCGATATACTTCCTTTGAAAGACAAATGTCATGACCTATTCAAGATCCCTTACCGGAACCCTAGACAAGCCCTGATGCCAGGGAAACCCTACCGGACCTTCCAATGGAAAATCTGGCAGAACCTCCCCTAAGGGTTGGACTTATTACAAATTCCTTGCACTGAAAACACACTTCTATATATACCGTCTTATTTTTCTACCTTACTATAATTTAATTCCACAATAATCATCACTTCTATAAATTAAACAGGGAACTAATGCAATATTTAATAAAATATATCCAATACAGTATACAGAGCATCATAGGGTATAATTAAGTATGAAAGTTATACAATGAAGGATGGAAAGAAATATTACAAATAGAAATAAATGAAAAAAAAAAAGAACTCCTTGAAACACGACAGCAACGAAGGTCAAGCTCGCTCTAGACGAACACCTACCAATCCTTGTACTTAGGGAAATGGATTTAAAAATATGAGATGCTAATCATTTCGGTGAGTGACCCTATCTACTATACAACCATAATAGTAACGATAATCATAATACACTTGAATAATTAAGAATAAATAAGTAAATAAATAATAATTAATTGAAAAAATAATATTTTCTCTTAAAACCCTCACTATTTACTCCGTTGGAAAAGTTTCCCTTTTAAAAAATTTTCACAAAACTCAATATTTTATGCCCCAAAAATCAAGAAATAATTAATTTAATAAATAATTAAATAATCCAAATACGAATAAAATACAATAAAATAATTTTAAAATACTTGCATTAAAGAAATATAACATAAAAGTGAAATTCAATATATAATTCGTAAAATTCGATTTAATAAATAAAAATAAACAATGTCAAAAATATAATTTAAATAATTACAAACAATTATGTAAAATAAGTGCTAAAAAATATTATAAAATTCATTTTGAAATATTCAACCAACCTATATAATAAAAATATAGCAAGATGCATTTTAAAAATATTGATTTAAAATAAGTGACATAAAATATGAATAAATACATTTTAGAAAATACTAATTGGAAATAGGTGATAAAACAAGTTAAATACATTTAATTCAAATATTACTTTAAAACTTTTGGATTTGAAATTTATATCTGAAAAATAATACTTGACGCACCACACTATATACTAGTGATGCCCTATGATACCCAGCGTCCCGAGCACCATCTGGCAGGAGGTTAAAGAGAGAAACTTGCATACGGTCGTTTCGGCATCCCGACAGCGCCGTTGCTTAAACCGTCATCCCGGCCATGGAGAGGGGCGGCTATGGCCAATATTAAACTTGCCCGCCCTCAATCTAATTGCAACTCACAGGAGACATTATAACTTGCACACTCAACCACACATATAGTACAGAATACCAGTACTATATGAGTGCGTCTAGAACAAATAACCATATTATTTTAAAAATAACAATTTTCCCAAAACTCACCGTGTGAATCACATCATTTTTCAAATTCACAATCCCATATTTTTCTTTAATATCTCCAGCATAAATCATCAATAATAATATACATATAACTTTTCCCAAATCATAAAATCAATCAAAGAATATTTCAAGGGCATAATTATATAATTTGAAAGCATCATAACTTAAATCAATATTTTTCTTGAAATCTTTAAAATCAAATCATGCCAAAATAATATTAAAACCACATAAAATTTATATATCCTTAAAATCATGTAAACGCATTTATCATGAATCATAAAATCAACATCAAACTCAACAATAATTTATTAAAAACCTTAAACTATAATTCTTTTAAAATCCTAAATACATTTTTGGCAACAACACATATATTAAAACCATCATAAATTGGCATTGTAAAATTAAATGGAAATTCCTTCAAATATTAAACATATATTAAAATTTACATGAAAACTTACTAATTACACAATATTCCAACAATAAAATTTACAATTATTAACAAAATCCCATATCCATAAAATTCTTGAAATCAAAATATTTCTTAATGCACAAATAATTATAATTCATTCAATTTCGGCATCAAAATTTCAAATATAAATTTACTAAATATTTAATGCATGAAATATAGTTTCCAAATATATATCCAATACAAAAATATATACAATTTATCAACCCAAAATAAATTTGAAGATGGGTCACTCACCTCGAGCATGCAATTAAACTAAGATTCTCCATAGGATCAATTCTACAATTCATACGTATTCCTAGAACATTGACAATACACAAAACGATTAAATTAATATTTTAATCGGATAAATTATACACGGTTACTCAGAAGATTCAACATAAACGTTAACCAAAATTTGTGAATAATATACCGAAACGAAGCTTATGGAACGAAGATCACAGATTGAGGCTTACCTCCCGGAGATCGGACCGGCGATGGCCGAAATCTCGTCGGAAAGCTCTCAGAATTCAAGTCCTCGATTCTCTCAACCCGTCGCGAATTGGAAGAAAGCGACCTCAGATTTGGGTTTAGGGAGGTCAAATTAGTGGCAAAGGATAGGTGGGGTGATCGGAAACTCATCGGCATTGGGTTTTCCGTTGAGCCGCCTTGGTCACCAGAATCCACCACCTTCGGTGGCGCGTCCGGCGGTCATTAGTCATGAAACTTGATGAAGTGGTAGATCCGGTGATGGGTAACTCAATGGGATCGGCGGTGAGGTAAACGGAGCTCTGGTTTGGGAGATAGTAGCTAGAAAAAGAAATCGACCACTCACCGAAAAATGTCCTGATCCGGGCGTGTTGTCGACGATCTGGCTGTGATTTTTGGCTGGCCTGTCGGTTTTCAGATGGGCTTCAAGCTGGAGTGGCGCGTGTGGCTTAGAAATGATCGAATGATGGTCAACGGTGGTAGCCGGTGGTGGTGGCTTCTCTCCCCTCTTTCTCTCTTTTCCCCCCCGACCTACATGTGTTTTGGCCAAAATAAAAAACCACCCTTGGGTGACACTGTTCACTGACGGGATTGGTTGAAAACATGACACGTGGCACACACTGTTCACTCAAGTCAAAATATATTAAAATACTACGGTATTCGAAAATCTTTGCAGGTCCATAACTTTCAAACCATGTGTCCAAATCAGGCATGCCGCTAGTTTATGAACTCGTATCAATGAGTACTTCACAATCATGCATGAGTCAAAGCTCAATTTTACAAAAATAAAAAGTCAACTCGGACACCCTTGGATAGTTTAGACCTCAACTTGTTTTGCTCATAACTTTCAAACTGTAGCTCTGTTTTCAACATGCTACTAGTGTACAGACTCGGGTCGATGTATACTCCTCAATGGTGCCTCAGGCAATGCGACATTCCATCCATTGATAATTTGAAGAAGTTGATGAGTTTTAAGTTTGAGATGAAAGACCTTGGAGAAGCCAAGAAAATTTTGGGGATCAATATATTTTGGGATAAAGAGAATCGAGAGATATTTGTGTAACATCCCGTCCCAAAGTACATCGAAATTTTTGCACACAATCAACATATCATCAATATACAACAAGAGATAAATGAACTCCTCATTCGACAACTCTTTGTAATACACACAAAGATCAAACATGCTCCTCTTGAAGCCAATACCAAGCATAAACTTGTCAAATTTCTTATACCACTGCCTAGGAGATTGTCTCAAGCCATAAAGGGATTTTGAAGCAAGCATACCTTGACACCTTTTGCATATCCTTTGGGTTGAGCCATGTAAATCTTTCCCTCGAGGTCTCCATGCAAGAATGCCTTCTTGATATCCAATTGATGAAACTCAAGACCCTTGTGAACCACAAGTGATAACAAGTTCCAAATAGAATTGTGTCTCACTACCGGAGAAAATATTTCATTAAAATCCACTCCCTCCTTTTGAGTATAACCCTTTGCAACCAATCGAGCTTTGAAGCTTGGTGTCTCAACTCCGGCTACACCTTCCTTCTTCTTGAACACCCACTTGCAACCTACAACCCTTCCACCTTTAGGCTTATCTACTAATTTCCAAGTTTCATTCCTATGCAAGGAATCCATCTCCTCATCCATGACCGCCTTCTACTTTATCGAATCTTTTAAAGCTAAAGCTTCCTCAAAAGTGTTAGGCTCCGAATCCATTTCTTTCGCAACTTCAAGAGCATATGCAATACAATCCGTAAAATCATATCTCATCGGTGCCTTGGATTGTCTCCATTCTCTATTGCGAGCCAAATTGTAATCATGGAGGTTATCAACATCAACCACCTCCTCATCGGTATAATCAACTACCTGATCAACTTGTTTTTGAGCCACTTGTGTATCACGGTGCTCCTCATGAGTCACTTTCTTTCTTAGATTATCCTCAATACCAAGATCAAATGTCTCCTTGTCAACTTCACCTCCACTTGAAGATTCTCCATCCTTCGCCAACCCAAGCATCTCACTCTCCTTAAACACCACATCCCTACTAATCACACACTTTTTTGTATCCGAATTCCAAAGTCTACAGAAAATGCATGAACATACGAAGTGCAACCAAAGACCTTCGTTTACATGAACATACGAAGTGCAACCAAAGACCTTGATATTACTTAAATCCAGTGCGTGCTTGGACCACTTCTCCATTGGAGTCTTAAAATCAATAGCACTTGACGGACACTGATTGATCAAGTACACCGCGGCATTCACCGCCTCTGCCCAAAAACTTGTAGGTAGCTTAGCATTGGAAAGCATACTTCTCACTCTTTCCAAAATGGTCCTATTCATATGTTTGGCAAGACCATTTTGTTGAGAAGTCATCTGCACGGCCTTGTGTCTCACAATTCCATGCTCATTTCAATAGGAATTGAACTCCTCATTACAATACTCGAGCCCATTATCCATTTGGAGCATTGTCATCTTCATTTCGGTTTGGTTCTCAATCATAACCTTCCATTCCATGAACTTAATGAAAGCCTCATCCTTGGTTTTCAACATGTAAACCTATACTCTCCTTGAGTAATCATCAATGAGGGTCATGAAATACCTACAACCACCCATTGAATTTGTTCTCGTGGGGCCCCGTATGTAACACCCCGTCCCGAACCATGTCGGAATTTTTGCACGTTGACCGAGGTTGACTGTTGACTGTTGACTTTAATAGTTGACTGTTGACTGAGGGGGTCAAAAGTTGACTTTTTGTTTCGGTTGGAATTCTAGGTTGACTGAGGTACTGTTACGGAGTACACATTGGCACGAGTTCGTAGACTGGTAGCACGTTGAAAACGGAGCTACGGTTTGAAAATTATGAGCAAAACAAGTTGAGGTCCAAACTGTCCAAGGGGTGCCAGAGTTGACTTTTTGTTCATGCAAAGTTGAGCGTTGACTCATGCATGGTTGTGAAGTGCTCGTCGATACGAGTCCGTAGACTGGCGGCACGTCCGATTTGGACATGTAGTTTGAAAGTTATGGACCTGTAGAGTTTTTCAAATATCGTATTATTTTAATATTATTTTTAAAACGCGTAACGATGTGCCACGTGTGACTTAATGAAGGTGACCATGTGTCACCATGTGGAGAAGCCACATGTCAACCATGTGTAAAATCAAATTATTTTTATTATTATTTTAAATAATATTATTATTATTAATATTATTTAGTTAATTTTAAATCATTTCTTTTTATTTTCCTTTTTCTTTTTCTTTTCTTTTTTCTTTTTCTTTTCTTTTCCCCACGTGGGAAAACACTTTCTTTTTTTTCTTTCTTTTTTTCTTTTCCTTTCCTTCCCTTCTTCTTCTTCCCCGAGCCATCAAAACACAGAAATTTTTTTATTTTTTTTCTCCCACTTGTCGTCTCTCTCTCTCTCCCGTGTTTGACTTTTCTGGACACCCATACAGTACACGCGCCGGCCAGTGATGAGCGGAGGGAGGAGGCGAGCTCAGCCGCCAATTTTCACGGTCACCGGCCGCCGGACGCACTCCGATCGGGCTGGAGAAGCCGCCGGCCGGCAAAATTTTTCTCTCCTCTTTTCTTGTGTTTTCCGGCCAGCCCAGTTTGAATTAAACCTCCTCTCCCCCTATTTTGGATCCTCTAAGTCCAAATATGGCCTCCAATCTCAAAAATTCGAAGCGGTTTGCGAGATACGAAGGGATTAAAACCGGCCGAATCTTTCCGACCAAATTCCGGCCACCGCCGGTCGAATTGAACTCAATGGAGGTCGGTAATGTGATCCTCATTTCACAAGCTTTCCATAGACATATAATTTGTCAATTTTGGATAACGTTTGTGTTTGACCCCCGGGTACCGGGTATTATTTATCCGAATAAAATATTAATTTATTTGACTGTCTGTGAATTTTGTTCTAGGAGCACCGGTGAGTTGTGAAATTGATCCCATGGTGGATCATAGTTTAATTGCGTGCTCCAGGTGAGTGACCCACCTTCAAATTAATTTTGGGAATTTAATTGGTGCATATTATGTGTGATTTAAATATTGGAATTTAAATTCTATGTGCCAAGTAAATATTTGATTTATTGAGGAATTATTTGTGAAATTATTGGATTTAAGAAAATGTGCATTTTACAAATTTATGCCATGTGAAATTATTTTATGGATTTGAGAATTTTGGAATTCTTGTGGTTTTAATATTAAATTGGGCATGATTTGATTTTCAAATATTTCAAAAAAAATATTTGATTATGTTGGTGATTTCAATTTTTATAAAATATGCCCATGGAATATTGTGAGATTTGATTATTATATTTCGAGAATTATTTATGCTATTGGGAAATGTGGATATTTGAACTGATGGATTTGGGAGTTGGTGGATTTGAAAATCATGGAATTTATGGTATTAATTATAAAGAAATTACGGAGAAATTTCGGGTTCAAGTGGATGGACTATGCCCGCTATGTTTATGCAAAAGGTGAAATTTGATATATAATTTAAATTTGTGAATTTTATGATTTTTAGATGCACCGTGCACGTACTGGTGTTTTGTTTATATGTGATATGGTTAGTGTGCACACGGTTGTGATTAGCTCGCAGGTGGGTGTGAGTAGCGCGCGGTTGATATTATGAGGTTGTCCTGTGGTTGCCATCGGATGAGGGTAGGCCACCCCCCATGGCCGGTACACCAGGTTAGCAGTGGCGCAGTGGGACGCCACGCGACCGTATGCCGGTTTCTTTCTATAACCTCCTGTCTGGCGGTACCTCGGGACGCTGGGTACTGTTGGCGCCACTGGTATATAGTGGGTGCATCAAATGATTTTCAGAACTGTGTTTTAAAAATAAAATGTTTTGAAATTGTATTGGAACGAAAAATATAATTATTACTGTTCTGGTATTTATTTGATGTCTTGGTTTTCGGGGATTACGAACAAGGGTTTTGTGAAAAGGTTTTAAAAGGGGAACTTTTCAAACTGAGAGAATTGTAAGGGTTTTGAGAGAAATTATTATTTCCAAATAATTATTATCTATCTACTTATTACCATGGTATTATATTGTATAGTAGATAAGGTCACTCACTGAGATGATTAGCATCTCACACTCTTAAATTCTGTTCCTCTAGGTACCAGGTTGTCGGTGTTCATTTGGAGCGGACTTAATCTTCCCCGCTGTTTTAGTTCGTGCAGCACCCTGTTCTTCTTTTATTGCAGTTGTAATATTTCTTTTACTCTTGCTGTATTCTACTTAGTAGTACTTCATAAAGCTCTGTATACTGTATGGGACACTTATGTATTTATTTTGCACTGGATTACTGTATTTATTTTGAAGTGCTGAAATTTGTGGAACCAACTTGTAGTACTGTGGGAGGAATAAGGGGACATTTATAGAAGTGCATTTTCAGTGCAGGGAATTTCATGGTAAGTCCATCCCTTAGGGGAGGTTCTGCCAGATTTTCCATAGGAGGGTCCGGTAGGGTTTCCCTGGGATCAGGGCTTGTCTAGGGTTCTGGTGGGGAACTTTGGACGGGTCATGACACCGTACATCGGGATGAACATAATCCAAGATACTTTTAGTTTGATGCACCATGATTTTGAACTTCACCCTAGCTTGCTTGCCATAGATACAATGCTCACAAAAGACAAGTTTCTCCGCCTTGTGCCCACATAAAAACCCTTGTTTATTAAGCTCAATTAGCCCTTTTCTTGCTAATATGGCCTAACCTTCTATGCCAAAGTATGGTGTCGCTCACTTTCTCATTCACCGAGACCGAAGCTTCACCTTGAACCACACTTCCATCTAGCACATACAAGCCATTCTTCTTAGAAGCCTTCATCGCTACCATTGAACCCTTCAAGACCTTCAAAGTGCCTCTCTCAGCCTTATGACTATATCCATGCTTATCCAATGTACCAAGAGAAATCAAATTCCTCTTCAACCCGGGAATATACCGCACATCCGACAAAGTTCTCACAACTCCATCATGAAGCTTCAACTTTATCATACCAATCCCCTCAACATTGCAAACCGCATTGTTCCCTATAAGAACACGTCCTCCATCTAGTACCTCAAATGTATCAAAATAACTCCTCATCGGACTCATATGGAAAGTACAATCCGAGTCAAGAATCCACTCAACACCATTGTCTCGGTCGGTTACAAGCAATACTTTGGAGATTTCATAACCTTCCGAGGCAACACTTGCATCTCCATCGGATTGCTTCTCCTTCCCCTTTCCAAGCCTCTCCAAACAATCCTTCTTGACATGTTCCAATTGATTACAATGGAAACATCTCATTTTGTCCTTTGATTTCAATCTACCCTAACTTTTACCTCACCAATTTCTACCACTAGGCCGATTCGAGGTTCTACCTCTCACCGTGAGTCCCAAACCATCACTACTCTGGCCAGTCAAGCTCTTCTCTGCATCTTTAGCAACTATCTCTGCTATAATTTCCTTCACATTCAAGGTTTGTCGTCCATACTTGAGAGTATCCACAAAGTGCTCATTTCCTCGAGGCAAAGAATTAAGCAAAATCACCGCTTGGTCCTCACCCTCAATTGAGATTTGCATACTCTCTATGTCTTGAATCAATTTAATGAAGTCATCAAAATTATCACTCAAAGACCTTCCCTCTTTCATTTTGAATCTGTATAGCCGTTGCTTCAAATTGATGCGTTTTGGTACCAATTTAGCCATGTACCTTTCTTCCAAAACTCTCCAAACATCCTCCGCCATTGTTTCTTTTGACGCCTCTCTCAACACTTTGTCTCTAAGACCAAGAATTATTGAACTATATGCCTTTTTCAATAATTCCCTCTTCTCTCTAACATCTATTGTTTTCGGTAAATGTTCCTCACCTTCTAAAGCCACATCTAACCTTTCCTTGACTAACACCGCCTTCATTTTCATCTTTCAAATGCCAAAATTATTTGAGCCCGTGAATTTTTCCACCTCAAACTTAGTAGACATGGTCAAATTTGCTTGGGAACACTATAATCAGCCTAGCTTCAACCAAAGGAACCTCCAATTCCACTACAAGAAGCTAACAACAACAAGATAAACAAAACCCCCAAATCTCCAAACTACAATCCCTAGATTTTCACCAACTTAGGCTCTGATACCAATTTTTAAAGATTCAACCTATGTATAGTAAGCAATATATATATATATATATAAATATCCACAAGCGGCACATAACCCACAAAAGTCCACAAACAAGCAAATATAGATGAAATTGAAGATCTCATAACAAACCCATATAAAAAATCTAGAGAGAGAAAGATAAGCACATAAATATAAAAGGAGAGAGAGAGTGAGAGAAAAACACACAAAGGTTTTACGTGGTTAGATCAAGGTTATCTACATCCATGGACAAACAAGGAGATGATGATTTTTATTATCTTGAAGAAATTACAAACTTAATCACCAAGAACATGGCAACCATTGATGGGATTTTGAAGAATCCACTGTTTCTCTCTCTAAAACTAGGTAGAAAACACTCTTCTTACTATTTGGCCCAAATTCCTAGGCTAACATCTCATTAAAAAGGGGTAAAACCATAATTTTGGGCTTTTTTGTTTTTTTTCCCCTCTTCACTTCATCACCAAATATCATCCCATCGACTTCTCATGTTTGTCATTGATCTAGAGTCACAAAAAACAACATTAATTATAAGAGTAACAGATAAACAAAATATACCCAAAAAAATAAAAAAAGGTTGAGGGACTAATTCGATTTGAGGCACTCAACAATTTGGTGGAGAAAAAAAATTAAATCACGTTCATTAATTGGTTTATTTGACTGTCATTTTGGTATTTGTTATTTGATTTTGTTAGTTTTTTGGTTTTATTCTGTACCATTTGATCTGCCTATTTTTATTTTTATTTTCATAAGAAAAAAAATTTTTTTTTTTTTTGGGGACGACTACAGAAAATAATTATAAGTTAAATATTGTCGGCAACTCTACTGCCTTCGTTTGTTTTTGTTGATCAAATGATGTGCAATTCTTACTTTTTCCATAACGCAACAAGTGGCAATCAATAAGTGTAGGAACGTGTTAAAGACTAAAAGCCAGCAAGTACCGTGTTTACGGAATTTTTTTTTATTTTTAAAAAATTCTAACTTTTTATTTATTTATATAAGCATGTTCAATTAGTGAATACGGATAGTTATATATAATATATAATTTAATATTATATAAATTTAGATAGCATAAATAATTTTAAAATTATTTTTTAATAATAAGGTGAAAAAAAATATTTATAATTAATAATTAATTATATATATTTTATCAATTTTTTTAAAAAATGATTTTAAAAAAAATAATTTTAAAAAAACTTCACAATAGAAGAAACATTCACCTTAACATTCATTTTTAAAATTACCATCAAAAAATAATTTTTTTAAAACAATTTCTATATAACTTAGAACATATTTGTTTTCACAATTCCCATCTCTATTAAAAATGCTTTTAGTCCATTCCACAAAAAAATTTATGTTTTATTTGCTTCATGATTTGGAAACTATTTTAATTTGTTGAATTATAAATAACATTTTATATAAATGACTTATAATAATTTTTAAAATATTATATATATATATATATAAATTTTTTTTTTTTTTCAGAAAAAGAGTCATTTATCAAGAAGAAGAAGAAGGAAGTACATACATAATGCGAAAAGAGTGTTAGAAAGCTAAAATGGTCCCTCATCTACCTAAACCACACAATCATTACAATGTTTCATATACACCCTTTGATACCAAAGAGGTGTCAAAGATGATGGATATTATTTTATTAATTGAAAAAGTAATATAATTTAGACATAAACAATACTAAATTTTAAATGAATAAGTGAAATTTAATATAAGCCAATAAAATAATTACATCTTACTTTGCCACATGGCCCACATTACTTAGTATATTGCTGGTTCATGATTGAAGCTACCTAATTTAAAACCATTAATAAAGAAATAAAATAAATTTAGTGGAAAAAATACTTTTTTTAAAATGCAATAAAATTTTATCATTAATCAGATGAAAATAGAAATAGAAAGTCATCATCTGCAATATTGTAAAAATTAATTAAAAAATTTTGCCAAATTTTATTTGAGACTTTGTAAAAAAAAATTCTTTCAAATAATACTTCTTATTTTTCTCTTTCAATTAATATATATATATATATATATATTTTCTAAATGTTTAGATGGAGAGAAAAGAAAGGGAAGCTTATTGGTAAAAGGATATATGAAATAGATTCATGATATATATATATAAGTATCAAAGAAAAAGAAATGTTACATTTGCTTAGTTTTTCTGAAGCAAGCAAACAGGAAACTGTTTTTCGGTGTAACAAGAAGTGAATTATTTCTTCCTATATTGTAACTAATATTCTATCATACAAAAAACACTTGGTTGTCCCTCTATTTCTTTATTTTAATTACTATTTTATGTATATGTACACAGTTGTCCCTCCATTTCTTTATTTTAATTACTATTATATATATATATATACACAGTTAAGTCAGTATATCCCGATTTTATAATATTAAAATATATATTTTTATTTTATAAAATTAGAATAATTAGGATAAATTGATTATTTTCACTTTAACATAATTTTTTTTATAATGTATATTAAATTTTTTTAAATCAAAATATTCTAATTGTATAATTAATTTTTATATACATATAATATTTTTTTTGCTAGGAGCGTAGTGTTGTTGTATAAGTACATAGAAAATAATAACGGCAACATATGTATGGCCAAATCCATAAAGGGCTATGATTGATGAGTAAGAAAATTCGTTTTAAACTTTCTAGAAAATTTGGTGAGACTTTTCACTAATAAAAATTTATTCACTCGGAAGTTTATAGATTTGAAGAAAGAAATTTACAGAGAAAAAGTAATTGAAGTCTTGATGATGTATAGTATAGCTAGAAGAATTCCGGATAATTGCATTAGGTTATATATATGAAATGTGCAAGTCAGTCTATTTTATATAGATAGCTGTAGACAATTATTAATTGCCAAAATTGAAGTAATTCAAATTTGAAATCATAGATATATATATATATTTTTATTTTTATTTTTGAGTAAATCAAATCATAGAGTTGATATAAATGGGACATGACAGACTTTATTTACCTTTAGTGTTTCATTTTTTTAGGTGGTGGGGACAAGTCACAAATCTATTCACGCTTTGGATACGTCAAATTTTTAACTCTTCAAGCGGACCTAAAAATTTCCATACTTTCTAATTTTGAAATTTGACTACCGCTTTCAAAACAACATTCAAAAGTGAAATAGAAAGGAGCTAACAAGGGAACACAATTATTTTCCTCATTATTTATTAATAATAATAAAAAATCCTAAAATAATCTAATAAAAGATTACTAAAAAAAAAAAAAAGTTAAGAAAAAACCGAAAATGTTCAAAACCGTGTTTGCATGTCCATTTATGCCCCCAATATCATCTTCAACCTCTTAAACCAAATTCCAAACCTCTTTTGGTCTAACCATTAACAAAAAACAATGGGTCGGCGAAAGAAAATCCGAAATCTCTTAGGAATTCTGAAAGACAAAGCCTCCCTCATCAAAGCCGCTATTTCCATCAACCGTCAACTCTCATCCATAAACGTCGCCGTTCTGCGTGCCACGACGCACAACCCGTCGTCACCTCCATCGGAGAATTGCATCGCTGCAGTCCTCGCACTCGGCCATTCATCTCGAACCACCTCTTGCGCGTGCATCGTAGCTCTTATGGACCGCCTACACGCCACTCACAGCGCACCCGTGGCTCTCAAATGCCTTTTCACTGCTCACAATATCGCCACGAATGGCTCTTTCATTCTCAAAGACCAGCTCTCCTTTTACCCATCTTCCGGAGGCCAAAATTTCCTCAACCTTTCCGACTTCCGCGACGAATCGGACGCCGACACGTGGGAGCTCTCGTCCTGGGTCCGATGGTACGCGGCCGTAGTGGAGCAAAACCTGATCGTTTCTAGATCTCTCGGTTATTACTATTCACCCAGAGGGAAAGAGTTCGATAACAATAAGCTATCGCTGCTGTTGAGCTCGGAGTTGTTGGGGGAGATCGATGTTCTTGTTGATCATGTCGAGCGTACGTGCGACGCGCCGGAGAATTTGAACCTCCAGAGAAACAATTTGGTGTACGAGGTTGTTACTATGGTGGGTGAAGATTACAGGCTGGTCCAGCGCGAACTTTTTGTCCGGTTAAAGGAAATCGAAGATAGAATGGAGAGCTTGAGTTCGAGTGAGTTGACTCGGCTGCTGAGTGCGTTGAAGAGATTGGAAGAGTGCAGAGAGAAGTTGGTGGCTTTGTTTGTGAATAGGAGAAAAAACGTTGTGTTTTGGGATTTGATAAGGCAGATGACGACGAAGCTCGTGGAGATGAAAGAGAAAAGAGAGCAGAAGAAGTTGGAGTGGAAGAAATCGACGAACGAGTCGAATCGGTTTTGGAACCCGTTCGTTGAGTCGGGACCCATTGTATCTGTTTCCGTTGGAAATGTGATGGCGCATGGTTGGGCCTGAGCTGGGCTTTGTAACAATGCGGTTATCTATGATTTTTTTTTTTTTTTTTTTTAAGGAATTTTATAGGGCGAGGGGAATTTTATCCAGATTTAATAGAACTCCAAAATTTATAGGATAGTTTCAATTAGTCTGGCCAAATATTTTTGTGTGCGCATATTTGATTAATCTGTGAATTTCCAAGATTGTAATTATTATTAATGTAAATTTTATAATTTTATTTTTTGCCATGAAAAAAAATTTCTCCCGTCGGTATCACAGCATTAGATCATAGTCATTCGTTATTCGTTATGCATTATTATGGTATGAAACCATCTAACGAAATTTATCAAACTTCAAATTCCCCTAAATTACCACCCTTTTACGAATTTATCAAACTTCAAATTCCGCTAAATTACCACTCTTTTACATTTTGGTATAGACTGTGTACCCCAATTATGATTGACAAAGGAAGTATGAAAATTTTAATTTAGAGACTAATGGAGGAGGCTTAAGCCCCTTAGGCGCGGTCCGACTGGAGGGATCTCAAACGTCATTCCCATAAATTGCCTTAGACCAGGTTGGATCCTGGCTGTGGGCATTCTTACCCCTAAAACCAAAAAAAAAAAAAAAAAAAAAAAAAAAAAAAAAAAAAAAAAAAAATCCCATATTTGAAAATGTCATCTTTGACCAATTGATGTGATTGAGGCATTGCGCGCAATCACTTTTTGAATTTTTCTAATGTTTTTATATAAAATAATAAATGGCTGAATTTTATTACTTGGTATATATCATGTTTTCATATAAAATAATAAATGGCTGAATTTTATGACTCGGTGAATATCGAGTCCTTAATGCATAAGAAATTAAAATTGAAGTCAAGATTTTGTAAATCACGCAGAGCCTTCTTAAATCGACGTCATTACTTGGTGAACCTGTAAAGCCGCCGGTTTTGCTAAATGGTTTCCCCTTAATAATTCTATAGAAGCTTCTCACAATTTTGTAGGCCTTCAATTTTGTTTTTGCTGCTTCCAGTGTGCTTCCTTGGTTATCGTTTCCTCTTAAAGGTTCGTCCATTTTCAATTATAAATCCAGTTTTTATTTATTTATTTTTATCATAAACTTGTCTCAAATAATAAGTAATAATAATAGTAAAACTCACTATAAAAAAGAAAATTTAGGGTCATAAATGCATTTAATGGTTTTATCATTAATATGCAACTTTTAAAATTATTATCAAATGCCAAAAAAAAAAGTATCTTAAATACCTCAAATGAATTTTACCCAAATTAAAAGATAGCATCTAACCCAACTTTTTACTAGTCTTATGGTAGATGCTAATTTATTTTTATTTTATTTTTTTTTAACTAATCTTGTGTTAAAGATTTTTTTTTTTTTTCTCTAATTCAAACGATGATAAACAAAAAAAGGGCAACAAAATACAAGCCAAGACTTAGGAGCCAATCACTAGGCCCCTCTCCAGAGCTGGCCCAGGTTTACTAATCTTATTTTATAATTTTTCTATTTTTTTATTTTTATAATTAAAAAAATGCACTTCGAATGTAATAGGCATTAGGCTAAAATCCTATCCAATATGCAACAGAAATTAAAGTAAAAATTGAGTCGGTTTTTTTTTTTTTTTTTCCTGTTAATTACTTTTTGGTGGTTCAACTTAGTAATTTTGTTTTGAATGTTGTGTGAACTGGAAGTATTCCTTGCATACCACCATTGTATTAATGCCGTGGATAATGTCTTTTTTCTTTGGATGTGAACGTCATTGATATTCTTTATTTTTGAAAGGAAACCAACAAGAAATAACATTTTTCTTATGGAAGAAGAAATAATATTCAATCGTACCATTTTAATTAAATAAATTAATTGAACCAGTGGCATGTACGAGCATCTATTAATAGATTAAGTTTCTAATTACTTTCTTAGACCATGGTAATAATAATAACAATTATAACAATGAATTATCAATTATTTTATAGGTTAGGCTGACATAAGCCCTTGCCCAAATTCTTAAACGAGAAATTAATGTGTGCTTTCTTTTTTGTATTTACTTGTACGTGTCCCAAAAATGTTAAGAAAATCCATATTAGCAAAGTCATTGTCGTTTTCGATTGAAACAAACACCCGTCTAATCTTAATGCAATAATGAGAAAGGCAAAAAAGCAGACGTGTTAGTTTAACTGTATTAATCAAGCTATTAAAATTTGAATGCTTCTTATCTCTTCTCTCTTCAATTTTTTATAACTAAACTCTCACTAATTGGTCATAAATCGATCACCTTACCTTTATTTCATTGCTTCATGACCATATTGATCATAGCAAATGAAATTTTTGCATAATCACGGGCATTGAACAAATTACAATATTAGACAATCAACAGTACCGGAGAAATAATAAATATCAGCCAAAAACAATAATGTCGGTCAAAACAATTGTTCCTATTTTTCTACAGAATTTTGTAATGTTTGCTGATTTCAGCTGCTTCTAAACTCATCCAATTCCAACGTTGTTTAATAATAAAATAAAATAAAAAAAATTTGACTTCGAAGCTGGGATGGTAAAAATTATACCATATCTCCTGGATGAAGCTGATCCTCTGCTATTTGCACTCTTTAATTAGTTGTCGTTGGACCACTTGTTTACACGCATGCTTGCAATCTCCGCCTGCATATACAGATTCATGTGGATTTGGAACACATTAGAGATTTTGAGATAGGAATTATTATCCGAGGAACAGTAATTGTTAGTTTTTAAATATACGAAAAAGTTTCATGAAGAAAATAAGCATTTTATATATATATATATATATAAATACCTCTTTGTCCCAATTGCATCGCACTGTTATGATGGCCAATATCACTGTCTGAGTTGCGGTCCCACCAAAGATCATCCCACCCCAGACACCCTGCAACCACAATTTCAGTTCTTCTTAGCCCAAAAAAAAAAAAAAAAAAAAAAAGAAGAAAAATCCATCATTAAATTATTAAAATGAAATAAAAATAAAAAGGAAGTGACATCTTGGCCTTCTTTCCAATAAACAGATTAGCAAATAGAGCATAATTTTTCTGAATTATCCAAACACATCTTCAAATTTCTACTATCCCTATCCCCTTTAGATCATCATGGGACTCTAAACAAATATGGCTCAATAAAGCCCAAATGAAAAAGTTTGACATTACCGAAACACCAAAGTGGAAGAGCCAGCCCATTGCGATTCCAAGTGGGAGCCCAATAACGTAATAGCAGCCTATGTTTATGTACGCAACTAATCCTTGCCATCCTGATCCAACAGCAACTCCTGTCCACCATAAATTTAGAAAGTTTTAGTTCCTATGTATGTAAATAATTTTTTTGGTTTTTTTTTTTTTTTAAAAAAAAAGGAAAAAAGAAAGCTTTGTTTATGAAAAGAAAGGAAAGAAAAAGAAAATTGACCTGATAAAACAGGTTCAAACAAAAAAAAAAAAAAAAAAAAAAAGGAGAAGAAAAAGAAGCTTTAATTATGAAAAGAAAGGAAAGGAAAGAAAATGAACCTGATAAAACAGGTTGAACACTGTTAAGGAGAATAGTGATGGCCAATAGAAAAGCAAGTTTATCAACAGCACCGAGTACGTCGGTGCTGGAGGAGAAAATGAAGGCGATCTTGTTGTGAAAAATCATGATGAGAGTGCAGAAGATGAGTCCGATCACAGTTGATTCCGCCACCGAGACTATAGTAGCAAATTTTGCTCCTTTACCGTTTCCAGCTCCCAGCTCATTCGCTACCCTTACTCTGTAAAACATAAATAAAAATGGAAATCATGATTATATCAGATTTAGCCTTTTAGGAGACTGCTTTTTGTACGTCAAATCTCGTCATTCATGTGTAATATTATCTCTTATACATTGATAATTTTAAGCATGTTTTACATCAATTTTGTCCTGATCATTTTCTATAATGTAGGCATCCACGCATGCCTAAATTTTTATACTTCCTAACCCTCATTCAAAAGCTTCATTAAACTCATCCATCCCAAATCCACTAGTTGCAAGTTTTCAACCCAATATTAAATGTGATAAGCCATAAATTAATGGCCAAGTAATGCCAAAATACACCTAGCTTTATTTAATCATTATGTCTTTTAGCACAAATAGAAAATTATCGTTGTCGGGGATCAAATTATTACTGGATATCACTTACTATTATCGTTCCTTTACAACATTATGGATTTTCACATTGAATTTTAGGTATTAAAGTATGAGCATAAATTATTCTGTTTAAGAAGAAAAACTTCGATGCTCTCGTTTCACATTGAAAGTGAAATCCATTTTCAATGTGAATAACATTTTTATTTTAACACTAGGCTTGAAAATTTTACGTTTGCTTTTTCATTTTTGATTTAATTAATGAATGTAACGTAAAACTGATTTAGTTATATAATTCACATCCAATTTTGAAGGATGTGGGTTTAAAATACCAAAATAGAAGGAAAAACTATTGTAAATATAATTAAAATAAATAAGTAATAAATTAATTAATTCTGTTTACAGCACATTAAGGTTAATTAAGTAAAAGATGGGAGAGAATTCCATTTGTCAATTAAGGCATCCAATGCTTAGCTTCTATAACATTCCTTGTCCGTTCACATATTATGCATATTCAATTTAATTGCTGTTTAGTGTCTGTTTGATAGAATTTTTTTTTGTGTCAAAAGTTTTATTTAAAGGTTAAAAACTCTTTTGTTAAAAATAATAATTTTTGACAAAAATCAACAAGTACTTATTAATAAAAAAAAAAAAAAATTTTTTGAGCTGTTTTAGAAAATATCAAATTTTATACTTTTTTAGAAAAGTTCATTTTTTTAGTTTATATGGAAACTCAATAAGTATTTAGTATACATTTTTTAGCTTATATAGAAACTCATTGAGCATTTAATATAAATTTTTTATTTACAATAAAATATTTATTAATAGTTATTTTTTAAAAAAATGTACTATACCAAAATTCTTCATATTAAAACATTATTTTCATCAGTTATACAAAGGATCCTTAGTCCCTTTTTCCTTTCTTTTTTTTGGTAGAATTTTATTGGTTTTAGTCCTTTAATCTCAGATTCCATGTTATCCGAATTTCACTAGCTCTTTTGATATGTGTGTGTGTGTTTGTGTGTATATATATAGTAAAAATAAAAATAAAAATAGAAAGAGATATTAGCTAAGAAATGTACCCGGCACCGGCAAAGAATGCAAGAGGAATCATCATCTCCCAACCATTTATAGTCATGCTGCATAACATTCCAAAACTCAAAATGTAAATCTGTATACTAAAATTGGTGCTTGACAGCTAAAATATGGGGGAAAAAAAATCATTACATTAATTATTTTGATTAAGAAAATATGTGGTCCTAGTTTGTCAACATTTACTTCACCATATATAGAAGGTAAATTCCAAAAATAGGATTTCTTACCAAATATTATTCGATTACAAAATAATATATATTATATATATTAAAAAAAACAGTGGAATGGGTAAAAGTTCCATACCAGACTGACAAAGCATCCACAGCAAGAGTAGCATTCTTCAAAAACCCAGTCATCAAAATCAATATTCTATAATACCAATTCTCCAAGCTGCATTAGTGATCAGAACCCAAAAAAAAAAAAAAAAAAAAAAAGTAAAAACAAAATATAAAATATAAAAAAAATGAAAAGGAAAAAAATAAAAAGGGAGACAAAAAGAGGATTCGAATTTGTATTTAAAAGGAAAGAAAGAAAGAAAGAAAGAAGATTCGAATTTATAATATATTATTTTATACCAAAGCATGACCCCAGAAGCTGCAGAGAGTTTAACAAATTCCCAAAGCTGTGAAAATGCTTCCATGGAAAATCCTGACCAAGTATGAGGGCAGCCACCCAAAACAGTGTATCCAAACAACCCAAATACCAAAACCCACCAGGAAATATCCAAAGCAATCGCAGCACCAATCAATCCAAAATCAAAAACATACACAAAAAGCCAACTAGTAACTGCATTAACCACCAAACCCGCCAAAGAAACCCAAGCAATCACCGAGGCCTTCAGCTGGCTCTGCAAGAACCTCTGCAGCGGGAACTGAAACGCGAAGCTGAAATGCAACGGTATCATCCAAACCGCCACCACCCCCGACTGCTCCGCCACATCCTCCGGCTGACCCAGAAGCTTCAGCAGCGGCGTCGCGAAGACGTAGAATGGCAACATCAAGAAACAACACAGAAACAGCACAATCCACGATCTTTGCATATAGACTCCCAACATGTTGTATTTTTTAGCCCCAAATGCTTGTCCGCAAAGGGTCTCTAATGCACTTGCCATACCTAACTAATTTATAAAACCCAAGCACATATCAGTTTTGCTGTACTGACCCTGCAAGCCTATTATAATAAATTTTGTGTGTATATATATATATATATATATTCAAAAATTCTCTTATTTAGGAATCTTTAATAAATTTTTGTTCATCTTACTATCGATAATGAACAGAAAAATATGCTCTTATCGATAATAAGATGAACGATAAGATAAAAATTTATCTAGAATTCGTTGATAAGAAGACCGCTATAAATACTAGAGAGAGAAAATTAAAAATAAAGAAAAAGGAGACACATGAACGTTGGATTTGATTTGATTACGTACGAGAAGGCCAAAATTGAATCCGACGATTACAGTGTTAGCAATGGAAATGGCGGCGAGTTGGACGTCTCCAAGGTGGCCGGCGAAGGCTTGAGTTATGACGTTCATGGTGAAGGAAGCCACACGGCTGAAGATAGCGGGACCCACAATGATCCATAGCTTCTTGGATTCAATCCAGACCCTTGAAATCAAGTCGTCGTTGTGTTCGTCGTCTTTAATACCAGTATCTTCATGTTTCGGCGATATTTGTGGTAAAAGGGTTTGGTTCAGATCCTGATTTTCATCGTCCGTGAGGCTCCCCATTAAAGAAATAGTCTTTTAATTGGGCCAAAGAAAATGGGTTCGGTGGAAACTGGAAATGAAAAAAAAAGAGAGAGAGATATGGGATTTTATCACTACTTTGTGACTAGTGGGATTGAGCTTATGGAGTCCTCACGTCATTAATATGAAACACAGAGTGACACATCAGCCTCCTTAGTCGCACCGCGGATGTGGATACAATGTACATAAAGCTAGCGTGTATATCTTTGCCACTTATTTCCTTGTAGGTTAACAAATTTTTTATTTTTTCTTTTCCTTTTTCTAAGAGGGATTTTTTAGCTCAAGTTCTTTATTTCTAATCGAGGAACATAAGGAGATTTTTTTCTGTTTTTTATCGTATTAAATCTCAACTTCAAGTTCAAAACATAATAATTAATCTCCCTAGTAAAATTCCCTTTTTCCGCTGACTGAGAAGCCAATTACCTCATATTGCTTTTTATAACCCGTTTTCAATACTTTCTTTTTCAATTGGTGATACAAAGTATTCAATTTGTACTCCCTTTTTTTTTTTTTTTTTTTTTTTTTACGAATAATGGAGTATTCAATTTGTACTTTACTAGGAAGCGATAAGAACCATCTCGGCCTCTTACATAACGCGTGGGGTTTTGGAATTTGTTGCACTCCGCATATAAGTCCATACCAAACATGATTATCCAACGATAGTCACCTTGGATTTTGCTGGAAAACTTTTACTTCTTCACTATTAATTATGTCCATATATATGTATAATATTCTTCTTCTTTTTTAATGAATTATTAATCAGCTTTATTGTTTATAAAAACTGAATTTAATAAATAAAGAATTATTATATAATAAGTGTTAAAATTTGTAAAATTCCATTTAAAATATTAAACTTGAATTCAAATGTTATTTGTCTTTTAGGAGGTTATATATTTCCATGTAAGCACTACTAATTTAAGGAGTCAGAATTTCGAATAAAAGACTTATTTTCTCTTTATATACATACATATGCATACATATATATATATATATATATATAAAATCAAGTTCACATAAAGTTAAATTGATGGTTTAAAAAGAGTTTTTTTTTTATAATTATTTTAGAGAAATTTAAATTTTAAAATTCTTTAACAAAACTCTTTATTAGCTAATGTTGAAAACCTAATGATCTTTTAATGCAATTTTTTTTTTACTTACAACCAAATATCCATTATTTTTTTTAATAAAAGTTATTATTTAAAAATATCTATCATAAGAAGCATAGAGTTAAAGTTCTATTTTTTTACCAACTAGGCTAAACATACAAATTATGAACATCTAGAACTTAAAATAATTTATAGACCAAGTTTTTTTAGTCTAGTAACAATAATTTTGCTTAACATATGAAAATTCATTATTTTTCTAACTTAGAATTATTAAAATATTTATTGAATTTATTTATTAAATTATATGATGAATAATATGTGAATAATTTATTTACCACTTACTAAAAATTGTTATATATTATTATTCTATTTAGTGATTAATCTTTGCTAGATAAGCATCCTCATCTACTTAAAGGAATAATTTCCTCATAAAAGAATCCCTATATAGATAATAGCAATCATCATCTCATCCATTGGCACCCAAAATTCAAACGAATGGGGGTTAAACTAGAGTTTTCGTTTGAATGGTGGAGAGACAGATACGACAAAGATGCTTGTTTCCATGCTTTTTTGACGCGTGGATGAGAGAAATCTTACATACGTGGAAGCTTTTTTGTCTGCTGTCCATGAAAGTTGATCATATCATGAATAAGAGGTGCCAAATTGTAGACAGATGTCACCTGAACGTATTCATAACAGTTTCCTAAACTTTTTATTTATTTGTTTATTTTTTTATTTTGGTACAATCCTAAATTTTTTATTTGAAATCCAAGATTGGTAGTGCTTAATTTAATATCCTTATCCCATAAAGTTCGTATTTGACATTTTGTCCTTTTTGGAAGGTATGCTAATTGGTATGATTACTTTGTAATGGTCTTCGAGTTTAGTGTGTAATTAGAATGAAGGGCTTTTGGTTTTTTTATAATCAATGCGCTGATCACCTCATTTAATAACAAAAAAAGTGTACCCTTCAATATTCAATGATAATTCTTATACCGATAGTTTTTTTTTTTATTTTTTATATGATCTTCATGAATTATAATATGTACGATTGATCTTACTGAACAGGACCATGTGGCTACTAAAACACCTATGTCTACCAAGTTCGGGAAAGTACGGATGTCCATGTGGGCTCAAAATTCAGGTCCACGGCTCTTAAAAAAAATAATAATAAATAAGAAAATAACAGTAATAATATAATAATAAAGAAAAAAAAGCTTAAATAAAATTGAATTTTACAAATTACAAATAATATACCATGCTCAATGTTTTTTTTTAACAAAATTTACGAATAGAGTGATGTCATCTTTAGAAACAATTATCGTATAATAATTATTTCATTTATCAATTAAAAAAAAAAAAACTACTCGAATGTAGAATTTTCCGTGCAGGAGTGTTGACGTGGACACATTATCGTATAATAATTATAAATTTAAATATTCACACCCTTACATTTAAAAAATAATAATAAATAAAGTGGCGTCTGGTATATATATCCTCTGTTTTTTTTTTTTTTGGTTTAAAGTATTTCTTCAATTCAGTTGGGTTTAAATTTCACATAGATGTTTATATTTTTGGGTGAATAATTAGTAATGCAGGATAATAAATATAGTATTAATGCACTAATAAAATTCATCAATTTATTTTTAATATATAAAACATAAATATTGAACCGGGTTGTCATCATAGTTCAACATCATAGAATAAATTGTTACAAGGAACACTAGAATATATGGTTTTCAAAATCAGAAACCACATGACTAATTTGGAATGATTATTTTTCCAACATGAAAAATAAAATATAAAGAATTAATTACATTTTGATATTTTTAATTTTTAAAATTTTACAATTCATACCATTAATTTTTCAATTCAAAAATATAAATCCTCAACTTTTTAATTTATTACAATTTAATATTTTTTTAACTTCGAAGCCATTTTTTAATTTCCAACGGGACCATTTTTCTTTTTTGGTAGTGAAGGGGGACCGTCTATATGATACATATGGGAAAGTAAAAACAGAACAATCAATTTGATAGAAAGTAAAAGCAGACCAGAGAAACCAAAAAAAAGGAAAAGAAAAAAATACATGTGAAGCTCTTTTTGCAATTGTCAGAAAACAGATATTGATCTCTGTAATATTTGAATGTTAGTTGAATGTGTGTTTCACACTATCTACCGATCTTACATTGCAACCTCCATTTTTTGTGACTATTCCAAATTATAGAAGAAAGATGACTATTCAATTCATGTTAAAATAAAGGTGATTCAATTATTATGCCATCCAACGATTTAAAAAAAAAAAAAAAATCAATACATGCTGAATTTTTTATTAGCAAAAAAAAAAAAAAAAAAAAAAAGAAAAAAGAAAAAAAGAAAAAGAAAAAAGGCGATAAGGATATGGGACCCGAAAAAAATACAAAAACAATAAGTCTTCTATCATATGAAACACACGTCTACGTTGATTTGAATTGACTTTAGACTATTTGATTGATTGATTGATTTATTTAATTATTGAATTAGAGAGTAGTAAATTTATGCACTAAGGAAGGAGTAATATAATGTGAAAAGCATATACATGTTATATAAGTGCTAGGTGCTGCCTCAAATCGCCATTATGTAAAACAAGACAAAAAAAATCTTCTAAATAATCTCAGTCTAATACTTTATAACGTCGATTTCAGGGGAAAAAAAAGAAAAAAAGAAGAGGAATTAACTGGATAATGATATATCTTTTCCGTATATAGAGAATTAATACAAAAGTAGTACCCTTGAAATTGCTCATAAACAATTAAAACCGTACCAAAAAATAATAATAATACTGTACAGAGTACATAATTTCATCCCTAACTCCCATTCTCCATTCCACATGTTTCACGTCGACTTATATTTGCTACATATTAACGGTTGATTAAATAAAATAAAAAAATAAAATCGTGCGTATTGCAGATTCTAGAAGGCTTATCTGAGCGTTCTAGAATTTGACACCGTTTTCATGATCCCAATTATTGTAAGGAGTCACAAAATCAATAAAACACATGCTAAAAACAATTAGTAAAAAAACCAAAGTTGTTTCTTATCCAACTTTAATACAAACTCCAGGCTAAAACCAGTAACAAATTGTCAATTTGTAATTAATCGCTTTGAATCTGTTCTTTTCTCATTTGTTTATCATGAAATCAACTCTATAACATTTCGACCGCAAAACTCTCTCAAGCAGCCCAAATTAAGCACTTCTTGAGCTTACTATTACTGGTTTGAAGCCATCTCCCTGGTTATATTTATCCGAGCTTTTTGCACCTGTGAATGAAATTTTAACAACTTTTAAGAAACATAACCACTGTATTTCGGAGTATTCCCAGTTAAACTTTTACCTCTTTGTCCCATTCGCATCTTAGAGTGATTGCTGCTAATATTAAAGTTTGAACAATAGTGCCACTGAGAAGTCCAGTCCACGTGCCCTGCTTACATATAATAGCATGTTGAATCAAGTGGCAATATTGGAAGAAACGCATTACACTTAAATGAAGCGTCATATAATTTGTAGTCTTCATTCTCATATATCTGTTTGAAAGGCACATTAATGGCAGTGTAGCTAACAACAACAGAGTAACACCAACAATGTAGGAGCAAGATGAAATGGACTATTCGGGAAACTAAAATACAAACATGCATACCATTATATTAAGGAAACTAAAATATAAACATGCATACCATTATATTCAGGAAACTAAAATATAAACATGCATACCTTTACACCAAATGATAGCAACCATCCCAGAAGTAACCCCAAAGGAACACCAACAAGGTAATAGCTACCAATGTTTACAAAAGCCGCTATCACTTGCCAACCAGATCCTACTGCAACACCTGAAAATAAACAAAAAACCAGCAAGTTTATCATGAGACAGGCAATTCACATCGGGCAAATTATGCTTTGTTTTAAGTTCCTCACCTAAAAGAACTGGTTGAATGCAACTGGAGAGGATGGTAAATGCCAGCATGACTGCTAATTCATTTACCATTGATATAACAGGAATGCTGGAGGTGAATATCATAGCGAGCTTCTCATGAAAGACCATAACTATTAACCAAAATAGAAATCCAACTGCTAGAGAAGTAAAGACTGAGACTGTGATTGAAAATTTGGCACCTTTAGCATTGCCTGCTCCAAGCTCATTGGCTACACGTACCCTAAGCGAAGAAATTATCAATTGATTATAACAGAAAAGAAAGACAAGTCTTCTTCAGGTTGTCATCATGGCACGAAATAAGGCAATTTCCTTATTGATTTACAATCAACAAGAATACTGAGGAAGCAAGGAAAACAGCTCTTAATATTATTCAACTACCACTACTTAGCTAAAATGATGAAAGTATCTTCTTGCATGTAATCTACTTTGCTAAAAGGGCAAAGTATCTCTACGGGAAACGTACTGATTCCAACATACTACCAAAGATTTATGAAATCTCAACAAAACTAGGAAACATTTTCAGGTTTTCAGGAAAAAAAGGTCAAACAAATTCAGAAGAATCTAGTCAAGTTAAAAAGGCTAGTCAGGCCCAAAATTTATAAACATACCTCCATAAGTTTGACACTGAAGCAATTTGAAAATTTTATCCAATTTGAGGCCAGGCGAATGAAAATTGTGTCTAAAAACATGGCAACTGAAAAGGTTCATAGCCACTATAATAGGTATATAACTGAATCAAACCAAAAGGCAAATCCTTCCAAGTTTTTGAAGGTGCATTTTCTTTTTCCTTCTAAGATAAGTTTCGTCTAATCCCTTGCATGGATCAAACTTAAGATTCATACTAAAACAAATGTCATTTGCCACCTTGACTGTCCGGAAAAACTAATGGTGTTATTATCGCATTGATAGAGAGGGGACATTACAACTATCAAAGCATCATAAACGTACATGTATCAAGTTCTTAAATATAGGGACAAATGAAAGATTGCACAATTATATGATGAATTGAATCACTGATAAAGATGGAGATATAAGCTTACAACCAGTAACGTACCCTGTTGCAGCCAAAAATCCAAGGGGAATCATGGATTCCCAACCGTAGATAGTTATGCTAGATAAGAAAGAAAAAAGTGGTGAAATTTAGTAAACTATTGAAATAATAATATTGATAATAATTTATAATAATAAAAAGAACATGCAAAGAGGGCTAAAAATGTAATGGGCAGGAACTAATTACCAGATGGAGAGGGCATCAATTGAACTTTTAGTGTTTTGCAAATACCCAGACAATAAGACCAACATTCTATAATAAATATTCTCTAACCTGAGATATTTACAAACCACAAATAATGATACAACAGTCAAAAGAGAGAAAAAAGGACAAAAAGAAAGACAAAGCGATTAATCACATACGCAAGCATGACTCCAGAAGCTACTGAGAGCTTGAAAAACTCCCAAAGGCCAACAAAAGCTTGTGTGGAAAAACCAGTCCAGGTTTGATGACACCCACCACAAACAGTGTACCCAAACATTCCCAAAGCCGAGACCCACCAAGCGAAAGCTATAGTGAGTGCACTCCCTACAATTCCAGCCCTCATCTTATACACAACGACCCAACTCACAAAAGCATGGAGCCCAAGAACCAGAGCAGACATCCAAGCTATAACCCCTGTCTGTAGCTGGCTTTGCAAGAACCTCTGCAACGAGAACTGAAATGGGAAGCTCAAGTGAAATGGAATCAACCATAGAGCCACTAAACCAGTCCTCTCGGCCACTTCGTCAGGCTGTCCAATGAATTTCAATATTGGTGTAGCAAATATGAACAATGGCAATAGCAATACGGCGCAAAAAAACAGAACAATCCAAGATCTTTGCATGTAAATGCCGAGCATGTGGTACTGTTTGGCTCCGTAAGCTTGGCCACACAGAGTCTCCAGCACACTCGCCATGCCTAACTAGACCAGTTCAATCCAACCCGATTGTCGGAAATCGATCAGTTTGGAGAATGCAGATAATGTGTTTGAAGATTTAACCCAAAAAAAAGGAGAAAAAAGACGAGAAGGGGATCTAGAGTTTTAAATTGTTTTTACCAAGAATCCGAAAGTAAGGGAGATGATGACGGTAGTGCCGATGGATATGGCGGCGAGATCGAGGTCGGAGAGGTGGCCGGCAAAAGATTGAACGATGACGGTGACGAAAAACATGGCAAGACGGCTGAAAATGGAGGGTCCGGCTATTTGCCAGATTTTCTTTGATTCCAACCATGTTCGAATGATGAGCCTCTCAGTCTCTGATTCATCTTGTTGCTTCTGTGGACGATGGGAGATTAACAGAGGATCATTTTCTTCTTCTTGAATCATTGCTGATTTTTCCAACAGAGTCTTGGTCTCTTGGAAGCGTGGACTTGTTTTTCTGCTCCAAAAAAATTGGAAATGCAACAGCGACCCGTGAGAGAATTTTGATTAGGTCCCAAGACAACCATCACATGCTTACTCTGCGGCCACAGTTTTTATTTATTTTTTTAAACTGAAATGCTACACGAATTAATGAAAAATATTATTTATTATTATTATGAATAATTTTAGATAGGATTCATGTGATTTAAATAATAGGAATTAAAAAATTTATTTTTAAAATTGTAATATACAAATTGACAAAATTAAATAATTTACGTAAATCATCGATAATCATCAATGATAATAAAATAATAAATTTCTATGTTAATATATCAAAGATTGGAATATATTATTTAAAAAGTAAACTTATTTAAGGGGCTTATGCATGTCCAATCCTCATGTACAAATCTCCTATCTCTAAAGGGGCTTATGCATTGTTACTTTTAAACAATGAAATCAAAAGTTGAAAGAAGGATTTGATATATAAATTCAAAGAATATTTTCATAAGTTGGTATGTTTTCTTTAATTTGATATATAAATTTAATTAATATTTTGATAACATTTGTATGGTTTTTTTAATTAATTATTTTCAAGGTTTTTAATGTTAAAAGGTTGAATAAATAAATAAATAAAATTGATCTGGGGAAGAAAAGTAAGGAAATCGGAGACCAACTTCCGACGGAGAAGATTGTCGTCCAGTTTTCGGTCAATTTGAGTCTGTTCCTGCCCTTTTTTTTTTTTTTTTTTTTGGTTTGAAATAGCTTTCCAAACTACTGATGGGAAACAAATTTCAATGAAACTTTTCAACCATAGTTAAATTAAAGTCTACGTATTTGAAAGTAGCCGTTGAAGTCCGATTAAGCCACAAGTTGTTGAAACTCTTTGTCGCCGGTTTCAACTGTTTGAATGTGAAGAAAAAATATTGTAATAAGAAGATGAATGATGCATGGTCCAAAAAACTCCATGGCCTAGAAGAAGATAAGAGTGTGCGTACGTGCGTTAAAAAAAAAAAAAAAAAAAAAAAAAGGATCTCTGTTCTGTGATTTTTGCCAACAATAGTGATGGACAAAGAAAGGGATGAATAAAATTTGGGCCAAAGTTAAATTGTGATAAGGTCAAAATTTAATTGGAATGAGCTATTTGAGTCTTTCGTCTGGTGGTTCTGTATATACCTGATTTCAACTGTATACACACCAATTTAATTTGTCAAGTTTTGTTTTGGTTGAAATTACAAACTTTTGATTTCAACTGTATACACACCAATTTAATTTGTCAAGTTTTGTTTTGGTTGAAATTACAAACTTTTGTGGACTAAAAAAACGTTTTATTTCTTTTCACAACAACCAGCTGTTGCAAGTTCAGTCAGACTCTGAGTACACCCCAATTCAACCCTGTCTTCAACATATATACACGATTATTGTTGATACTAAAAATGTGGGAGAACCAAAGATATCCAAAAGTTGCTGATCACGAACACAAGAACCCAATCCATCACTCTCAAGAATTCATTCAAGAGTATAAGGATCTAACTCACCATACTTAAAAATTCACATATATAAAGGAGTATATATAGAAATTAAATTCATCGCTTAATGTAACCCACCAAAGAGATAAGAGTTCAGATCAATAAATCCTTCTTCAATAAACAACGAAAAGATTATATTTCATAAAATTATCAAAAGCTAATTTTGAACTAGTAGATATGGTTTACTTACTAATTTTGAAACATTTCTCCGAGCATAGGTAAATGAAAAGCCACACTAATTATACTTTAATAGCATTATAAAACTTAATATTAATAAATAAAATCCATAAAATTAAGTACCAATTAGGGCTGGGCACGGTTCGGTTTGGATCGGTTCCATCTGAGAATTCCAACCGAATCGATCATTTGGTTATCCACAAATACTAACCCGAATCGACCCGTGGACAATGGAAAACCAAGCACTTAACTGAATAAACGGGCCGGTTTGGCTCGTGTTTGGGTTGGTCGGTTTGGACTTATATTTGGGCCTCCGATTTTGGGCTTGATTCGAATTAGTGGGCCACAAATTATCTTCGGGCCTACAATTTTGGGCATACTTTCAGCTAATCGAGCTGGGTTTATTTTTGGACCTATAGTTTTTGGCCTGTCCAATATACAATTAGAAATTACCTTCATTAATTTTGCTTTTCAATTATTTTAAAGGTTTAAAATTTTTCAAAAAACTATCCAACGGAAATGAAATGGCAAATTTTTTAGGTATGAAATGAAATGGCAAATTTTTTACTTTTTTGTATGAAATGGCAAATTATTTTATGTATGAAATGATCAAAACTTCAATATATATCAAAGGAAAAATTGAAATTGAGAAATACAATGCCAGTATGCCACTACCACTCACCATAATTGAGAATCCGAAATGCAAACACAAAATACAAATATCAAAATAACAATCTCACATCCCCATCCGTTCCCAAAAAGACAGAAACAAAAAAGAAAAAAATAATAACTATTACTATCAAAGCAACTAATAAGCAAGTTTAACAAATGAGTCAATGACTTAAGAGAAATGGTAATACATTGACAGTAAACATAAAAGAAACAGTAGGAAAAAAAATATAAGTAGCCTGCAATTAGCACTGCCAAATCCTTCATTGCCACTGCTACAAAACCTACAATCGCAAAGGACACCAAAATAAATTAAACCAATACATTATTAGTTTAACAACGTGATGATTATTAAGAAATGAAAAATAAAACGAAGAGAGTTACTTTCATCGTTGTCAAAACTCACAAGCTTTCAAGTTTCAAGTACATCCACTGATTCCACTCAATGCACCATCAATCTTTTTTGTTGTTGCTATCTGGACTCACTGCTACTGTTTGACTTTGGCATAGGTCTTGGAGTGACACCAAACAGCAAACATAAGCAAATATTATAAAAACATTCAAAAAAAATATGATATGCATACAAACAGAAAATAATCTCAATTGCATATTACATTACCTGCATCTAAACTTTCATAATACTCCATCTCTTCTAAAAAAAATCTGTCAAAACTTGAAGAAGCATAAAGCCAATTTTGACAACATATTAAAGCCTCCACCATTTCAGCAGTCAAAGACTCCTAAAAGGATTAAGCATCCTACCTCCACTGCTAAAAACACTCTTGGAAGCCACAATGGAGACTTGAATGGCGTAGACATCCTTTGCAATCTTCTCTAACACAGGGTATTTCTCTTCATTAACCCTCCACCAATTTAAGATATCAAAATCCTTAATTAAACCAGATTCACAAGGGTCAGCCAGATACCTATCCACATCATTTTTTACCTCCTTACATTGGCTTTGTTCTCTCTTCTTCAAATAAGCAATCCAAACTTGGTCAGCATAGTTGGCATGTTCTAATTCACTGTTATTACTATCCAAACTAATTCTAGAAGACTCAACACCAATAGAAGATTGACAACTACCATCTGAACCCATTTCTTTTTCATTATACCAATTATACAGCTTCATTAAAGTCTTTTTCAAATCATTTGTCAATTCAGTAACCCTACTTTCATCATTGTCATAAAGCATCCCATAGCTAAATGACACATAATCCAACTTATATCTTGGATCAAGCACTGCTGCAATTAGAAGCAATTTATTGACATTTCCCATGGAACCCTAATATTTATTATACTTTTCTCTCATTTTCCTTGCCATAACACACAACCGGTCATCCTCACTAACACATAAATCATCCAATTGTTTTTGTATGGAAGAAACTTGATAGAAATATATGTTGAAGCTAACATGTAAAGAGACACTAAATTTAAGAGTTACATTATCAAAGCCCTTAAGAAATTGGACAAAAACTTTGGCATCATCCCAATGCCAAGCTAAAAGAGGTCCAACTTTTTTTCTACCACTATCATCCTCTCTAAAATAGGAAGCATAATGTCCATCTTCCTCCTCCATTCTCTCAAAAGCTTTTTGAAATTTCAAAGCCGACTCTAACATTAAGTATGTGGAATTCCATCTGGTTAGAACATCCAAACATACTAAAGATTTGCTCTCAATTTTCTCTTGACTTATACACTCCTTAAATTTTTGCAATCGAGAAGGAGATGATCTAACATATCTCACAGCATTATGAATGCTAGCAATTGCCTCATCTAATTCTTTCAAACCCTCACACACAATTAAATTGACAATATGTGCACTACATCGAATATGCAAAAAATCAGCATCCAATATACAATTTTTCCAATGTACCATTTTTCTCTTAAGATATGCAATTACATTATTGTTTGCACTTGCATTATCAAGAGTTAGCGTGAACACTTTTTCAATACCCCAATCATGCAAACAAACCTCAATTAACTTTCCAATTGCCTTTCCTTTATGATTAGGAACCACACAAAATTTAAAATTCTTTTATGTAACATCCAATCATCATCAATATAATGGTCATTCAATGATATATAACAAACATTTTGAATAGAGGTCCATGTATCAGTTGTAAGACTAACTCTTTGCTGGTTTGCAACAAACATCGATCTTAAACCCAATTTCTCATCTAAATACAATTGATAAATGTCCCTCACAATGGTTCTTCTAGATGGAGGATCAAACTTAGGACATGTAACACTACAAAAGTGTCTAAACCCACGGCCTTCTACAAAACTAAAAGGTTACTCATCCAAAATTATCATTTTAGCACATGCCATCTTACATGCCTCCTTGTTGAAAATAGTAGCTACCAAATTGCTATCACTACCATCGGATTTCCTATCAAAAGTTAAGGTCTTTTGCTTCTTTTCATTTGAGTTATAAGGATTTTTCTGACATTGTTTCATATGATTCCTTAGGGTACTAGTTCTACACTTCTTAGAACCACATGCATAATCCTTATGGCAGTAAATGCATTCACATCTAGGGTCATCAGGATCACCACCTTCTATTTTGATAAAGTGATCCCATACATCACTTGCTGGCCTAGAAGGTTTTTTTTTTCCCTAATGGAGGTCGTGGAGGTAATGTAGATTTGGCATCGGAAGGTGTAGGGTTTGACAGTGATGGTGATGGATTTTGACGTATTGGGGTTTGAGAGGAAGGTGCATCAATTGATGATGGGGAATTTGGGTCCATATCAAGTATAACTAGGACACTGTTTACATAAGAGGAAACAAACAGAAACAAGATAGCAATTACACAACAATTCAAGGCCACAAATTCCATAATCTCAATCAAATTAAATTACAATAAATTAAACAGCAAATAATAGTTTTGCTTCCTTAAATAATAACATAGAACCATCGGGTCCAAGCCCTTTAATCCTTAAACCAAACTACCAACAATTACCAACAATATACATTTTCCCTACCAGCAATTAGCATGTTTTCAGAATTAATAGCAACTACCAACAAAATACATTTTTCCTAAACCAAACTATCATACACAGCCACATGAAAATTTGCCAACTACATGCATTATTCACATTAGAACTTTCCATTTAAATCCAAGACCAAATGTGCACTAATACAATATCTGCATCAAAAATCCAGGACCAAATATACATAAAAAATTCAGGACCAAGCATACAATATTCCACAATTCCACAAAGACTCAAAATTAAACAGCAACTAAAAAAATTTCACAATTCCACAAAGACTACAAATTAAATAGCAATTTCAAAATTTCAGAGTCACAAAGACTCTAAATGTAAGCTAACTTTTAAAAATTGCACAATTCCAACTACACAATTTCAATTCCACAATATTTAGAAATTGCACAATATTCCATAGTTCCAAAAAAAAAAAAAAACTAACAATTAAAAAGCAATTTCTGAAATTCAGAGTCACAAAGACTCTGAAATGAAAGCTAACTTGTTTAAAATTGGCAACTTTAGGAGTTCAGGGTCAGAAAGACTCTGAAATGTAAGCTAACATGTTTAAAATTGCAATTTCAAAAATGTTGGAGTCACAAAGACTCTGAAATGCAAGCAATCTCACAATTTGAATTCAAAACTTCATAGAAAAGAGTTTCAAAGACAATTCATAGATATAATTCAACATTTTACAGATAGTTCGGTCTCACAAAAGCTAATCTGATTATTTTCTTCACAAAATTACAAAGAAAGAACAAAATCTATAGTCTATTTATGCAATCACACTTTATCCATCCACAGCCAGTGAGAGTTTAAGAGAAAAGAACAACTTACATTAAGTTATTACAGCTTTAAACACAGGCCACAGAGCCACCCACGAGCATGACACAGCCACAAGCCACGGACTTGCCTCACCTTCAATCCTTCAACTTGAATGGCCAATTTTCTCTTTAATATTAAAATCCAACAGTCATTAAACATTTAATATTTCAGAATTGAGGAGATAATCAAAGAAAAATATATAATTTTGAAATAGTGATTCCTTAGAACTTAAACCCTAAAAGGAAAAAAATTGGGGAAAATAGAAATTTGCAAAATTACCTTTGAATTAACGTGATCGTTGGTGACCAGATGATGGTAATCGAGGCTTTTGATGGTCTCACTGCTATCGGCCCACCGTAGAGTAACAATGTCTAACAGTCTATGCTAGGGTTTCAGACAGCTACCTCAAGCTGAGAATGGATGATTGGAGAGTGAGAGAGTGAGCTGAGAGTTAAAAAGATAGAGAGATATTGAATTTTAGAGCAAGGGATAGAGAGAGAGAGAGAGAGAGAGAGAGAGAGAGAGAGAGAGAGAGAGAGAGAGGAGTGAAGAGATCTACAAGAGAGGGCTAAATGGTGAGAGATTGCGAGTGAGAGAATGGAAGATAATGGAGATTACCATTGTCAGAGAGATCGCAGAGGACAGGTGCTCGTTGGCCTGAGAGATGGTGAATGGTGACCGAGAGTGATAGCTGAGCTAAGGTTTACCAGAGACAAGAGAAGAGATTGAAAGAAGAGGGGGAGAAGACAGAAGAGAACTTTTGAGACGAGAGCAGAGTGAGAGAGTGTTTTCTTTCTTTTTTTTTTTTTGTTTAATATCAAATACAAAATTAATAAACCTATAAACATATTATTATTATATATTTAAATGTAATTATATATATTTTTTATAATATTTAAAGTATCCGGTTCGGTTCGGACGGTCTGATGATTTTTAGTTTAAAAACCGACATCCGAATTGAACCGTCTTCTTCTTTGTTAAATAATAACCGAACCGCCCAACCGAGCGCAACCAATTCGATCTATAGGCGTTCGATTCGGTAGGTTTTACCGGTCCGATTCGGTTTGACCGAGTTTTTGCCCACCCCTAGTACCAATTGTCTTTATTAATTCCCAAGGTGTTACTTTAACTTTAGGACATAGTACCCAAAAATTATCCTGTGTCAATTCTTTGGCTACTTTTAAGATTTGAAATAACGTGTGAGAGCGATATTTTTTGATATTACACCAGGAAAAATAAATAAATAAAAGCAATGAATAGAAATTCTAGTAGTTTTATTCCTTTTGAAGAAACTAAATGTAGTTTTAGAATTATTATATGTGCTAAAAGCTTAATAAAATGGGCTTCACAAAAAAAAAAAAAAAAAAAAAGGCGCCCAAAAAGAAATTGATTGTCCTTTTTTTCGAAAACAAGAAATGGATCATCCTGGTAATGTATAAAGGGGAATTAACTATTAGGGCACCAAATTAATGTCGCTGGTCATGCACTTTGTTCTTATCGTGAAAAGATTTTTCTGAAAGTGTCACCCTTTCTTGTTGGGAGATGCGGTGTAACAACCTCTCATAAACTCACACTCTATACAGATTACATGAGATCTACATATTTTATTGTAATATAATAAGACGTTGTGATTGATTATAAGACATTAAATTTCCTTATTATTTGAAGTGCTACGGATAACATGGCATACAGACAACATAGTATCACTGTTGTATGCAAAATTTTCTCTTTATTGGGATTATATTTTGGAAACAAAACAACCAGGATGACTTTGTGCAAAAAATATATTATTTACAAGCCCATGAACATGGAGACAACTAGAAATTCTTCCTTAAAAACATGGAAGGCCACGAGCCTAGTTTGATTTTATGAGAACATCATCATCGGATTGTCAATGCTTAAGTTTATTGTAACGGCAAAGCTTTATAAAAGCCAAAGCATACCAGTTATTGATATACATAAATTATTAAATTAAACGCATTTGATGGGACGACCTCTATTAATCCACACCGGCACGCCCAGATTAAAGTTAACTACAGGAGACAAAATTGACAGCCGCACATTACCCATTTTGGCATATAAAATTTTTTCCAAGCTTCCTTAATTACTGGCAAAAGCATGTTGACATTGACTCTGTCTCATTTTCTTGTAGGAAAATTTTTGTTTTTAATTGTTAGAAACTCATCTGATAACGTTTTTCAGTTACGATTATGTTTTTGTTGATTTTTTGTTTTGTTTTTATTAAAAGGGATGAAGCTAAACTAAAAGGTAATTAAATGGTTATGTTTTGTTTTAAAACAAATGTTTATCAAAATGATTCTAGCTATGTAAATGGCATATACGAGATAATTCCAATTTGGTAATTTCTCTATGATGAGCGTGGATGCCCAAATTATCTTATCAGGAATAAAGCGTCGACTGTAATGGCAGATGCCTAGCTAACTATCATTTGAAAGGAAGGGAAAAAAAAAAAAAAAAAAATCTAAAAACTCAAATACGAAATTTATAAACTCCACTGAAAAAAGACTATTATGTCATTCTTTCTCAGTTTTGTTTGATGAAACCGTGTTTTATGATACCAGAAGTCATCAATTAAGAAAAATATGATTCTACAAATTCAAAGAAACAATATAAAAAACAAAATTAGAAATATGTTGCCAAACTCTACAAGAAAATGGAACTCCTATTTTTGTGAAATATGTCGAACTCTTTAATATATATTCTTAACGGATTTTTCATGAAAAACAAGAATGAAAGAAGAAAAAATATTATTAGTTATCAATAATAAAGAAGTAAAATTTACATATCAGATAAAAATTTTAAAAAAAATTATAATTAAACAATTTATTTTTTAAATTTTTATATAAAAAATAATAAAATTAAATATTTTCGATTAAAACTTACCATATAAAATAATTAGGACAAATAACAGAAAAAAAGAATTATATAAGGAAGTCTTAGTTTGGCGGGATTACTTGTCCCTGAATCACATATACATATTTGAGGCGTTGACAATGTTTTTTTTTTTTTTTTTTTTTTTTTTTTTTTTGTTTTTTTCAATTCTGTCTATATATATGTGCTTTACAGCTAAATGCCGGCTTAGAAACTTGCCGAATTGATGATAGTGATATATATATATATATATTATATCCAAAGTCCAAAGTCCAAAGTCCAAATCCAAATGTTCCTATAATGGCTCTAAGTAATTCTAACTGTACTAAGATGTTTCCTAATAGATACCACAGAAGTGTAACCAACTTAAGCACGCACCGACCTTAATTTGTTTGTAGACACCGACAAAAATGATCATTGAGAATCACTTATATTCTTCTATATAATGAACAGAGTAGTTAAAAAAAATTGTTTATAATTTAATTGTTTGTTTATTCTTCTACTATTATACTAAGACGATTAACTTACGTGGCTATAAATATACAACACGGGCTAACTACCAGCTTGCACTTTACAAATTACAATACAATTTATTCTTATTGTTTTTAAGTTTTCTTTTTAGGTCTAAAATTGAGAGACTAGAAACTAGCTATGGCCTCCTTCTCCTCCTCTTCGTTGTCATTCTTCGTTACGGTCATGTTGGTGTTAGGAAGGATTTCCTCTCAGCTGTCACCTAATTTCTATTCTCTTTCTTGTCCATCAGCTCTTACCACAATCCAAACCGAAGTAATAAGTGCGGTGGCCAAAGAGCGTCGCATGGGAGCCTCTTTGCTACGCCTCCATTTCCATGACTGCTTTGTTCAAGTATCTATATATATACAAAATTGACGTGATTTATTTAGCCTTTTTTTTTTTTTTGTTTATAATGTATAATTAGCTAGCTAGTGTACATATATATATATATATATATATATGTACCTAGTAATTAATTATTAATTAACTTGTTTTTTTTCTGAACCAATTAATTAATGTACCCTGCTGCAGGGTTGTGATGGATCGGTATTGTTGGACGACATCCCGGGCGTTTTCACCGGAGAAAAGAATGCATTGCCAAATGCAAACTCGTTGAGAGGATTTGAAGTTATAGATACCATCAAATCTAAACTTGAATCCAAGTGCAATGCAACTGTTTCCTGCGCTGATATATTGGCTGTTGCGGCTCGTGATTCTGTTGTTGCAGTAAGACAATATATATAAAAATTAATATATCCAACTTATTTTTACGAGCTAATATTGAAAAAAAAAAAAAAAAAGTACTAGAACGTGAAAAATTTTCGGATTTGAATAAAACTGTTAATTTACCATAATGGTTTGCAATGGTGTTATATGATTACATTTGGAATTATTATATATCTGATATAACATATTTAAGTATTACACATTGTTCAGTTGGGCGGTCCTAGCTGGGTTGTGAAATTAGGCAGAAGAGATTCCACTAATGCAAGTTTAACTGATGCTAACTCCCAGCTGCCTTCACCATTCCTAAATCTTGCTGCTCTTTTGACCTCCTTCGCAAACAAGGGCTTTGACGCTAAGGATATGGTGGCTCTGTCAGGTATATATATATATATATTATATATATATATATATGTGTGTGTGTGTGCGCGCGCGTGTCTTAACAAATTTGATCTTCTGGGAAACTACTTCAAAATTTAGCCATGACATGACAGTTCCTAAATTGATGAGGTTGACATATTCTAGTTTAAATTAATCACCAACTAATCGATGTTTCATTCACACGTCTTATCATATTACCGTGTAGTTCATTAATTATAAGCTATAGCTAGAATATAGTTCTAATTAAGAGAACAGTTCATGTATTATTAATTATTAAGATTCTAGAATACTAATTATTAAATATATATATATATATATATTTCCCATTTTATTGTGTACGTAGGAGCTCACACTGTTGGTCAAGCAAGATGTTTACTATTTCGGAACCGAATCTACAACGAGGCTAATATAGATCCGCAGTTTGCCAATTTACGGAAGCAAAACTGCTCGAATAGTACTTCTGGTGGAGACGACAATAACCTAGCTTCTCTTGATCAAACCGGAACATTTTTTGACAGCCAGTATTTCAAGGACTTGGTGGAGTTAAACGGTCTTTTGCATTCTGATCAACAGCTCTACAACAATGGTTCCACAGACTCTCAAGTTCTTGCCTACAAAACCAACAAGCTTCAGTTTTTTCATGATTTTGCTAATGCAATGGTAAAGATGGGAGATCTCAGCCCTCTTACCGGATCAAACGGACAGATAAGAACCGACTGCAGGAAAATAAATGCTTAATTAATCTTGTTTTGTGATAACCGATTTGTCCTAAATATTAATGTTGATATATATATATATATATAAAAGATAATAAATGGCTTGCAGCTTCATATATATATATATATATATATTGCCAAAATAAGTATGAATAAATTAAAGGTCGTAGTTGATTTTAATTTAATTCAGTGTTCAATTTATTAATCTTGTACTGAGCCAATGGCAATGTTTTGTACCCATTTAGAGATGAAAAAAGAGTATGGTTGTGTAACCAATCAAAGTTCTAAATTGTGGTTTTAAGTGTTAATTTCAAGCGCTACTTATTTATTTATTTATTTTACAATTACAACGAGGCTCTGTAGATCTAAATGGACTTGTTTATTAAATAAAATGATATGGAACTCCTAGTAAGTTGGAAACTTTACAAGATTATATAAATTTCTCCACTATGTTCGTTTTAATTAAGTTGTGTCTTTTCCTTCCATATATATATATATATATATATATATTAAAAAAAAAAAACTCCTTTGTTTTGTGCAAGTTTTACATATATACTTCTATATATTTTAAAAAAAATTATAAAAATATTCTTCTGAATTAATTTCATTTTTATTGAAATGTTGCCCCTTCATACTTAATTTTTGAAAAATTTGTATGTAACTTGAATGTATGAAAACAAGTAAAAATGTTATTACTAGTTAAATGAATTGATTTAAAATTAAAATGTGAAAGTTTTGATGCTAAAATTGTAACGTTTTAAATATTTTTTGGACTTTGAATGATTTTGACTTTAGTGGGCCTTAATGGGCTTTAATGATATTAAATGAAATTAATTCTTTTCCCTTTTGGGGTTTTTGAAAAAAAGGAAAGGAAAAAAAGAAGGAAAAAGTTGATTTTTTGTGATAATTCTTCTCCTCCTTTACAGAGTTTTTCTGCAAAATATAGGAAAAATAGTTTTTCTGCATATTTTTAGATATATGTGAGAGTGGTAAATATCAAGTGCATTAAAAATTTGAAGGGAAATCTTGACGGATCCAAGGTTTCAGAATCCGTTGTATCATAAGAGATAACCAATACAAAAACATTTACACTAGTGGAATGGAAATTATTTTAAAAAAAACTGTAATTTCACACAAGCTTCGGACTATTTCTCAACAAACAGATTAAAGCTAAAGACATATAAGTTTTCAATTTATTTTTTTAATTTCCTGTATTTTTATTTATATTTTCATTCGACATATATATTAACATATTAGGTATAATTTTTATCAACAAAAATTTTAGTAAAAAAAGGGGTAAATGAAATTAAACAACATTATTTAAATTTTATGTACATGAATTTTTATATCTAATTTCACAATTTGGTTGTCTTCCATGGATATACATAAAATCACAATTAAATTTCGGATTCCCACTAAGATTCAAAAAAATAAAAATACAAAAATAGCTGCCATCACAAACAATTTCATATACATGTGTGTGTGTGTGTGTATATATATACGTTAGCCCAAATTGCATTGAAATTGAAACAGGATGCAATTCCTTCAGCAAAAACCGGGTTTAGCTAGGCTAGTTGGGTGGTGTGTATATATAAGATTAATTAGAAGAAACTACTCTTCAGATAATAATTTGCTTTATATAATAGATTCTTAGATTCCACTGGTCCACAACAAATTAATCAAAACCTGTGCTCAACCAAGGAAATCCTATCTCGTCGGCATAGCCTCATCAACCATTGGCTGGCTAGAAAAAGTTCTGGAAGTATGCTGGGCTTGGATGGACTCTGGATGATGGACTGAAGGTTTTGGACTTTTACGCTTTCAATTAGTTGTGATCCATTATTTGTTTTCACTCTTAACACTCCATATTAAAAAAACTAATAAATAATTATTTGTTTTGAATTTTGTTATTTATCATCTTCATAAACCATCGTTAATAAGATACATATTTATTTGATAAATATTAATTAATTGTATCTAATGATTTTATCAAAATGTACTACGTCATAATAAAATGCACAGTCAATTTTATATATTGACTAGTCAAAAAAGTCTCGACTCTAAATAATAAATAATTAATTAGAACTTTCGATTTTGAGTAAACTGAAATTCCTTCCGTGTGAATGCCCTGTTAGATTTTATGGATATAAATATACATAATAAATTCTATAAATCATAAATTACTAACCTCCAAATGCAGCAATTGATAAATTAGATCTTTAATCCTGCAAAATAGAAACAACGTAAAGTAGTGCCTATGGACACACTACTCTCAAACCACTCTCAGATTTCTGAAAATCCTAATCTCCAAATACTGTATGGTATATCATTGTCTGCTTGCCCTATACCCTTTAAATAGTCTCTGCAAATCAGACTTATTCATTAATTTTGACACACATAAAATAATAATAATTTGATAATATAATTATACTAGGACAAATATGGATAAGTCAATGGGCTTATAAAGAGAGTTGGTCCTCCAGTCCAATGGGCCAACTGGAGTCTTATAGAGAGTGTGACCAAGGGCCCTACTACAAAATAATAAAATAAGCCAGTCCCATTAATGACATAAATAGGCCCTGTAAGTGAGTAATTGATTATGCCAAGTCTACAAATATTAATTTATTCAACATTCTCCCACTTGGACTGCATAATCATCATTATATAAAATCTAAACTCACTTACTATAGAATCTCCCGAACCATAATGCCATTTCATCCAAATATATAGTATACCGACAGGGCACGACAATTTACTAAACTAGACAGTAGAGATTCTCTCAGTAAATCTCCCAAAACATGATACCATTTCAACTGAGCACTTTGCATGCCATAAACTCAGTTTAGGTAGTAAAGATTTACCTAACCATGTGCAATCCCCCAACGCACAAAACCATTTCATTCAAGCACATTGCGTATCGACATGATACAACAATATACCCAAACTAGGTAGTAGGGATTCACCATGGCACCTGTGGATCAACATACACATATACATAGACTAATAGTCTCAACAGGCCTGTAAATACAAGGAGCAATAATATGTGTAATAAATCATCTCATAAATAAATAATGATCCACATACATCAATGTATTAAAATATTCAAAGAAATAAATAATACTCAACATGGATATTACTACAGAAAACATAACAAACTCCCACTGACCCACAGCAGTCTCAACTACCTAACAATCCCATACGGGACACATACTCCTCAAATATACCTACCGGTAAAGCCTTGGTCAGTGGATCTGCCACCATGCTATAAGTCGGTGTGTGAACAACAGTAATGAGGCCCTGTTCAACTTTCTCCTTTACCACAAAATATTTCACATCAATGTACTTCGCACCAGGAGTACCTTTTAAATTATTGGAGAAAGATACCGTCGCAGTATTATCACAATACATCATAATAGGCCTCTCAATGGAGTCAACTACTCCTAAATCACGGATAAAATTCCGTAGCCAAACTGCATGACGGGTAGCCTCATAACACGCCACATATTCTGCCTCCATAGTCGAGGATGCTGTCACTGACTGCTTGGCACTCCGCCAAGACATAACACCTTCTACCATGATAAATATATAACCAGTGGTAGATTTCTTATCATCTACACAACTTTTATAGTCTGCATCACTATAACCCACTACTTCAAGAGAGTTGGTGCGACGATATGTCAACATATGATCTTTAGTACCCTGAAGATACCTAAAGACCTTCTTAACTGCTTGGTAATGAATAGGACCAGGATTGCTCATAAATCTACCAAGTACACCTACAACAAAAGCTATATCAGGCCGTGTACATACTTGAGCATACATCAAACTACCTACTGCTGAAGAATAGCGAACATTCTTCATTGCCATCCTTTCTCTATCATTCTTGGGACACTGATCCTTAGAAAACTTTTCACCTTTCGTAACCGGTACACTTCCAGGAGTACAATTATGCATATCAAATCTCTTAACGATTCTATCAATATAAGCTCTCTGAGACAATTGCAACACATAATTAGTCCTATTTCGAACAATCTTGATGCCCAAAATAAAAGAAGCCTCACCAAGATCTTTCATATCAAAATGGTTGTACAACATCTGCTTTGTCTCAGCTAACAGGTCAGTGTCATTAGTAGCCAAAAGTATGTCATCAACATACAACACTAGAAATATAATACTGCTCCCATTGACCTTCATATATATGCATCTATCAACAACATTCTCCTTAAAGCTATTTTTGGTGACAACCTCATCAAACTTAAGATACCATTGTCTTGAAGCTTGCGTAAGACCATAAATAGATTTCTTAAGCTTACAAACCAAATTACCATTCCCTGTTTGTTGAAAACCAACTGGTTGAACCATATATACATCCTCATATAAATCACCATTCAGAAAAGCAGTTCTGACATCTATTTGATGCAACTCTAGGTCATAATGTGCCACAATTGCCATGATGATTCTAAAAGAATCCTTTTTGGATACAGGAGAGAATGTCTCTATGTAATCAATTCCTTCCTTCTGGCTAAATCCTTTGGCTACAAGTCTAGCCTTATACCTCTCTACTTGACCATTAGAGTCTCTTTTAGTCTTAAAGACCCATTTGCACCCTATAGGCTTGCTATCCAATGGTAACTCAACCAAATCCCAAACACCATTTGATGCCATGGATTTCATTTCATTTTCCATTGCATCCAACCAAAATTTTGAGTGCAAACTACTTATGGCTTCCTCATAAGTGACTGGATCTGAATCATCACTTATGTCAAACTCATGCTCCTGCAAGTAAACCTCATAGTCATCAGGAATAGCTGATCTCCTAATCCTTTGTGACCTCCTTAAAGGTACATCAGCATCTGCAATAGCTGGAATATCTTGCTCTTCAACAATGAGTTTATTCTGACCAACTACTGGTTCATCAACTACTAGATCAACAATATCTCTATTAGGAACAACTATATTGGGAATGAAAACACTTTCTTCTCTAAATTGAGATTCCCTTGGACCATTACTATTATCAAATCCAAAATCATCTTCAAAATAAATGGCCCTATCTGATTCCACGATCCTGGTGGTGTGAGAAGGACAAAAGAATCTTGAACCCCTAGATCCTATACAATAGCCAACAAAATATCAACTAATGGTTTTAGGATCCAACTTCTTAATTTGGGGATTATAAATCCTTACTTCAGCTTTGCAACCCCATATTCGAAAATGATTCAAATTAAGCTTTCTCCCTAACCACAACTCAAAAGGATTCTTAGGAATAAATTTACTTGGAACTTGATTCAAAATATAAGTAGCCGTCCTTAAAGCCTCTCCCCACAAGTGATCTGGCAAGCTAGAATTTGCCAACATAGATCGCACCATGTCCAACAAAGTGCGATTTCTCCTCTCAGCTATGCCATTCTGCTGAGGTGTACTAGGCATCGTATATTGCACATCAATGCCACACTCACTCAAATAAATAGCAAAAGGCCCTGGGTTCCTTCCAGTCTAATCATATCTACCATAAAACTCACCACCTCTATCAGACCTCACAGCTTTTATTTTCTTATTCTTTTGAAGCTCCATTTTTACCTTAAACTCTTTAAAGGCAACTAAAGAATCTGACTTCTCACGAATAAGCTCAACATGTCCATAACGAGAGTAATCATCAATGAAGGTAATAAAATATCTATAACCACCCAAAGCAGTTGATGTAAAAGGTCCACATATGTCAGTGTAGATTAACTCCAAAACATCTCCACACCCAGCTAACTTATCCTTTCTTACCTTGGGAGTTAACTTCCCTTTCACACATTCAACACAAGTCAGCAGATCAGAGAAATCAAGATTAGAAAGTATCCCATCCTTCACTAACCTTTCCATTCTGTGCCTAGAAATATGTCCCAAACGTTTATGCCATAACATTGAGGAATTGTCATTAACTCTTGGGCGTTTTGAAGCAATAATAGGAGCAACAATAGAATTAACAGAGAAATTGAGACCATTATTAAATAAATCAAGCTTATATAAATTGCCACATAAAGTTCCAAAACCAACAACTTTACCATCCTTAAATAATTCAACTTTGTTATTTTCAAACAAAAAACTATAATCTTGACTATCCAAAAGTGAAATAGATATAACAAATTCCTCCTAATTGAGGGTACATATGAAACTTCTTGCAAATCCAAAGCATATCCAGTGGCAAGCTTCAACTTAATTGTTCCCACAATGTCCACCTTTACTCTTGAGCTATCTCCCATATAAACATGCTGCTCAAGATTGGTTGGGCCCCTTCGGCTTATCATCCCCTGCAACGAATTAGTAACATGAATTATTGATCCAGTATCTAACCACCAAGAATTCATAGGCACATCAATAATATTGGTCTCAATCATTAAAATATTACCTTTCTTTTCTTGCTTTCCCTTCAAATGCCAACAATCTATCTTCTTGTGTCCAATTTTACTGCAGTAGCCACACTTTCCATTGAAGTAAGCTTTCTTTCCTCTATGTGATGAGCTCCATCCCTAGGCACTTTTGGCTTCATACCAGAAAACTTCTTCTTGTTAGGCTTAAATCCTTGTCCAGACGTAAATCCTTGTCCAGGCTTAAATCCTTGTCCTTTCTTTTGGAAAACCCTCTTAGACTTATCTACCTGATGTGAAATTATAGCAATAGATCTTGACCTACTGAGCTTAATATCATCTTCCTCTTTTACAAGAATAGCAGTTAATTCCTCCAAACTATATCCTTTTGTCTTAGTATTCAAACTAGACCTTATATTATCAAACTGAGATGGAAGACATTATCGAATAGGTCAAGAACTCCTCTCCAATATCCATCTTAAGGTCCTTCAGCTTATTATAATAGGAGGAAAGTAGCATAATATGGTCCCTTACTCCTTTAATACCATCATACGTGGTATTATTTAGTAGGTCCAAATAATGATACTTCTCATTCATATCAAACTTGATAAACTTCTTTCCTATCTCCTCAAGAAGTCCCTTTGCAGTATCCACTTTAGGAATACTAGCATATATGGCCTAATCCATGTAATTCTCCATCATCATCATACAACACTTATTAGAGTGTTTCCAATCCTCATAAAGTTTCTTAGCTGCTGTAGTACTCTCATAAGTCGGTATCTCTGGTGGATCTATCTCCAAAGACAAATCCAATTTCATGAAGGTCAAATTCATAACTAAGATTTTCTTTCATTTCTGATAATTTGTCCCATCCAATTTCATCATGGCAGTCATGGGCAGAAGGTTTGGGGTGCTACTAGCTGTAAAAAATAGTAAACAACAATAAAGCATTTAATATATAAAACAATAACTATTTTTCAGCCCCTTAACACAAAACATAATATATCAATATCGCTAGGGTCTTTGTAGCACTAAAGATACCCTTTCGCGGGCCAGGGACAGTCAACCAAATAACCACAATCAAATGCATTGAACTGAATCACCGACAAGGCAATTCAGAATCTGCAATACATGGCATTTAATTAACTTCCACTGCCATTCCAGGCATCATACAAAGTAACTAAAACTACCGACAGGGTAGCCTAGTTACCCGTATAGACCCTGATTAATAAGTGGGAGAAAAAATAACATATTGGCAATTTCATGAAATAGGCAAATATAAAACATCCCATCCACTATGCCAACATACATTACATTGGTACACATAATGCAGATAAAATAAGTTTCACGACAGGTGAGTACTTAAAATTCCACACTACTATACCAACTAGGCACAAAGCCTCTTTAGGGAAAGCTAACACAATCCATTTTTCCAAACATAGATATTTAATTTAATTCAATAAATTTGGAATAAAATAATTAAACAAATAAACAAATGAACTAATTACCGATAAACAAATAAATAACAAAATTTTTATTTATTTATTTATTTTTATTTTTTTATTTTATAATAATAAAATAAAAATAATAGATAAATAAATAATTAATCAACAATAAATTAAATAAATGAGAATAAATATAAGTAAGAAAACAGGTTTTTTTTTTTTTTTTTGGTTGCGTCACCATGCTGACGTCAGCAAACACACATGTCGTGATGATGTCATCACGCTGACGTCAGAGGCTAGCCAAAACTACATGTCGTATGTTTCATCTTCTTCAGCTAACTGGGTCACGGGCGACCCGGTTCCACTCCAAACGGGTCATGCGACCCGCCTAGAAATTTCTTTTCCGGCAATCGTTTTCTACAATTTTTGTACCATTTGATTCCTTTTTTCTTGGGCAATGTTTTCCACAAATCAATTTCAATTTTTAAGCAGCCAAAATCAATGTCCAAGAAAACTTATACCTGCGGCCAAAATCAGGTTTCTCAAATTTTTATTTTTTATTTATTTATCCGAATTTAAAAGGGTTTAGAGAACAAGATGCAACAATACCCAGAACAAAAATTCATGCAAAACACAATTTTTTTTTTCCCTCAAAATTTTGCAAAAGCAGGCCGAATTTTTTTTTTTTTTAAGGATTTTCAAATCCAATTAGAAATAATAAACAATATAAAACACAATAAAGAAGAATTTTTCACCATACCCAAATCTTAATTCAAACTAAAACAAAAATTCACATAATTTGCACAAACTCAATATAAACCCGTCATTGCATAAGAGAAGAGAAATTAATCAATAAAACTCCATCCTTAAAATTTGGATCTCTAAACAATCAATAGCCGCAAACACAAATGAATATCACATATTGGATTTCAGGAAACAAGCATGTAATAGCAGAATCACAAGGACGAGAGAATAATTATAAAATAAATATCATGTCATCAATATACACGATGAAAGTTCAATGGCCGCATATCAATATAACAACAAATTTCAAAATAATTTATTATGCATATTAACCATGTGCTCTGATACCAATTGTTAGATTTTATGGATCTAAATATACATAATAAATTTCATAAATCATAAATTACTAACCTCCAAACGCAACCATTGATAAATTAGATCTTTAATCCTGCAAAATAGAAACAACGTAAAGTAGTGCCTATGGACACACTACTCTCAAACCACTTTCAGATTTCTGAAAACCCTAATCTCCAAATACTGTATGGTATATCATTGTCTGCTTGCCCTAGACCCTTTAAATAGTCTCTGCAAGTCAGACTTATCCATTAATTTTGACACACATAAAATAATAATACTTTGATAATATAATTATACTAGAAAAAATATGGATAAGTCAATGGGCTTATAAAGAAAGTTGGTCCTCCAGTCCAATGGGCCAACTGGAGTCTTATAGAGAGTGTGTGACCAAGGGCCCTACTACAAAATAATAAAATAAGCCAGTCTCATTAAAGACATAAATAGGCCCTGTAAGTGAGTAATTGATTATGCCAAGTCCACAAATATTAATTTATTCAACATGCCCTTCACATTGTACTATATGTAAACCAAGTTGTGTAATTGATGACAGTTTTTTGAAATATATTTTTTAAGTCATAGACAAGTTACCAGCCTAGCAGCATCGAAGGAAGTCTCTACTAATTGATGAATGCATACAAAAATTATTATATAATAATTGGTAAAAATGTGCGAATACAGACGAGTAGCTTTAATGGTTGGATTATTATTCAAAAACACTAGAGGGTTTATCAGATTTAGGTAGACCTTTTCAATTAGTTTATCAAACACGAAAGTTAATTAAAGTATTTGATGTGGAGTAGTAATTGATTTATAATTAAATGATACTAACCCCAAAAAAAAAAAAATAGTTTATAATTAGGGACGAATGTATTTATAGGGGCTGATATGCGCACGACATAAAATAAATTTCCCCCAGTTGCTGTTTAGAATATTGAGCTTAATCCCTGTTTTTCTATTGCGTCTTTGAGTGTATAAACCAAGTCCTACAGCTTAGGCGACATGTTGCTTTGCCCAGTTGAGAAATACCTAGGCATTATTATTATTATTATTATTATTATTATTTGGTTAGAGACTAATTTCTGACTATCATTTCCTACAATCTTCTGCTAATTATCACAGAAATTAAAAGTTATATAGCTAGGTATTTTTTTTTTTTGGATAAAAAATATAGCTAGATATGATATGCTACTAGATCTGACCAACTGCCCATCCTACCTCCTCTACGTTCTTGACAGCACATCTTTGTCTCAGTAGAGTCTTTCAGTGGCATGTTTCGGTCCTCTTCCCCATTACTTAGAAAAGAGCCACCGGTTCATACCACATCAACCCTAAAAACTAGTTAAACCCGTTGTAAAACCCCATGTCCATTTAAACAGGATTTTTAGTAATATCTTTCGCAATAATATTTAAGTGAATTAAGCTACACCCTCATTTATTATGTAATTATTTATTTATTTATATTGAAAGGATGAGGACTCAAAACTTGCGATTATTGCCAAAAGAACCACCCGATCGTCCCGCAAGAATAATTTGTTAAGTAATTAAATGGTTGATTTATTTCCAGAGAAAATTAATTATGGCCTCTCACAGACTCGTAGTGTCAGGACCCGTCCAAGATCCCTCATTGGAATTCTAGATAAATCTTGATCCCAGAAAACCCTACCGAACGCTCCAATGGAAAATCCGGCAGAATCTCCCCTAAGGGTTGGATTTACCCCAATTTTCCTGCACTGAAAATACACTTATATATACACCACCTTATTCCTCCTACCTTACTACAATTTATTACCACAAATTTCTAGGACTTCAAATAGATGACATGGAACTAGTGCAGAATTAGATAAATAAATGTCCAAATAGTATACAGAGCATTATCAGTACAATTGGATATGAAATTTAATACAAGATAAGATAAAAAGAAATAATATAAAATAGAAAGGAAAGGAAAAGCCTCTTGGACTTTCGGCAAAGAACTAAGACGTTGAGCTCACCCTCGGACAATCAACATCGACTAACCTGGGCCTAAGGGAACGGAATTTAAAAATATAAAATGCTAATCATCTCAATGAGTAACCCAATCTACTATACAATAATAATAATCATAAAATGATAAATAACTTAGTTAATTGATTAATAAAAATAAGTAAATAAATAATAGGTAGTTAAAAATAATATTTTCCCTCAAAACCCTCACGATTCACTCAGTTGGAAAAGTTCCATTTTTAAAATGTTTTCGCAAAATCCAACATTTTATGCCCCAAAGATCCGGAAAATATTTAATTAATAATTTGCAAATAAAAGACAATAAATTAATAATCCAAAAATTTTAGTGAGAAATAATTATAAAAAAAGAATGCTAACAACAAATATTAAATTGGAAATAAAATATTGTAAACAATTAATACGAAAACACAATAAAATTTACATTAAGAAAAATGATCCAAGAAATATTTAAATAAATAGAATAGAACCAAATAATTAATAATAGAACTCAATTTAGATTACCAAAACAATTTAATTTGTAAAATACTATTAAAAATATTTTAATTTAAATAAATTTCTAAAATATTTTATGATTAAAATCACGTCGTGAAAACCATTTGATGCACCCACTATATACCAGTGGCGCCAACGATACCCAGCGTCCCAAGCATCGCTAGACAGGAGGTTAAAGAGAGAAACTGGCATACAGTCTCGTGGCGTCCCACCGCGCCGCTACAAATAGGCATCCTGGCCATGGAGGGGCGGCCTACCCTCATCCGATGGCAACCACAGGACAACCCCATAATCACATGTGCGCTACTCACATCCACCTACGCACTAACCACATCCATCTGCGTGCTAATCATATCCAAATATAAAGAACACCAATACGTGTATGATGCATCTAAAAATTATAAAATCAATATATTTATTTTCAAATATCAAAATCTCATAAATACCACCGGATTTATTCCATCCAATTAAACCCATAAATTTTCCACAATTCCTTTATAAATCATCGTCATAAATCCATCGCACAAATTCCATCAATTTCAAATCCATCAACTTTCAAATGCATCAATTTTCCTATCCACAATATTCAAATGCGTAAGCATAATTTTTAAAATAATATCATTAAATCCTTAAAATTCAAGATAGGCATAATTTCATTAAAATCCCATAAAATTTCCAAAATTCATAAATCCATATAAATGCATTTTTATTGCTTGAAATAAACTCATAATAATTTCAACAATAAATCAATAATTTTAAAATCATAATTTCTTTAAATATCAAATTTTTATAAAATGAATTTCCATAATTTGTCAAAATCGAAATATGCTTCGGTGCACACACATATACACATTTCAAATTGTCCAAATATTAGCATCAAAATTTAATTTGCAATTTATCACATAATTAATATAATATAAACATCCAAATATTAAAATATAACGAAATATAATTAATTTGACACCCGAAATTAATTTTTGAAGGTGGGTCACTCACCTTGAGCTGTGATCCAACCAAGATTGTCAGGACCCGTCTAAAATTGCTCACCGGAACCCTAGACAAGCCCTGATCCCAAGGAAACCCTACTGGACTCTCTAATGGAAAATCCGGCATAACCTCCCCTAAGGGTTGGACTTAACACAATTTTTCTGCATTGAAAACACACTTCTATATACACCACCTTATTCTTCCCATCTTACTACAATTTAATTCCACCAATTTGCAACACTTCAAATGAATGACAGGGAATCAGTGCATAATCAATTAAATAATACATCCAACATAGTATACAGAGCGTTAATAAAGTTCTAAGTACGATAATTAATACAACCGAGTAGAAAGAAAATTACGTAATGAGAAATGAAGAAAAGAAGACTTCTCGAAGTTCCAGGAACAATCAAATTGTTGAGCTCGCCCTGATCGAACAATGTCTACCACCTGAGCCTAAGGGAATGAAATTTGAAAACATGAGATGCTAATTATCTTAGTGAGCGACCCAGTCTACTAACTACTAATAATTAAGTAATTTAGTAATAAGTAAATGAATAGATAATTATTAAATAAATAAATACATGAATGGCTTAGTAATAATGGTTCAAAATAATTTTTCTCTCAAAACCCTCACGGTCACTCAGTTGGAAATGTTCCATTTTTAAAACGTTTTCACAAAACCCGATATTTTATGCCCCAAGATTCAGAAAATAATTAATCGAATAATTTACAAATAAAACACAACAAATTAAGAATCCAAAATTAGAATAAAAATAATAATAGAAATGAAAATAATCTTTTATAACAATTACCAAAGATTAATAACATATCATCCACAAATAATACAAAGATATCAATGAACTCATATTAAGACAATTCAGGATATAATCAAATAATTAAAATAACTCAATTAATTGAATAATTAAGTAAAGGAATAACTTAATCAAAATAAAACACCCATTTAAAATAAATGTTAAGAATATAATAAAATGAAAGAAAATATAATATATTAGAATTGATTTCAAAATACCAAAGCAATTTGAATAATAAATTCGTAAAAGCATTTTTATAAAAAAAAATTGCGTAACCTTTAAATTTAAATAATCAATAAAACACTGTTGAATACATTTGTATTAAAACAGATTTTAAAAATATTTCATATATAAAAATCATGTCGTGAAAATCATTTGATGAACATACTATATACCAGTGGCGCCAACGGTACCCAGTGTTTCGAGCACCACCAGACAGGAGGTTAAAGAGAGAAACCGGCATACGGTCGCGTGGCGTCCCACCGCACTGCTGCAAACAGGCGTCTTGGCCATGGAGGGGGGTGGCTACGGCCGATATCAACTTGCCAACCCTCTGTCCGATGGCAACCACAGGACAACCCATAAATCACCTGCGCGCTAATCATATTCATGTGTGCACTAATCATATCCACATATACAGAACATCAGTACGTGTGTGGTGCATCTAAAAACTTGTAAATCATAAAATCAATATTTGTATAAAATACCACCGGGTTTATCTTATTCATTTAAACCCATGAATTTTTCACATTTCTTTTTAAAATCATTATCATAAATCCATTTCATAAATTCCATAAATTTCAAATCCATCAACTCTCAAGTTCATCAGTTCAAATATACGAATTTTCCCAATGACATAAAGTCAAATCTTTAATATTCCAATGTATAAATATTTTTAAACATAATAATTCAAACCTATATCTTTCTCAAATTTTCAAAAATTAATTTAAATCAACATATCTTTTAAACCCACATAAATTTCATAAATAATTAAATTCCACGATTCCTCAATATATAATAAATTTAAAATAAATAATTTCCTTCAAATCCATACAATCAATCCATACCAAGGTAATATTAAATCACATAATTTCATAAGTATTAAAATCATATAACTATGCACAATAAATCTAATAATAAACATAACAATAAATTAAAGGAATTAAAACCACAATTCTTTTAATTCACAAATATATTTTTGGCGCCAAAACACACATTGAAATTATCATAAATTAACAATATAAAATGAAAGAGTAATTTTATTAAATCATTAACCCATAAAACATAATTTCAAAATAATCAATTAACACAAAATATATAATTAATCACCAACAATAATTTTGAAGGTGGATCACTCACCTCGAGCACGCGTATCAATCAAGATCTTTCACAGGATCAAATCCACTATCCACACGTGCACCTAAAATATCAATGGGTCAAATAAATTAATATTTTATTTGGATAAATAATACCTAGTACCCGGAGGAGCTAACACAAACGACAACCAAAATTTACGAGTAATATACTGAATCGAAGCTTGTGGACCGAGGATTACGAATCTGGTCTTACTTTCTGGAGATCGAACCCGAGGTGGCCAGAATCTCACCGGAAAGCTCTTCGATTTTAGGTCTTCGATTCTCACAATCCGTTAAGAACTGAGAAAAGTGGACACCGGATTTGGGTTTAGAGGGTCAGAATTAGTGGGAAAGGATGGGTGGTGCAACTGAAAACTCGTCGGAAAGTCGATTTCCCAACGAGCTGTCGTGGTCACCGAAACCTGTCACTGCCGGTGGCCACTGGTCGTGATTTTTGGTGGGAAGGTAGATCGGAGGATGGGTGAATGGATGGGACCAGCGGTGAGGCAAACGGATGCCGGAATAGGGAGAAATCTGGGTTTGAAGCAATCGGCGCTGCCGCCGGAAAAAGTCTCGATCCAGGTGCGTCGGCAATCGGTTGGCCGTGATTTTTGGCTGGCCAGCCGGTTTTCAGGTGGGCTTCAAGCTAGGGTGGCGCGTGTGGCTTAAAAATGATCGGACGATGGTCAACGGTGGTGGTAGCTTCTCTCCCCTCTCTCTCTCTTTCTCTCTCTTCCCCCTGGCTCATGTGTTTTGGCCAAAATAAAAGCCACCCGTGGGTGACACTGTTCACTCACGGGATTGGCTGAAAATACGACATGTGGCACAACTGTTCACTCAAGTCAAAATATATTAAACTATTACAGTATTTGGAAAATTTTGCATGTCCATAACTTTCAAACCACATGTTCAAATCGGACGTACCGCTAGTCTATGAACTCCTATCGATGAATACTTCACAACCATGCATGAGTCAAAGCTCAACTTTGCATGAACAAAAAGTCAACTCCGGCACCCCTTGGACAGTTTGGACCCCAACTTGTTTTGCTCATAACTTTCAATCTGTAGCTTCATTTTCAATGTGCTACTAGTCTATGGACTCATGACAATGTGTATTTTTTAACGATACCTCGGTTAATGTGAAATTCCATCAGAAGCAAAAAGTCAACATTTGACCCCTTCTCGATCAACGACGGTCAAACCCCGTCAACCTTGGTCAAATTTTAGAAATTTTCGATGTATTTCGGGATGGGTGTTACAAAGATCCTCCATAGGATCAATTCTATGGCTCACACGTGCTCCTAGAACAACAATATTACATAGGGTTAAATAAATTAATATTTTATTCGGATAAATAATACCCGGTACTCGAGGAGCGAACACAAACGACAACCAAAATTTATGAGTAATATACCGAATTGAAGCTTGTGAAACAAGGATTATGAATCTAGTCTTACTTTCCGGAGATCGGACCCATGGTGGCCGAAATCTCGCCGGAAAGCTCTCAGAATTTAGGCCTTTGATTCTTACAATTCGTTAAGAATTGAGGAAAGTGGACACCGAATTTGGGTTCAGGGGGTTAGAATTAGTGGGAAAGGGTGGGCGGTACAACTGGAAACTCGTTGAAAAGTCGATTTTCCGACGAGCCGCCGTGGTCATCGGAACCCGTCACAATCGCCAGTGCGTCCGGTGGCCACTGGTCATGATTTTTGGTGGGAAGGTAGATTGGAGGATGGGTGAACGGATGGGATTGACGGTGAGGCAAATAGAGGTCGGAATAGGGAGAAATATGGGTTTGAAGTAATCGGCGCGCCGCTGGAAAAAGTCTCGATCCGAGGGCGTCGGCGGTCGGTTGGCCGTGATTTTTGGCTGGCCGGTCGGTTTTCAGGTGGGTGTTAAGGTGGGGTGGTGCATGTATGAAAAGGGTGGTCGGAAAATGGCAAATCGGCGGTGGCCGGTGGTGGTCTCTCCTCTCTCTCTCTCCCCTCCCCTCTCTCTCTCTCTTCCCCCCCGGCCCACATGTGTTTTGGCCAAAATAAAAACCATCTGTAGGTGACACTGTTCACTCACAGGATTGGTTGAAAACACAACACGTGGTACATATTGTTCACTCAAATCAAAATATATTAAAATATTACGGTATTCGAAAAATTTTGCATGTTCATAACTTTCAAGCCACATGTCCAAATTGGACATGCCGTTAGTTTATGAACTCGTATCGATAAGTACTTCACAACCATGCATGAGTCAAAACTCAATTTTGCATGAACAAAAAGTCAACTCCGATATCTCTTGGACAGTTTGCACATCAATTTGTTTTGCTCATAACTTTCAAACGGTTGCTCCGATTTCGACGTGCTACTAGTCTACGAACTCGGGACGATACGCACTTTGCAATGGTGCCTTGGTCAACGCAAAATTCCATCCAGAACAAAAAGTCAAGATTTTGACGGTTAACCTCGGTCAATGTGCAAAAATTCCGACGTACTTTGGGACGGGGTGTTACACGTAGAAACCTAGCTTGCCTAAGTAGGAGCTTGGAGATGTAAGCTCGTTTATGTATAGTTGAATGTCTTTACAACTCCAGCTAGCTAATTAGTTAAGCACATTATTTGGTGTAATTAAATAACTTATATAGATAGATAATTAACGAGTAACAAAAGTCCCATTTATTATATAATTAGGTGTGCGTGAATAGAGTATCTTTATGCTTGTTAAGAACAATGAAAGAAAAAGAAAAAAAAAAAAAAGTAGGGAACTGTTTTCGTCGAAGCTTCATATTTTGGTTTGTCAAAGTAATGAGTAGAGACCAAATTGGAATTTGTTAAGACTTAAGCCATGAGTATGACCAAACCTTTATTTATCTTAATTAACCAGCGGATCTATGAAATCGGACTTCTTCATATCCATATTGACTACTATTATTTAGACGCCGGGAGGAGAGACAGAAAAAAATAATTATGAAAATAATCTGTAAAATAAAAATTAATACTAAGTTTTGATTTCTTTACAATAGTAAATAAATTTGAGATAGATCGAGGATGAGTGTACACCACATGGAAGATTGCTATTAATCATACATCAAATGGAGTAACATTAATTAGAGTTCACACCACCTAACCCTACAATTGCTTCCTGTCATTGATATATAAACAAATTAAATTATATATCCATGATGATAGCGGGAATATAGTTCTTTCCAAATTTGGTCAATTAACAAAACATCAAATTTCTCACGCAAGTTTTTCCAGTCGTCATATGCCACAAATACTATGCTATATATGTTGCAAATTGACGTTACTTCATAGAAGAAAATAAATGTGATATTGCACATCACACTACACATTAAGTGAAAAAAAAAAAAAATGATTTTCCTGACCGTTTAAATTTGCAAGTTGCAAGATGTTTTACAAATTCCAATCACGTGCTTTTGTTTCATATTTTTTAATCAACGACATGATCTTGAAATCCCCAACCGTTAATGGGATTCGAAGTCAATTGCTTGGTGGACAGACAAATGAAGAATACATAGCTAATAGCTATACCACTCTTTAGATCCAATTACTATAAATAGAAGGTCCCATACAATTGCCTCCATATTCCCACCTCTGTCTTTGTAGTAAGTGAAATTAAAATTAATCTTCATTAACTAGATTCTAATCATGAGCTATCCATACTATTCTCCACCTCCCCTACCACCTCCTCCACCAATCCAATGCCACCGTGATTATTACTCACCACCACCTCCGCCACCACCTCCTCCTCCCCCTCCCCACCACCAATCCCATACCATCACTGTTATTACTCACCACCACCTCCGCCGCCGCCACCACCTCCTCCCCCTCCTCCCCCACCGCGACCACCACCTCCGCCACCACCCCCTCCTCCCCCTTCCCCACCACCACCACTACCTAATCATTATTATCCAATAGCTCCTTCACCTTATTCGCATGGTGGTGGAGATAACAACACCACTTACATTGCGGTGTTCGTGTCCCTTGGTGGTGTGTTCTTCCTTGCGTTCCTTGCACTCGGTCTCTTCTGCTTGGCTAAGAAGAAGAAGAAGCCGGTTCTCATGGTTCCTCCTGAAGTATGTGTTGAGGAACATCAACACCTTCGCGAGACCATCACCACGGATCCTTGCGGTGACCAGACTGTGACGGCACTATCGATGATGATGTGCCGGTTCATCAAGGGGGTACCACTACTACCAGTGATGCTCATGGTCATGGACATAGCAAGAATGGTTCAGATTAATTGCTTTATATATACGTATATCTGCTTAATACAGCTTGTATGAATAAAGATTCATTAATTAGGCGATTTGCTTGCGTGTGCGGTTGTTTTAATTAAGTTGGATGTGGATAATTATTGGAGCTTTTGTATGGATTGTTTTGAATTTCATTTGCTTATTTATACATGTGGTGTGACTCTCAAAATAAGAGAGAGCGGAAGGCTAGTATCACATAGAAATCTTTGTACTGCGAAGCAATAAAGGCCAACTTTTTACAAAAAAATTATAATATTCTATATATACAATCCTGATATAGTAAAACACTTACAAAGTCGAAAAGATGTTATCATAATACTAGATTACTTTAAATTAAATATTTTCAAAGTTATAAATCACGATGATTCTTCTTTATTAGGGAATACTACAATCTTTATAATTTCAAAATATTTAAACATGACAGTATTCACTATAAAGGATGACCAGCTTTCCTAGACAAATGGAATAAGATGATGATATAATCTACCTTTCTTCTATTTCATCTGCTTATACTAGTATAAAAGAGAAGCATCCTGATAAAGATGGACTGTGAAAAACGATCATCTACAATTATCATATCACAAAAATATGTAGATTTATCAGCCATCAAAACAATCCGGATGTGCTACATGAAATAATCATTTTTGTTTCTTAAGATCACCTTCGAGAGAGGACAAGCTGAGCGAGGAAGGTCAATATTGTAATTATATCTTCCTAAAAGAAAAAGATTTGTGTAAAAAAATCCTTTACAATATCTTTTTATAAATTCCTTACTATATTATTTTTGTATCACATATGTATCACCAAATTATAAAATAACGACTTTATAGGCAACTTACAAATTGAACCCATTAAATAAATTACAAAAAACCAAATAAATAATTAATATTTATAATGATTTTTTAATATATCCTAACACATACACCCCCAAATAAACAAAATGAAATCCTAAAGAGATGCCACCTATTCGGTGTAAGCAAGCGAGAAGATACATACACATTACGTCGGTTGATGATGCATGAGGTGTTATAACAGAAGCAAACAGGAACATAATTCATTTTTCTTGGATAACGTTACCCAGTTGTATGATAAAGCAATAATAGATAATATATAATATAACACTTTATAATATTAATAACTTATTTTCGTAAACTTTCAAGTAGTCTGTTTTATAATACTGGATTTTACAGATTCCTTTATGGTCAAATTGGCCAACCTTCCTTAACGCTTTGTGATGAGCGCGGAGCTTGATAAATATATTACAAGCACGATGTTTATGTAAGTTCCACCAAGACCATAAAAAATGAAATTTCTCATAAGAGAAAAATATGCATTATAAAATTAAAAAAGGAAAAGGAAAAAGGAATTCTAATTAAGAAAACAAAAATTAACTATTTGTTATAACAAGATGGCTAAAAGTAAAAAGAAAAAAAAAATAGAAACAAGAAATTTATCAAAAAGAAAAAAGAAAAAAGTAGAAACGGTCATTGTCTAGTAATTATTTTAAGTTTTCTTTGATACATTTTTGTTTTCAACCTTTTTTTGGTTAATATTTTAGTTTTCAACCTTCATAAATTAGCCAGTTATCCCAAAAAACAAAAAAAAAAAACCCTCATAAATTAGCTGACATTTTGATTAAAAAAAAATTTATTAGCTGACGTAACCGGTGAGGAGTCCCAAACAAGAAAAGTAGTTATGAACCTACCACCCAACGACCAACGTACTAATCAGTTGGAATATATAGTTTGATAGACTCTGCAGTAACCTCATTTTTTCATCCAGTTTTGCTCACTGCATGGACAACAACTATTTTATGGTTAATGTGGTGCAACAAATTAACAATTTATGAGCAATATATTTAATAAATATTTTGTAAGGATTATTTATCTTATTTTATCCTTGTGTGATGTTATTATAAATAATTAAATTTATGTAACATGTGATTGCATGCGAGTTTTTCCCCTCTAAAGCAAGAATCTTCTTTATGACCAATACCAAATAATAATAATAATAATTACAATTATAATAAAACTCTCCTAGGTGAGATTTTTTGCTGAACCATGTTGGATGACATGTATAACTTATGTGAAAATTATCAATCCACTCTTTCTAATGAAAGATTAGCTATTTCTAATAAAAACTGTCCTAATATTGTTTGATAACTAAAAGACAATTATATGTGTGCACGATAATTTTCTAGTCAATAATTTCTTGACTTAAAAGAAATAAGGTATATTATGCAAAAAGTGCTAAAGTTGTGTACATCCTTTTTAAGATTTTAAATTTAAATTTAAATATAAATTATTATTTAATTTAATGATTAAACTTTTGATACCTAAATATTTCTAATTTAACTAAATCATGGATTCCTTTGTAAGATATTTGCTGTATAAATGTATAATATTCAAACTTTTTCCTGCCATCAACAATTTGGCTGATTCATCCTTTCAAGCCGAATGCTGGGCTGTCCTTTATGCTTTATATTCAGCTGCTTCTCTTGGCCTCCGGAAAATCATAGTTCAGTCTGATAATGCAATTTTGGTGCAAAGCTTGAATACTAATCTATATAATTGTGCATGGGATTGTGGAACCATAGCTGCTGATATTATTTGTTTATTTATTTTTTTGCAATCTATTCATATATTTCCTCTTTTGTTTCTTGTAGGGTTAATAAAATATAAAATAGCTGATTGGATAGCCAAGAAAGTTTAAATAGGTTTTTTCCTTTGTACAGGGAGTTCTCTTATCCTTTTGATCTTAGAAATTTTTTATCTGATTATGTATTCCCTTCTTAAATGAAAATCTCTTTTGGACCACCAAATTATTATTGTTAACAAAACTATGAATATTATTTTCATTTAGTTTGGACCCAAATTAATCTGATATTGGCTGAAGGAGATTATCAATGGTCCAGGAATAAATATCCGATCGTTGACCTGAGACCCAGATGAAAAATAAACTTTTAAAAGATATGGAAGATGGATATAAGTCTAAATGACTAAAGAATGAAAGAATTAAATAATAAATGGATTCGTTTCAAATGAATAGGGTATAAATTGATTTGAAAAGAAGCATATGATTGCAGAGACATTATTTAAAATATGAAGATAATATACATCTACACATAAGATGGTCAAAAAAGTGGATCGAATGTGAAGCATATAGTTGTGATAAGATGCATAACGCATGAGCAAGATTATTATTATTATTATTATTTTAATATAAGAAAAGAGGGGCAAGGAAGTTTTCTTGAAATTAATTTTTAGATGATGAAGTATTTATGGGCTAAAGAGACCAAACTAATCCAAGTTTCATTTCCATTAAGAGTTAGGACCTTTTGGTTGGTTTTTTCTATACTTATTTATGTTTGTTTTTCAATTCTAAGAATGCATTATCAATTCTATGATATGTATCTATTTTATTAACATAATTTTTTAAAACATAATTAAATTTTGATATTATACATGTGATTAAATATTTTCTATGTTAAAAAAAATTAAAATCCACAAAAATAGAGAAAAAAAAAATGAGGATATTTAGGTAAAAAAAAAAAAAAAAAAAAACTGTCAAGGACGTCATAAGAAAAGAGGACAATGGGGGGCACGAAATTTTCTATTTCATTAGGCTTAAGCCCAAAACATGTTAAGACCTGTCAACCGAATAAAATGGGCTGTAGAATCGTTTAGTTTTGCAAAGTTCAGCCCATATCACACCCATTGAATAGGCCAATCAATGGGCAGCTCGCAAGTGCCGTGACTCAAGCCGAATATTTGAAAAAGTTTATATATATGCATATATAGGACACTGTCCCATACAAGAATATTTGAAAAAGTTTTTTAACAAATAATTTTAGCCTTTTAATTAATATAATCTAATAAATTTAATTTTAAAAAAAATTTAAATGTCTTATGTCCATATTCATATTTATCCATATTTACCAAAACAATTTTTCTCTCTTCTAATTAAGTTTTCACTCTAAATTGATTTTTGATTTCTCAACCTCTTGATTTTCTCTTCATTAATTGGATATTAAATTTTATTTCAAAAACAAAAATAGTGACTGATTTTTAACTCTCCTGTACCCTATCGTTTTTTTTTTTTCACATTGTCAACCCAAAATTACGTTTTGTTTCCCACTATAAAAATAAATAAAAAACTGTTCGATTTTCCCTTTTTATGTGTCAATAAAGGTAGCAAACCCTCCATCAGACCTGGAATTTTCATTCATAACAGTGATAAAAACTTTATCGTCAATTGCAAGTTTCGACTGGCAATTAATTATTTAATTTGAAATTATCTTTGATGTTTTTGCATATTATCAACACTATTTTTGTTTTTTTTTTTTTGGGAGAATGATCAACATCTTTTTGGTCCTGATTTGAACACAATATTTAATAGTAGTTATTCTTGTGGCCATTAATTTTTTGGTATTGCGGAGAATATGAATATTTGGCTTACATTATCAAATAGGGAAGGAGATAGATGACAAAAAAAAAAAAAAAAAATGGTTAACAAAAAGAAAGGAGAGATTAGCAGAGTTATAATATTCAATGTATAGGGAAAGGAAAGAAATTTGATTGGAAATTTGTTTACATTTACTTTTTTACTTAAAATAAAAAATATTCAGATATTAGTATAAAAGTATAAAAGATTACAAATAAGACAACTTTATTCCTACTATAAAACTTGAATAGTACACGTCATCACTGTTTAGACCATATATATATATTTTGTGTAAGAATTAGACCATATATATATTTTTATATGATCTTTTTAAGTGTGAATATATATAGTTACAAATATATCAATATTCTTTTTTAGGTCCGAATAAAAATACGCAATTGACTTGTTCATAATATCACATGCACTTTCAACAAGTTAATAATTTTTGAATTCAGACAATAAAATAGCTTTTATAAATATTAACAATGATATAATAAATAAATGTGAACTATCTCTTATAACATATGACATCAAAATATTTGTATTTGCCCGTTGAATTTTCACACACACACACACACACCATATTATATGAATGATAGAATATATTTTAGAAAATATACAATTTTAAGAAATTAATTTAAACCACAAAACTACTATGCACACAACAATGCATTGATATAATATATATATATATATATATTTATCTATATTTTTTTTTTTATAGCTAATGCATTGAATTTATAAAACAATGTTTTTGTTTCCATGTGCAATGTGAGCAAATAAACTATAAATTAAATGCATTAAGTCGGCTCGTTAATAATTATATTATTTAAAGGAGTTTAATATTGTTTGTGAATTGGTCATATTCCAATTTTCCGGACACAAATTTATTGACAAGTTTTCAACATTATAAAGAACACAATTACTGATGGTGAAAGTGGCATGTAAATACATATTAATAGTTTGCTAACGCCACCATTAATGAAGAAAGAAACATATGAAAATCAGCAACCGGTAGCCATTAAGAATTGAATTAATGGAAGCTAGTTTCCTATAAAATGTTGCTGTCAATTATTAAAATATTGGAGAGGAATAGATTTTTGCTGCGAATTGGATCAATGGGTCCAAAGCAAATAATTAAGGTCCAAACGAAACATCCAAGTTTGTACTATTTATATACTATGTGTCTTTTTTAGAAAAAAACTAACAAGATTCGTTGTATTGATAAAGCAAAGAACAGAACACGTTTTAGGTGGCTGAATTTCTTTTTCCAGGAAACGAATGAATAATGATGAGAAAGGAAGCTTCATTACCCAAAAAAACCAAAAAGTGATGAGAAAGGAAGCAAACTTTATTTATTAATTACTATGATTTTAATTTCACCCAAAAAACAAAAAGTACTAAACACTACTTTTATTAATAATTAAGCTTAATTAATTACAACATTATTGACGCCAGACGCATGCATGTGGGTGGGAATTTAATAGTTGACTTCAAACTTTTTATTTTCTTCTTCGCTTTTGGTGGGGTTTGTGTGTTTGTATTTTGGTCGGACTTGACTTGACTTTATTTGGGGAGTCTATTTATTCGTATCATATGGTATAAGCACAGTCTGGCTCAATGGCGATCATAATGCAATGCACCAAATTCTAGATTGATATTAATTAAGCAATTGTCGTATTTGATTTATTGCAATCTAATTTTAATTGTTGCAACCATATATACAAAGAGGTACTTACAAGGATTTTCCATAATGTAAAAACGTTTCATGAATTTATATCAATTGGGCCCGAAGAGGTGCTAGATTTTTTGCTCATATGTACTTAAAGGAAAATCTTTCTTTTAACAATTTATAAAATAAATGGTTTTACTTAGCATGCAAATATAGTAAAGACTAAAGAGTGATAGAGACTCCAGTGAACTGGATGAAAGTGAAATCCATGCCAGATATATCTATTCAGAACTTAGTTTTATTCATTTACTTTTTAAAAGAAACATTGGACAAAATGATATAGGCTGATATATATATATATATATATATATATATATATAATTATTACCAAAAAGATTAAGATTTGGAAAAAGAAAGAGAGGATAAGAATCAAACCCCATCCTTTAATCACATGGGCTAGCCTAGTTAACCAATTAAGATAAGATATATAAGACGTAACTAAGTTCCTATAAGGTAACGTGAAAGGCTGTCAAACTTATACAAAAGTCATTTTAAGTGCAAAAGTTGGGTTTGCTTGTGGCCTTATAATTATTAACCAGTTGACGATTTTCATGCAAGTTGATGTCATTTATAAGAAAAATTAGAAGGTATTATATAATAATTAATCTACAGCAGCCAATTATATATATTCAAAGAGTACTGCTAGGTGACGAGCTTAAATTAAGATTTTCCAATGGGGTCATTCCGACACGTGATTATATGCATACATTCAAATTCAAAGGTTTTATTTCAAGTTGTCCTTTAGAGCCAACCTGTAAATCATTTTTTAAAAAAAGCTTCCCTTTGAATGTCACTGACCGAATAATAGTGCAAAATGTTTGTATCCCAATTGAGGACAAGTTAAGGACTCCCACAAAGATGATCATCGTAACCGTTGGATTCAGAATCAGAGAGGTCTTCTAATTTTATTTTTGCAATGGCAGCTAAACATATATAATAATGATTAATTCCATAGGAAAATAATGATAATAATAAAAAATAATAATAATACTAATATAAAGTAATATTTAGCGTGGGACATGGAGGCTTTTAAGAGTGTCTACCTCTCCATTCTTCAACTAGTACAAATAAAGCTCCATACCACCTATTCAATATTCATCTATTCGACTCAGTCTTCCGCTTTCAACATCTTCCCACAAAAAAAAAAAAAAAAAGCACTTAATTTGTTGAAAGATGGCTTATCCTTACTACTCTCCACCACCACCTTCACCCCCACTTCCATGTAACCCTGTGGCCTCACCGCCACACCACCACCATGTCTATCCTCAACCTCCACCACCCCACCACCATCATCACCATCCAACACCATCACCACCGCACCATCACTACCCCACACCATCACCACCTCCACCGGACCACCACCATCACTACCCCACACCATCACCACCACCACCACCACCGGACCACCCCCATCACTATCCCACACCATCACCACCGCCACCAGACCACCACCATCACTATCCCACACCATCACCACCGCCACCGGACCACCACCATCACTATCCGACATTGCCGCCGCCACCACCACCAACTCCATCAAGTGGAGATGTTCCACCTCATTATCCCATTTATCCACCAACATCACCACCAAAAACACCCTCCCATGCACCACCACCCCAACCTTATGGTGGTGAAGCACCACTGTCCCCACCTGTTGCAACACCCCCAGCCAATGAGGCATCGCCACCTCAACAACACATATACCCTCCTTCCCCTTCTCAAGGCCATGTTCCAGTTCCACCACCACACCCAATTCCATATGCTCCCTCACCACATGCAGTCCAACCCCCACATACTGTTCCAGCCCCAGTACCTCCACCTTCCTATCAGGCTTCGCCACCTAATTATCATCCTCCAAACCAACCACAATCTCCTACTCCCGGTGAGGCACAGCCACCTAAATCCCCATATCCACCAACACCATCAAAAGGACCGGTTCAGCCGCCAAACACCGGTCTGCCTCCGGTTCCTACTGCACAGCCACCGAAATCTTCATATCCACCAACACCATCCAAAGGTCCGGTTCAACCGCCAAGCTCCGGTCTGCCTCCGGTTCCTACTGCACAGCCACCAAAATCCGCATTCCCACCAACACCATCCAAAGGTCCGGTTCAACCGCCAAGCTCCGGTCTGCCTCCGGTTCCTACTGCACAGCCACCAAAATCCGCATTCCCACCAACACCATCCAAAGGTCCGGTTCAACCGCCAAACACCGGTCTGCCTCCGGCTCCTACTTCCGGCGAGGTACCGCCACCTAAATCCGCATATCCACCATCACCATCCAAAGGACCGGTTCAACCGCCAAGAAAACCGCCAACACCGTCCTCACTACCTCCATATTATTCCTTACCTCCATCACCAGATAACGGTTTCGTTCCTCCTGGTTATGGGCCTTACGGCCCACCAACTTACGGAACTCCTCCAACTTTACCATCCGCCCCATCGCCGTTGTCCGACATTGGGGTGCCGCCTTCGGGAGGAAACAACAACACCACCATTATCGCCGTCTGTGTCTCTCTTGGTGGTGCTTTCTTCCTAGCATTCCTCTTAGTGGGCCTGTTCTGTTTGGCTAAGAGGAGAAAGAAACTGCTGCTTGTTCCTGCCGCCGCCGCTTGCGTGGAAGAAGAAGAATCATCTCATGGACATGGAGTGGTAGCCACAGGTGGTTCTTATGGAGGCGAAAATGTGACGGTGGCAGTCGAGAGTGCTGAAATACAATCTTATGGAGCTGTCGGTGCTGGTGGTGCTGGTTCTTCTCATGGCGGCGGCGCCGCCGCCGCCATTGGAGGTCCTCCTCCATGCGAGCCTGAGATTATTGAAGGTTCCAGCCATGGTCCGAGCTATCAGTGCAGTTACTGAGGCTGATTATCAATTCAAGCCCTGCATTTCGTTCATTTAATGCGATTAATTTCAATTTCGTTGGTGTGCTTGACGGAGATCAATTCGTCTGATTCTTTCTATTTTGTCATTCATGTATTTTGTGTGTATAAAGAAAAAAAGAAAAAGGAGACAAAAATAAAAAAGCTGCAAGTGGATTAATACGCAGAAAGTTTGTCAAAGTTGTTTCTTTTTTTTTTTTTTTTTTTTTTTTTTTGGGGGACAGATGAGGTTGTCAAAGTTTGAACCGGCAACTTTTGTGTAATTATTTTTACTTGAAGTTGGTATATATCAATTACTACAGTGAGATACAACTGGATTAAGAAAAAAAAGAAAAAGAAAAGAAAGTAAGCATATTTGATTGATTTAAATTTTAATAAATTAATTAAATGTTTTAGATAAACAGACTAACAGAGAAATGTTATCCTTATTTGATTTCTATATTTTATTCCTTGATAAATATTTATTTTATTTTATTTTATTTTTTTTAATGTTCGACTGGTCGTATAATTAAAAAAGCATATACTTCTTGAGAGCGATTGACTTTTTAAGCCAAGGATGGAATAACAGGGACTGGCGTGGACGTATATTTATATGTATTTCTTTTAACGTGACAATGATTTAAGATCGATCATACATTATTCTCTATCTAAATGCAATTTCTAAAAATAATAATACTATGCCTCCTCACCTTAGATTCTGGAGTCTGAGAGAAAAAAAATAAAAATAAAAATTTGCCGCCGCGGGTCCACTCCCGCCCTCTTACGTACCTTGTCTGGCGATGGGTTGACATTATTTCTTACAGCCTTGACAATATTATACAAATTGATTACTGGCAAAAATTGTTCATAGTTATTTCCCAACTTAAACCTATATATATTTTAGTGCATATATATATAACCTATACACTAATAAGATACAACAATATTTATAAATTATTCAATATGATCAACAGTAATAATGTTTATCAACAAGCTAGGCATTTACTGTAGCTGTACAAGGAAAATGCTAATCAGAATTCAATGCATGCTTCGACAGATCCAAGAGATAAAATTTTTAAATGATAAATTGATAGCTTGGATCCTTGTCCCGTAGTACAAATCCAAAACATACTTAGTTTTTTTTTTTTTTTTTTGGGGGTCGAGCAAAACACAATTAGTTTATAAAAGAAAAATATAATAAGAAATATGTCTCTTACCTATAAATATATGCAATTAAAAATAAAAGTGATACAGCTAGCTAGGATTAATTAATAGAAATTTAAACGGAACAACTTGAGTTTATTAGTATAATAATTAATAGAAAAACAAAAGCAACATGTTCCATCATTTAATTAGCTTTTATTGGATTTATAATAGATCAATAGCCGGTTTGGTTTACTGATGATTATTAGAATAGGATTTTATGTATTAAGTATTGTAGGTTGAACGTTGAAGGGGGCGCAGCAACGGAGTTAGGTTAAGTATTATACCAAAGGTTTCCCAGCTTTTTTTGCCCTTCCTTTCCTTGGGAAAAAAAAAAAAAAAAGTAGTGCAAACAGAATTCCACATTTTCCCTATTAGGTTAATATTTTAGCTTGACACACGCAACTTTAACATCTTGTGTTGAATTAATTTTTAGTTGTCCATATATTGGTATTAGAGCTTAATTAATAATTATTTGAAAACGCAGGTCAAATAACCAACAACATTACAATCTGGTTCAAATAAAAAATTACAATCCAAATTCCTAGCTAATTAATTTCATAAAATTAGATGGAAAGTTAACAAGCAAATCCTAAATGGAGATTTGAAACTAAATTTATCTTAATTTCTCAGAAAAAGAAACTTAATTCTGTTGATGAAAATATATTAAATATGCATAGGCAACTCTATTTCTTGTTGTGCTAGAGAAGCATGCAAACTGAGTATTAAAAATAATTTATTTATTTATTTTTAAGGAAAAGGTCAAAATTCGCATATTCTGAAGACATACACACTCTAAATATATTATTATATCAAGGTGGAAGTCATTAATAGCCGCTGCTCATATGAATTGACCCTGTAGACTACAACCTCAAGCTCATCTACTCGCTCTCCTCTTTAAAGTTTGTACTCTTCTCGGATCCCTATCAAACACACACAGATTTATAGAGCCAAAAAAACAACATTAATGGAAAATGAAGCTCAAGGCAAATCAAGAATGAAGAGGCTTCTTCTAATACTGAACTGCATTCTCTTATCCATAGGCAACTGTGGAGGCCCATTGATCATGCGTCTCTACTTCGTCCATGGCGGCAAACGCATTTGGCTTTCTTGCTGGCTCGAGACCGTTGGCTGGCCCATCATGCTCATCCCCATTTCCATCGCATACTACCGCCGGCAGCGAAGACAACAAACAAATGGGCAGGCCCAAACCAAATTCTTCCTCATGAAGCCATCTCTGTTCATATCATCAGCTTTGATCGGCCTCCTCAGCGGCGTTGACAACTATATTTTCGCCAATGGCGTTGCACGCCTTCCCGTTTCCACATCGGCTTTGATTATCGCCTCTCAGCTCGCTTTCACGGCAGGCTTCGCTTTCCTCCTCGTGAGGCAAAAGTTCACAGCATATTCTGTGAACGCCATCGTATTGCTCACCATTGGAGGTGCTGTTTTGGCATTGAATACTAGTGGAGATCGTCCTCAGGGTGAATCCAATAAGGAATACATCAAAGGGTTCTTGATGATGGTGGGAACGTCTGCTCTTTATGGTTTTATATTGCCGTTGGTGGAGTTGACCTACAAGAAAGCAAAGCAGACCATTACATATTCCTTGGTGTTGGAGTTTCAGATGGTGATGTGTTTGTTTGCTACCATTTTTTGCACCGCAGGGATGTTGATTAACAAAGATTTCCAGGTAACATCTTGGTTATAAGAGATAGTATCTTATGTATATAACGTATATTATCAAGTGGTATCACATTCCATTTACTGTTTAAAATGCTGCTAATTTAGTACTAGAATTTTATATTGAAAAGCGAACCTATAAATACATATATACTTCAGTAACTATATGGAAAAAGAATACCATGTGATACTCACCTATTATATAAAAAAGTCGTTTTTTTCCTTATTAATATGCTTAATTATTAATTTCATTTATTGATGAACGAGCTAGCTCTAATTGGTTAACATATACTTATTTTTACAAATTTGAGTTATTGTTTCCTGGAATAATAGCAAAAGTTTTTAATTTTGTGTGTAGGCGATTCCAAGAGAAGCAGAAAATTATGGGATTGGGGAAACAAAGTACTATTTGGTGCTGGTATGGAGTGTAATAATATGGCAAGCATTCTTTCTGGGAGCAATAGGAGTTATCTTCTGCGTTTCATCATTGCAATCCGGTATCCTGATTGCAGTTCTACTACCAGTTACAGAGATACTTGCTGTTATTTTATATAAAGAAAGTTTCAAAGCAGAGAAGGGAGTTTCGCTTTTGCTATCTCTCTGGGGATTTGTCTCGTATTTTTATGGCGAATTGGAACAGACCAAGAAAACAACACAGAAAACCCCAGAAACTGAAATTACTCAAACTCCTGATCCGTGAGATTCTTTTTTTTTTTTTTTTTTTTGGGATAATTTGGAGATAGAAATTTGAGAATGAGTGAACGGGACAATGAGAGAGAACTTCGTTAATGAATTGAAATGTCTCAGTCGGTTACGGAGCAAAACAGAACAATTTGTATTGTATACAATTACCAAAGAATGTACAAATTAGTTCACCCTATGCACATGTGAACAAAATAAAAAATAAAAAAATAGAATAAAATAAAGTTATTTCGGTATTTGCACCAGCATCTATATCCTTAGGGAATGAGAATTTCATCACAAAGACTTTGAACCAAGTTGAAATTATTGTCAACTGAGCACCAAAGAAACATGATAGAAAGAGTTCTAGATCTGTTATTTTTTTACCACCAAAGTTTTTTTTTGTTCTTTTTTAATATACTATACATATTGCTTATATTAAAATTCTGGCCAAATTTTATCATTTGATTTATTAATTTTATCATTTGATCTATTCCATCATACACTCTGTCAGGACCCGTCCAGAATTCCTTCCCCGGAACCCTAGACAAGCCGTGATCCCAGGGAAATACCACCGAACCTTCCAACGGAAAATCCGGCAGCACCTCCCCTAAGGGATTTACTTACCACAAACTACCTGCACTGAAAACACACTTCTAAAAACATCCCCTTATTCCTCCCACAAACTACAAATTGTTCCACAAATTTCAGCACTTCTCAAAAGCAACAACAGTCCAGTGCATAAATAAAACAGAAGTATCCCAATAGTATACAGAACTTTAAGAAGTGCTAAACAACAGAAATACAACAAGGCTGAAAGAAATAATACACTGAAATGAAAGAGTACAGAAGTACTTCTCGAAACACAACTGCAGCGGAAAACTTGGTTCGCTCCGGAAGAATGTCTACCACCACTTGCACCTAAGGGAACGGAATTTAAGAGTGTGAGATGCTAATCATCTCCATGAGTAACCCGAACTACTGAACACCTTTTGTGATAATAAAAATAATAGTAATAGCAATTAAGGAATAGAATAATACCAACAATTAATAAATAATAATAATAACTGTTGGAAAATAATAATTTCTTTCAAAACTCTCACCAATCGCTCCGTTTGAAATGTTCCCTTTTTAAAACCTTTTCGCAAAACCCAATGTACATACCTCCCGAAAACCAAGGGATTAAATAATTTAATAACAACAATTAAATAAATAAATACCCAAAATATAATTAAAATGTAATAAATTATAATAAATAATTTTAGAACACCTTTGGGGTTTAAAACACTATTTGCAATTTACACCGACGCACCACACCATATACTGGTGATGCCCTCCGATACCTAGCGTCCCGAGCACCGACTGGCGGGGGGGTTAAAGAGAGAAACCTGCAACGGTCACTTCGGCGTCCCGACAGTACCGCTGCTACAACCATCACCCGGCCAAGGAGGGGGGCGGCTGTGCACAACAATAACCTTGCCTGCCCACGGTCCAATGGCAACTCACGGGTGAAGTAATAACCGCGTGCTACCACGTGTCCATACACCATATGTCAGGACCCGTCCAGAATTCCTTTCCCGGAACCCTAGACAGCCCTGATCCCAGGGAAACCCTACCGAACCCTCCAACGGAAAATCCGGCAGAGCCTCCCCTAAGGGATTTACTTACCACAAATTTACCTGCACTGAAAACACACTTCTAAAAACATCCCCTTATTCCTCCCACAAACTACAAATTGGTTCCACAAATTGCAGCACTTCAAAAGAAAACAACAGCAGCAACCCAGTGCAAGATAAATACAACAAGAGTGAAAGAAATATTACAACTGCAATAAAAGAATAAACGGGTACTGCCGAACTAAAACAGCGAGGAAGATCAAGTCCGCTCCGAATGAACACCGACCACCTGGTACCTAGAGGAACGGAATTTAAGAGTGTGAGATGCTAATCATCTCAGTGAGTGACCCTATCTACTATACAATATAATATCACAGTAATAAGTAGATAGATAATAATTAATTGGAAATAATAATTTCTCTCAAAACCCTTACAATTCTCTCAGTTGGAAAGGTTCCCCTTTTAAAACCTTTTCACAAAACCCTTTATTCATATTCTGCGAAAACCAAGACATCAAATAAATATCCGAACAGTAATCATTAATTTTAATTCCAATACAGCTTTAAAACAATTTATTTTTAAAACACCGTTTCGAAAATCAGTTGATGCACCCACTATATACCAGTGGCGCCAACAGTACCCAGCGTCCCAAGGTACCGCCAGACAGGAGGTTATAGAGAGAAACCGGCATACGGTCGCGTGGCGTCCCACTGCGCCGCTGCTAACCAGGTGTCCCGGCCAAGGGGGGTGGCCTACCCTCATCCGATGGCAACCACAGGACAACCTTATAATATCAACCGCGTGCTACTCACACCCACCTGCACGCTAATCACAACCGTGTGCACACTAACCATATCACATATAAACAGAACACGAGTACGTGCACGGTGCATCTAAAAATCATAAAATCCACAAATTTAAATTATAAAACAAATTTCACATTTTTTCATAAGCATAGCGGGCATAATCCATCCGCTTGAATCCGGAAGTCCTCCGTAATTTCTTTATAATCAACACCATAAATTCCATGATTTTCAAATTCACCAACTCCCAAATCCATCAATTCAAATATCCACATTTTTTCCAAACATAAATAATTTCTCGAAATATCATAATCAAATCTCATAATATTCCATGGGCATATTTTATAAAAATTGAAATCACCAACATAACCAAATATTTTCCTTGAAATATTTGAAAATCAAACTGTGCCCAATTTACCATTAAAACCACACTAATTTCAAAATCCTCAAAACCATAAAATAATTTCACATGGCATAAATTTATATAATGCACATTTTCTTAAATCCAATAAATTCATAAATAATTCCACAATAAATCCAATAAATATTTGGCACATAGAAATTAAATTCCAAATATTTAAATCACACATAATATATTCACCAATTAATTTTCCAAAATTAATTTGAAGGTGGATCACTCACCTGGAGCACGCAATTAAACTATGATCCACCACGGGATCAATTTCACGACTCACCGGTGCTCCTAGAACAAAATTCACAGACAGTCAAATAAATTAATATTTTATTCGGGTAAATAATACCCGGTACCCGGGGGGTCAAAACACAAACGATATCTAGAATTTACGAGTTATATACCGAATCGAAGCTCGAGTGATGCTGATCACAGATTCGGTCTCAATTTCCAAGGATCGTACCCGACGGGGTCGGAATTTCACCGAGAAGCTTTTTGGGTTTCGGCTCTGCAATTCTCCCAAACCGTCGCGAATTGGCGGAAACGGAAGTCAGATTTGGGTTCAGGAGGTCGAACACTGCGGACTGGAGCTGGCCGAAATTTCGGGTACTCGCCGGAATAGTATTTTCCGGCGGGCCGCCGCGGTCACCGGCAACTGTCGCTGGCGGCGGTGCGTGCGGTGGCCGTTGGCTGTGAAATTTTGCAGACTTGTAGATCGTGAGGAGAGCAATCCAACGGGATCGGCGGTGAGCAAAACGGAGGTCGGACGGCGGAGAAATCACCGTTTGAAGATTTCCGACCCCTCGCCGATGGCCTTGATTTTTGGTGGGTAGGCCGGACTTGAGGAGAGGATCAAGGCTAGCTGGCGCGTGTACTGTAGATCGGCCGGAAAAGGGTCGATTTGCGGTGGCCGGCGGTGGAGGGGAAAAACTCGCCGCCGAACTTCGGAGCTCCGATCCGGGCACGTCCGGCGGCCGTTCGCCGTGAAATTTGGAGGTTTTGCCGGAAATGAGGTGGGCAACCTGGCTGGCCAGCGTGTGTACAGTATCTCAGCCGGAAAACTTGAAAAAGTCCGGCGGCCGGCGGGTCCTCTCTCTCTTTCTCTCTCCTCTCTCTCTTTCTCTCTCTTCCCCGAGAGTTTTAACAAATAAAAACCCTGCGTGACACTGTTCATGCCACGTGGACCAATCAGAAGCTGACACGTGGCGTTACTGTGCACTTAAGCCAAATATATTAAAATAATACGGTACCCGGCGAATTTCAAACGTCCGTAACTTTTTAACCACATGTCCGATTTAAGCGTGCCGCTAGTCTATGAACTCGTATCGACGAGTACTTTACAACCATACAAGAGTCAACTCAAAATTACATCACAAGGAAAAGTCAACTCCCGGCACCTTTTGGACAGTTTACACTTCAACTTGTTTTGCCCATAACTTTCAAACCGTAGCTCCGTTTTTGACGTGCTACTAGTCTACGAACTCAGGGCGTCATGCACTTCGCCACGGTACCCTGGTCAACTCAAAATTCCCACCGAGTCAAAAAGTCAACTTTTGACCCCTTTGGTCAACGGTCAACGGTCAACCTCGATCAACGTGCACGGATTCCGGTGCGATTCGGGACGGGGTGTTACACCATACACCAGAACACCAATACTGTATGAGTGCGTCTAAAAATAAACATAAGTAACCAACCGTACCGTTTTTCCAAAATGACCGTGGGAAGTATACCAAATTTTCACAAAACACCATCCCACATATTTTTATTCAACAACCCGGTACGAAACACTGATAACCAACAAACCACAATTTTTCTCGAAATACGAGATGTAACCATAAAAATACCGCGGGCATAATTTATAAAATTTAACCAAATATTTTCGTAAAATATTTAACCCAATTATGCCCGGAAAATCAATTTTAAAAACCACGTACAAATACCACCAAAATACACCTTGCTCATGCATAATAAATTAAACCACAATATAATTCATAAATAAATCACACCATATGAGCATAATTTAAATACCAATTAAATATAATTAATTGCCCAAAATAATTTTTTTTTGAAGGTGGGTCATTCACCTGGAGCACGAAATTAACCTACGATCCACCACGGGATCAATTTCACGACACACCGATGCTCCTAGAACAAAATTCACAGACAGTCAAATAAATTAATATTGTAATCGGGTAAATAATACCCGGTACCCGGGGGATCAAACACAAACTTTAACCAAAATAGGCGAATGATATACCGAATCGAAGCTCGTGGGACGAGGATCACCAATCCGGTCTCCATCGACCCTAATTCCGCCGGAGGTGGCCGGAATTTGGTCGGGAAGCTTCGGCCGGTTTTGATTTTGAGGGATCTTTCAAACGGTGGGGATTTTGGGCAATCTAACCCCGGAAATGGACTCAGAGGGGTCGAAAATAGTGGGATAGAGGTATGGGACGGGCTGGGTTGGTCGGAAACGGCGAGAGTCGCCGGAAAAATTTCACCTCGCCGCCGCGACTTCGCCGGCCCGATCTGGGCGCGTCCGGCGGCGGCTGGCCGGAAAATTTGGTGGCCGAGGTCACGAGGTGGCGGGCTACACCGGTGGCCCGCGCGTGTAGCATTCTGGGGATTGAAATCCGGCGAAACACCGGTCAAACAGGGAGAGGGAGAGAGTCAAAGGAGAGAGAAAGGGAGAAAAAATTTTCTGCATATTTTGTCTTTCGGGCTCGGGGAAGAAGAAGGAAAAAAGAAAAAAAGAAAAAGAAAAGGAAAGGGAGGTGTTTTCCCACGTGGGAAAAAGAAAAAGAAAAAGAAAAAGAAAAAGAAAAAGGAAAAGAAAAAGAAATAAAGAAAGAAATAATTAAATAATATTAATAATAATATTATTATTTAAAATAATAATAAAAATAATTTGATTTTTAAACATGGTTGACATGTGGCATTTCACCATGGTGACACATGGCCACCTTCATTAAGTCACACGTGGCACATCGTTACGCGTTTAAAAAAAATAATATTAAAATAATACGATATTTGAAAAACTTTACAGGTTCATAACTTTCAAACCACATGTCCAAATCGGACGTGCCGTTAGTCTACGGATTCGTATCGACGAGCACTTCATAACCATGCATGAGTCAAAGCTCACCCTTACGTGAATAAAAAGTCAACTCGGGCACCCCTTAGACAGTTTGGACCTCAACTTGTTTTGCTCAAAACTTTCAAACCGTAGCTCCGTTTTCAACGTGCTACCAGTCTACGAACTCGTGCCAACGTGTACTTCGTAACGGTACCTCAGTCAACCTAAAATTCCAACCGGAACAAAAGGTCAACTTTTGACCCCTTCGGTCAACGGTCAACCTCGGTCAACGTGCAAAAATTCCGACATGGTTCGGGACGGGATGTTACACACTCCATCCTTTTATCAAAAAAACCTGCAGTTAATAAATTGACCGTTTTGATATGATGCTAGGAAAACCCCCATTGCTCTTATCAAGATTAAAAATATATACATATATAGATTTTTTTTTTTTTTTTTGGGTACATAGCCAGAAATTAAAAGTGTCTACTTGTTATCTTCTTCTACCCGCTGGTATCTTCTTCTACCCATTGCTGGCATCTTCTTCCAATATATGGCTGCTAATTCCAGGTTAGATTTTGGTATTTATTATAATTATTGTTGATTTTTTAATTTAGGTTTCAGGGAATATAGATCGATCGTTGTTGGTTTTAATTTAGGATTATATCTTTTGCAATTCTTAACGGATTATATCTTTTGCACTCCATGAGTATTGTGTTTTTATTTGTCTTATCTTGCTCAATGGTCTCCAACGTTGGCTTTTGTTAATTGCACCGTGATCAAATATGCTTTCAACATAAACACACATATATATTAATATTTTAATCCATCAAATTTAAAATTTTTTTATATATTATTAACGAAATATATATTTTATTTTTTTATATTTAAATATAATTATATTAATAAATATGAATATATTTTAAAAATATATATATTTTTTTTGTTAAAAAAATTTTAAAAATTTTATTATTATTATTATTATTATTTTTTTATGGTTGGGAAACAGGAATCCAATTCCCTGTCTGCCCTGTTAAATAAAAAATTGAGATGCGGGATAGGGATGGGGCTAATTTTTGGGGCAAGGCAGGAGAGGTTTGAAGGTGTATATAGAATTTAAGATTTTTTTAATTATAATGGACTTTTCAAGCCCAGTAATGAGTCCTAACCTGATATTCTTAATGGGCTTAAAAAAATGTAGTTTGGACTAGAAATTCCCGGTTAAACTGGAAATCGGGGAAGGGGAAAGGCAAAAGCCTATGCCCCAAGTCTAGGACAGGAGGGGAACTTGTATTACGTTTCCCACCCCATAAATATATATATATATATATAGAGGAAGGCTACCTTGAGGACCGACCTGATCAACTTCAATGCGGTCACAAAACGTGCAAAATATACTGGCCTTTAGATTATACCGAACGGCTCAGATTGCACCCTTTTTTCCCTTCCCAAAAAGGCTCTCACGTGCATTCCCTTACCCTTTTGCTTCCACCCTTCCTCCTCTCCTCTGCTTTCACTCATCCAGCAACCAGCATCTCTCACCATTCCAGCAAGCCACCACCATCTTCCCTTCGAGCAAGCAGCCACTAGATTTTATTTTTAGAAAAATAAAAAATAAAAAAGAGGGACAGAGTATTAGAGCTAGAAATTGCCTTGACACAGCATGTGTAACACCCCATCCCAAACTACATCGGAATTCTTGCACGTTGACCGAGGTTGACCGTTGATCGAGTGGGTCAAAAGTTGACTTTTTGTTCCGGTTGAAATTTCTAGTTCACCGTGATGCTGTGGCGAAGTACATGATACCCCGAGTTCATAGACTAGTAGTACGTCGAAAACGGAGCTACGGTTTGAAAGTTATGGGCAAAACAAGTCGAGGTGCAAACTGTCCAAAGGTGCCGGGAGTTGACTTTTTATCATTGTAGAATTTTGTTTTGACTTTCATATGGTTGTAAAGTACTCGTCGATATGAGTTCATAGACTAGCGGCACGCTTAAATTGAACATCTGGTTAAAAAGTTATGGACATGTAAAATTTTCTGAATACCGTAATATTTTATTATATCTGGCTTAAGTGAACAGTGACACCACGTGTCGACATTTGAGAGGTCCATGTGGGTGAATAGTGTCACCCAAGATGGCTTTTATTTGGCAAAACGACGGAGGAGGAGAGAGAAAGAGAGAGAGGAGAGAGAAAGGGAGAGAGAAAATCGTCGGCCATCGGAGTTGTCAAATTTTCCTGCCGATTCTTGCCACACGCGCCGCCCAGCCAGGAGCGCCTCCCCATTCCTGGCCAAACCTCAAAATTTCACAGCCAACCAACCAGCGACGCGCCCGGATCGAGGCTTTTTCCGGTGGCGGCGCCCATTCCTTCAACCGCTGAGATCTTCACATTCCGGCCTCCATTCTTGCCACCGCCGGCACCGTTGAGACCTTTTCCCTTCAAACTACAAAACCTCCAAAAATCTCGGCCATCAGACACCGCACGCGCCGGCGGCGGCGACAGTTGCTCGTGACCGTGACGGCTCGCCAGAGAAATCCCTGTTCCGGCGAGTACCCAGTCCCGTCTTCGGTCCCTCCCCACTAATTCCGACCCCCTGAATCCAAATCCAGGGTCCTTTTCCTCCAATTTGCGACGGTTTGAGAGAATCAAAGAGTTGAATCCCAAAAATGTTTCGGGGAGATTCCGGCCACCACTGGTCCGATCTCCGGGAAATAAGACCGAATTTGTAATCCTCGTCTCTCAAGCTTCGATTCGGTATATTACTCGTCAATTTTGGTTGTCGTTTGTGTTCACTCCCCGGGTACCCATTTGGGAGTTATCCGATTAAAATATTAATATAATTGGTTTGGTGTATTGTGGATGTTTTAGGTGCACGTGTGGGTAGTGTAGTCAATCCTGCGGAGGCTTTTGATTGATATACGTGCTTAAGGTGAGTGACCCACCTTTAAATTATTTTGGGATGATTAATTATATTTATTTTGTATTAATTTGATATCCAGAATTATGCTCATGTGGTGGAAATTGAATTTAATTGTGGGAAAAATATTATTTTATATGTATACATCTGTTTATTGCTGCTAAATGAAAAGTTGGGTTAGAAATGAATTTCCGATTTTTATTGTTATTTAATTGTATTTATCACGCATGAGCAAGGTGGTTTCGATTAATTAATTATATTTGGATTTTAATATTATTTTGGGCATGATTTGATTTTCAAATATTTCAAGGAAAATATTTGTTTAAGTTGGTGGCTTCAATTTTTATAATTATGCCCATGGAACATTATGTGATTTAATTTATTATATTTCAAAAATATTTATGCCATTGGAAAAATTTGAATATTTAAATTGGTGGATTTGAGAGCTAGTGGATTTGAAACTCATGGTATTTATGCGATGAAATTATGACGATGATTATAAAGGAATTGTGGAAAATTTACAGGTTTAATTGGATGGAATAAACCCGGTATGTTTATGGAAAATTTGAGATTTTGAGATGTATTGATTTATGATTTTTAGATGCACCATACACGTACTGGAGTTCTGTGTATATGGATGTAATTAGTGCGCACATGGATGTGATTAGCACGCAGGTGGGTGTGAGTAGCGCGTAGATGATTTATGGGGTTGTCCTGTGTTTGCCATCGGATGAGGGTAGGCCGCCCCTCCATGGCCGGGACACCTGTTTGCAGCGGCGAGGTGGGACGCCACGCGATCGTATGCCGGTTTCTCTCTATAACCTCCTGTCTGGTGGTACCTCGGGACGCTGGGTACTGTTGGTGCCACTGGTATATAGTGGGTGCATCAAGTGATTTTCAGAACTGGGATTTTAAAATAAATATTTTGAAATTGTATTGGAATTAAGAATAAAATTAATGTTGTTTTTATTATTTATTTGAATGGGGATTTTAAATTGATTTAATTTTCCCTTTACTTAATTATTCAATAAATTAATTTCTTTTAATTATAAATTTTGAATGCTTGATTTATTATATTTTATTTGATATTTAGTTGAATAAATTGATTTCTTGGTTTTCGGGGAATACGAATAAAGGGTTTTGTGAAAATGTTTTAAAAGGGGAACTTTTCCAATCGAGAGAATCTTAAGGGTTTTGAGAGAAGATATTATTTCCAATTAATTATTATTATTTATCTACTTAAATGTCATTGTATTATAATTGTATAGTAGATAGGGTCACTCACTGAGAAGATTAGCATCTCATATTTTTAAATTTCGTTCCTCTAAGTACCAGGTTTTGTCGGTGTTTATCCGGAGCGAACTTGATCTTCATCGCTGTCGTAAATCGAGAAGTCTTCCTCGTCTTCATTTATTTTATTGTAATATTCCTTTCATCCTTGTTGTGTAATTTCTATACTTAATAGTACTTCATGAAGCTCTGTATATGGTCTCGGACATTTATGTATTAATTATGCACTGGATTATTGTTATTCATTTGGAGTGCTGTAAATTTGTGGAATTAAATTGTAGTATTGTGGGAAGAATAAAGGGATGAATGTAGAAGTGCGTTTTCAGTGCAGGAAATTTGTGGTAAGTCTAACCCTTAGGGGAGGTTTTGCCGGATTTTCCATTGGAGGGTCTGGTAGGGTTTCCCTGGGATCAGGGCTTGTCTAGGGTTCTGGTAGGAATTTTGGACGGGTCCTGACAGTTGGTATCAGAGAATAGGTTCTTATAATCCTAAGGGACTGTGCGTTGCTGTACAGCCCATCCGTAAATTTCTCCTTTTTGTAATTGTGCCTAAGTGTTTTTATCTCTAAACTCTTGTTTATTTCTTTAGAATTTGCTGCGATGAGTAGGCGGGACGCACGTAGAACTCGAGAACGCTCGACTGAGATTTCCGGGAGTGGATCGAGCCTTAGAAATCTGGTCTCTCAACTAACTCGAGCCTTAGGGAGTTCAATCTCTAGTAATCATTCTGTAGATCAGGCTCAACGATTGGGAGCCGTGAATTTCGATGGAAGCCAAGGCCCAGCTACAGCCATGAATTGGCTATCTAACATGGAGAAAATCTTGGAAGAGGGGATGCAGTATCCCGATGAAGATATGGTGAGGATCTCCGGTTTCATGTTAGAAGGAGACGCCCGAAAGTGGTGGAAAGTAGAAAAGACTCGTAGAAAGCATACATGGGATCAGTTTAAGGTTTCCTTCACCACCGAGTATTGCCTTCCTGCCTACCATGAGGCTAGAAGGAAAGAGTTCGAGGAGTTGCGGTAGGGGAATATGACTGTGTCCGAGTACGAGAGAAGGTTTCGGGAGCTATTCGAATTTTGCATGCACACGATTCCCGATGACCATGCGAAGAAGGTGAGGTTTATAGATGGCTTGAACGAGAACATAGCCCTCACCCTTGCTGGATCAGTACATCCCACTTATCAGTCCGCCAGGGATGCAACACTCGAGCTAGAGAGGCAGGTGGAGATGCGCAAACCCTCGAGGCGTAGGTCATTTGAAGGTTCATATAGTGGGGTACCTAGACAGGGGGCAGCTAAGAAAAGCCATAGTTCAGGCTCCTCAGATAGTGATGGGTTGAGCCCACGGGGTAGATTTCAGCGGAGAGGTAGCTATCGGATGCCCCAGCCAGCTCGTCATTCTATTAGCAGTGGCACGAGTTCATATCAACGATTTGGTTTTAGTCCCAAGTCGTTTTGCAGACGTTGTAATAAAGCACACCATGGAGTTTGTCAGTATGAGGGTGTGTGTTTCCAGTGTGGACAGGCGGGACATATAAGGAGGTATTGCCCTTATGGAGAGACTGGGGTGTTAGGGGTGAACCCACCATCACAGCAGGTTAGTGGATCTCGGGGTCAGAGCTCCCGAGGGAGTTAGGCGGTAGGAGGTTCATCAGGGTCAGCCCCACAGCCTGTTGGGCTGAGCAGGGGTAGAGGACGGAGGCCCCAGCAAACAGGTCAGGGTCGAGTGTTCGCGATGATGCAGCAGGAAGCCCTAGCTACACCGGATGTGGTGACAGGTACATTGAATATATTCGGTAATGATGCACTTGTACTTATAGACCCGAGAGCAACACATTCATTCATCTCAAAGGAATTTGTCACTCGGGTCGGTATGACCCCTACTTTTTTAGGATGTCTATTAGAAATAGCCACTTCTGCAGGAGAATCCTTGTGGCCTAGCCAGTTGATCAAGGAGTGTTTCTTCTGTATCGAAGATCAAGTGATGGAGGCAGACTTGATCCTGTTGGATCTATCCAGACTTGATGTAATCTTGAGCATGGATTGGTTAGCAAGGAACCATGCTTCCTTAGATTATTATAGCAAAGAAGTTACATTTAGGAGGCCAGGTTTACCTGAAGTGGTATTTCGTGGGGAAGTTGGGAGGCCTTTGCCAAGATTAATATCTACCCTCACTGCCAAGAAGCTACTGAATAAGGGTTGCCAAGGGTATTTAGCTTATGTGATAGATATCCAAGTAAATGGGGTTAGGTTGGAAGACATGCCCATTGTGAGGGATTTTCCGGATGTGTTTCCTGAGGAGTTACCGGGATTGCCTCCGGAAAGGGAAGTCGACTTTTCCATTGAATTAATTCCGGGTACCGTGCCTATTTCTCTACCACCGTATCGAATGGCTCCAGCGGAGTTAAGGGAGCTAAAGGTCCAATTGCAAGATTTGGTAGATAAGGGGTTTATTAGACCAAGCATATCGCCATGGGGAGCTCCAGTACTATTGATGAAGAAGAAGGATGGTAGTCTAAGATTGTGCATCGACTACCGGCAACTTAACAAGGTGACCATCCCTAATCGTTACCCGTTGCCAAGGATAGATGACCTATTTGATCAACTTCAAGGTGCCAAGGTGTTTTCTAAGATCGACTTAAGATATGGATATCATCAGTTAAGGATTCGAGAGTCGGATATTCCTAAGACTGCCTTTAGGACGAGGTACGGACATTATGAGTTCCTAGTGATGTTATTCGGACTTACCAATGCCCCAGCAGCTTTTATGGATTTGATGAACCGAATGTTTTGTCCGTACTTGGATCGTTTTGTCATTGTATTTATAGATGACATCCTGATCTATTCTAGGAGCCAAGAGGAGCACGTGAGGCATTTGAAGAGAGTGCTCCAAACTCTAAGACAGCATCAACTTTATGCTAAATTCGACAAATGCGAGTTTTGGTTAAATCAAGTGGGTTTTCTAGGACACATCGTGTCAGCTGAAGGTATCTATGTAGACCCTGATAAGGTGCAGGCGGTACTGAATTGGGAGCGCCCTACTACTGTGAGGGAAGTACGAAGTTTTCTTGGATTAGCGGGATACTACCATCGTTTTATAGAAGGGTTTTCGAGAATTGCCGGGCCGCTTCATAAATTAACCTGAAAGAATGTTGAATTTAGCTGGACGGACAGGTGTGAGCAGAGTTTTTAGGAATTGAAGCAAAGGTTAATGTCCGCACCTGTCTTAACTTTACCTAATGGGAATGAGGGTTTTAAAGTCTATTGTGATGCATCCCATCAAGGGTTGGGTTGCGTGCTAATGCAGAATCAAAGGGTGGTAGCATATGCCTCACGGCAATTGAAGCAGCACGAACAAAATTACCCTACGCATGACTTAGAATTGGCGGCGATAGTCTTTGCTCTAAAGAAGTGGAGACACTACTTGTATGGGGCCATATGCCAAATTTATACCGACCACAAAAGCCTCAAGTACATTTTCACCCAAAAGGAATTAAATATGAGGCAAAGGAGATGGATGGAGTTATTGAAGGATTATGACTGTGTGATTGATTATCACCCGGGCAAGGCGAATGTAGTGGCAGATGCTTTGAGTAGGAAGGCTATCGAATCTCTTGCTCACATTCAAGCCATCCAACTACCTCTCATGGTGGAGTTGAAGAAGATGGGGGCGTTAATGCATATGCATCCTTCGGGAGTCCTTATGGCTAGTTTTTAGGTGCGACCAATGTTAGTGGATCGTATAGTGGAGACTCAAATGGAAGACCCTAAATTGAGAACAATTAAGAGCAAGGTACAAGAAGGTCTTGATCTGGAGTTTTCCATAAGGAGGGATGGGGCTCTTGTGTATAAAGGACGACTTTGCTTTCCTGATATTCCAGGACTCAAAAAGAAGATCTTAGAAGAGGCGCATAGCTCGATGTATGCGATGCATCCTGGGAGTACCAAAATGTACTGAACGCTTGTTAAATATTATTGGTGGATTGGCATGAAGAGAGAAGTGGCAGATTTTACATCAAAATGCCTAATTTGTCAACAAGTAAAGGCAGAAAGACAGAAGCCTTCAGGCCTACTCCAATCCTTACCTATTCCTGTATGGAAGTGGGAAGAACTCAATATGGATTTTGTGTTCAACTTTCCCTCTACACCCAGGAGATATGATGGTGTTTGGGTGATCATTAATCGTCTTACTAAGTCAGCACACTTCTTGCCGGTACGAGAGCGTTTTTCACCCGAGAAATTAGCCTAATTGTTCGTGCAACGTATTGTGAGTCTTTATGGAGTACCACTAGCCATTGTATCCGATCGAGATCCATGTTTTACTTCACTATTATGGCGAAAGTTGGCTGATGCATTAGGAGCGAGACTTAACTACAGCACCGCCTTTCACCCGCAATCTGATGGACAAGCTGAGCGCATAATTCAGACATTAGAAGACATGCTAAGGTCTTGTGTTATGCAATTTCGCGGTAGCTGGGATGAACAATTGCCATTGATAGAATTTGTTTATAACAACAGTTATCAGGCGAGTATTGGGATGTCCACGTATGAGGCCTTATATGGGAGGCAATGTCGGACACCTTTGTACTGAAGTGAAGTAGGAGAAGAAAGACTCCTTGCAACGAATAATGCGGTTGGATCTGAGTATTTACGGATGACCTTGGACAAGGTGAAGATCATTAGGGATCGATTGAAGGTTGCCCAAGATCGATAGAAGAGTTACACCGATGTGCGTAGGAAGGATTTGGAATTTGAGGTAGGAGATTGGGTATTCCTAAAGTTATCTCTCTGGAAAGGAGTAGTACGCTTTGGTCGGCGAGGTAAGTTGAGTCCTCGTTATATTGGGCCTTACGAGATTACGGAAAGAATTGGCCCCATGGCTTATAGATTAGCATTACTAGAAGAGCTAGCCCGAGTGCACAACGTATTTCATGTTTCGATGCTACGGAAATATATTGCAGACCCATCACTGTACTCGGGACTCCTGACATAGAATTAAGGGAAGATCTTTCGAATGTAGAGCAACCAGTGCAGATTTTGGATCGTGAGGAGTGGGTGCTACGTAACAAGACTATTGTTTTAGTTAAAGTTTTATGGTGGAATCATTTAATCGAGGAAGCAGCGTGGGACCCCGAGGCGTAGATGCGTGACCAGTATCCCTACCTGTTCCAGTAACGTGGGGAATTTTGAAGACGAAATTCTTATAAGGGGGAGAAGGTTGTAACATCCCGTCCCAAACTACATTGGAATTCTTGCACGTTGACTGAGGTTGACCGTTGACCGAGTGGATCAAAGTTTTACTTTTTGTTCTGGTTGAAATTTCTAGTTGACCGTGATGCCGTGGCAAAGTACATGATGCCTTGAGTTCGTAGACTAGTAGCACGTCGAAAACGGAGCTACGGTTTGAAAGTTATGGGCAAAATAAGTCGAGGTGCAAACTGTCCAAAAGGTGCCGGGAGTTGACTTTTTATCGTTGTAGAATTTTGTTTTGACTTTCATATGGTTGTAAAGTACTCGTCGATATGAGTTCATAGACTAGCGGCACGCTTAAATTGGACATCTGGTTAAAAAGTTATGGACATGTGAAATTTTCCGAATACCATAATATTTTATTATATCTGGCTTAAGTGAACAGTGATACCAAGTGTCGACATTTGAGAGGTCCACATGGGTGAACAATGTCACCCACGGTGGCTTTTATTTGGCAAAACGACGGGGGAGGAGAGAGAAAGAGAGAGAGGAGAGAGAGAGGGAGAGAGAAAATCGCCGGCCATCAGAGTTGTAAAATTTTCCGGCCGATTCTTGCCACACGTGCAGGCCAGCCAGGAGTGCCTCCCCGTTCCCGGCCAAACCCCAAAATTTCATGGCCAACCGACCTGCGACGTGCCCGGATCGGTGCTTTTTCCGGCGGTGGCGCTGATTCCTTCAACCGCCGAGATCTCCACATTTCGGCCTCCATTCTTGTCACCGCCGGTACCGTTGAGACCCTCTCCCTTCAAGATACAAAACCTCCAAAAATCTCGGCCATTAGCCACCGCACGCGCCAGCGGCGGCGACGGTTGCTGGTGACCGCGACAGCTCGCTGGAGAAATCCCTATTCCGGCGAGTACCCAATCTCGTCTCTGGTCCCTCCCCACTAATTCTGACCCCCTGAATCCAAATCCGAGGTTCTTTTCCTCCAATTCGCAACGGTTTGAGAGAATCGAAGAGTTGAATCCCGAAAACGTTCCGGCGAGATTCCGGCCACCACCGTTCCGATCTCCGGGAAGTAAGACCGGATTTGTACTCCTCGTCACTCAAGCTTCGATTCGGTATATTACTTGTCAATTTTGGTTGTCGTTTGTGTTCACTCCCCGGGTACCCATTTGGGAGTTATCCGATTAAAATATTAATATAATTGGTTTGGTGTATTGTGGATGTTTTAGGTGCACGTGTGGGTAGTGTAGTCAATCCTGCGGAGGCTTTTGATTGATATACGTGCTTAAGGTGAGTGACCCACCTTTAAATTATTTTGGGATGATTAATTATATTTATTTTGTATTAATTTGATATCCAGAATTATGCTCATGTGGTGGAAATTGAATTTAATTGTGGGAAAAATATTATTTTATATGTATACATCTGTTTATTGCTGCTAAATGAAAAGTTGGGTTAGAAATGAATTTCCGATTTTTATTGTTTGATTTAGTTGTATTTATCACGCATGAGCAAGGTGGTTTCGATTAATTAATTATATTTGGATTTTAATATTATTTTGGGCATGATTTGATTTTCAAATATTTCAAGGAAAATATTTGTTTAAGTTGGTGGCTTTAATTTTTATAATTATGCCCATGGAACATTATGTGATTTAATTTATTATATTTCAAAAATATTTATGCCATTGGAAAAATTTGAATATTTAAATTGGTGGATTTGAGAGCTAGTGGATTTGAAAATCATGGTATTTATGCGATGAAATTATGACGATGATTACAAAGGAATTGTGGAAAATTTATGGGTTTAATTGGATGGAATAAACCCGGTATGTTTATGGAAAATTTGAGATTTTGAGATGTATTGATTTATGATTTTTAGATGCACCATACACGTACTGGTGTTCTGTATATATGGATGTGATTAGTGCGCACATGGATGTGATTAGCGTGCAGGTGGGTGTGAGTAGCGTGCAGATGATTTATGGGGTTGTCCTGTGTTTGCCATCGGATGAGGGTAGGTCGCCCCTCCATGGCCAGGACACCTATTTGCAGCGGCGCGGTGGGATGCCACGCGACCGTATGCCGGTTTCTCTCTATAACCTCCTGTCTGGCGGTACCTTGGGACGCTGGGTACTGTTGACGCCACTGGTATATAGTGGGTGCATCAAGTGATTTTCAGAACTGGGATTTTAAAATAAATATTTTGAAATTGTATTAGAATTAAGAATATAATTAATGCTGTTTTTATTATTTATTTGAATGGGGATTTTAAATTGATTTAATTTTCCCTTTACTTAATTATTCAATAAATTAATTTCTTTTAATTATAAATTTTGAATGCTTGATTTATTATATTTTATTTGATATTTAGTTGAATAAATTGATTTCTTGGTTTTCGGGGAATACGAATAAAGGGTTTTGTGAAAATGTTTTAAAAGGGGAACTTTTCCAACCGAGAGAATCGTAAGGGTTTTGAGAGAAAATATTATTTCCAATTAAGTATTATTTATCTACTTAAATATCATGGTATTATAATTGTACAGTAGATAGGGTCACTCACTGAGATGATTAGCATCTCATATTTTTAAATTTCGTTCCTCTAAGTACCAAGTTTTGTCGGTGTTCATCCGGAGCGAACTTGATCTTCATCGCTGTCGTAAATCGAGAAGTCCTCATCGTCTTCATTTATTTTATTGTAATATTCCTTTCATCCTTGTTGTGTAATTTCTATACTTAATAGTACTTCATGAAGCTCTGTATACGGTCTCGGACATTTATGTATTAATTATGCACTGGATTATTGTTATTTATTTGGAGTGCTGTAAATTTGTGGAATCAAATTGTAGTATTGTAGGAGGAATAAGGGGATGAATATAGAAGTGCGTTGTCAGTGCAGGAAATTTGTGATAAGCCCAACCCTTAGGGGAGGTTCTGCCGGATTTTCCATTGGAGGGTCCGGTAGGGTTTCTCTGGGATCAGGGTTTGTCTAGGGTTCCGATGAGGAATTTTGGATGGGTTCTGACAGCATGGGTTGTTAAGAGATGACTCAGATGCTAAGTCAAATGAGGTTAAAATTCCAGTTCTGATCAACTGAGTGTCAAGCAAGTGTATCCAGCAAAGCTTGAAGTAAGTTTTAGAGCTTGTTAATTGCCATTTTTATTGTTACCCTGGGTAAAATAATGAATGTTTGTTTTCTGTAAAATTTGCTCTTGTAAGCTTCCAAATGGGACTGATTTAAAAATTTCCACTCAAAAGTTTTTAGTAGTGAAATAGTATATTTTTACCGAATTGGCTATGCACTAGGCTCGCTTACGAAGAAAGCTAAGGAAGAAAGATTGGAACTAGTGAGGAAAGGAAGGGAGGATAGAGGAAAGTATTGGGCTTGAGCTACTGTTAAAAATTTTTGCATTCAATTGTATACCCACTTACCAAAGTCAATAGTTTTGGATGTTGTTATCAAATTAATTTTTCCCTTTTTTCTCGATCATTTTTTATGGTTTGTACATTACATCAATGCAAGGGACAACATTTGCATTTAGGGTGGAAGCAGAGGAGAAGAGGAAGAAAGACACGTGAGAGAGCGTTATTGGAGGGAAAAAAATGTAATATGAGTCGTTTAGTATAATCTAAGGGCCAGTATGTTTTGCACGTTTTTGGACCGCATTTAAGTTGGTTAGGTCGGTCCTCAAGGTAGTCTTCCTCTATATATATATATATGTGTGTGTGTGTGTGTGTGTGTATTATTAATAATATATTTATTTTTATTTTTATATTTAAACATAATTATATCGATAAATATAAATAATATATAATATATTATCAAAAATATTTTATTTTTTGTTAAAACTATTTTTGAAAGATTTAATGATTATTAGAGGAAAACAGAAATCCCCATTCTATCTCGTTTTCCCATTGAAAAATCCTCGTCTTATCCCAATTAAAAAAATATTGGAATACAAGATGTTGATGAATAGATCTTGAAAAATCTCATACTAACACAATATAATATAACATGAATATGATTTAAACACAACACGTTACCAGATCGAGATTTTATTTTGGGACGAAGCAAAGTATAAAGAGGCCGTCCCAATGCGACCTCACTTTGTCGTCATCCATACATTCAATCAACTTGGCCTTTTTTATTTATTTACTTTTTTTTATTAAAATATATATGGAAATGGTAAAAGTTGACGTGCCTTGCATTCCAAGTGATGAACTCATTACGTCGACCAGGTAAAGTGCATGCATCAATCTTCCACAAGTATAATTGAGTCTCTAAATTAAACAATCATGGAAATTTGAATCTTTGCTCTCTTATATAGATATTAAATTCCTTACCATGTGTTTCATATGGGTGGCCGTTTTACTCAATTTTGCTCTGGTATTGGTATTGGTGTATATTTTTTGCGAGCCATGTTTCAAAACAGATCATGGAAGTTGAAATGGAAGAGAAGAGAGCAATTATTCGGATTGTCGTTTTTTAGAATTCATACTGTACAGTGCATTATATATACTGTATCAAACGATTGGAACTTTTTAACTATCATCTTATTTCTTTCTTTTTATTTTTGTATTTTTATATTCTTAGTGGATGAGAAATTTATTTACAAAATTAATTTTTCTCTTTGTGGGAACAAGCAATCATGAACACCACTAAACAAATTTTTAAATATTATATTTTAAAAAGTTACATAAAATGTCAGGACCCGTCCAAAATTCCTCACTGGAACCCTAGATAAGCCCTGATCCCAGGGAAATCCTACCGGACCCTCCAATGGAAAATTCGGCAGAACCTCCTCTAAGGGATGGACTTACCACAAGTTTCCTGCACAGAAAACACACTTCTATATTCATCCTCTTATTCCTTCCACATTACTACAATGTAATTCCACAAATTTGCAACACTCCAAAAGAATAACAGTAACTCAGTGCATAAATAATACATAAATGTCCGAGACAGTATACAGAGCTTCATGAAGTACTACTAAGTATAGAATACAACATGGATGAAAGAAGTATTACAATTTCAATAAATGAAGAAGAGGGTACTTCTCGAACTAAGACAGCGATGAAGATCAAGTCCGCTCTGGATGAATATCGACAAACTTGGTACCTAGAGGAACAGAATTTAAAAATACGATATGCTAATCATCTCAGTGAGTGACCCTATCTACTAAACAATTATAATACCACGGTAATAAAGTAGATAAATAATAATTAATTGGAAATAATAATTTCTCTCAAAACCTTTACGATTCTCTCGGTTGGAAAAGTTTTCCTTTTAAAACATTTTCACAAAACCCTTTATTCGTATTCCCCGAAAACCAAGAAATCAATTTATTCAACTAAATATCAAATAAAATATAATAAATCAAGCATTCAAAATTTACAATTAAAAGAAATTAATTTATTGAATAATTAAGTAAAGGGAAAATTAAATCAATTTAAAATTCCCATTCAAATAAATAATAAAAACAACATTAATTATATTCTTAATTCCAATACAATTTCAAAATATTTATTTTAAAATCCCAGTTCTGAAAATCACTTGATGCACCCACTATATACCAGTGGCGCCAACAGTACCTAGCGTCCCAAGGTACCGCCAGACAGGAGGTTATAGAGAGAAACCGGCATACGGTTGCGTGGCGTCCCACCGCGCCGCTGCAAACAGGTGTCCCGGCCATGGAGGGGCGGCCTACCCTCATCCGATGGAAACCATAGGACAACCCCATAAAATCACCTGCGTGCTACTCACACCCATCCGCGCGCTAATCACATCCGTGTGCACACTAACCATATCACATATAAACAGAACACCAGTACGTGTATGGTGCATCTAAAAATCATAAAATCCACATATTTATTTTACATCTCAAGATCTCAAATTTTCCATAACATACCGGGTTTATTCCATTCAATTAAACCCGTAAATTCTCCACAATTTCTTTATAATCAACGTCATAAATTCCAAGAATTTCAAATCCACCAACTCCCAAATCCACCAATTTAAATATTCCAATTTTTCCAATAGCATAAAATATTTTCTGAAATATAATAAATTGAATCACGTAATATTCCATGGCATACTTATAAAAATTGAAGTCACCAACATAAACAAATATTTTCCTTGAAATAATTGAAAATCAAATCATGCCAAATTGATGTTAAAAACCACAAGAATTTCATATATAATTGAATTCCACAATTCTCAATACCATAAAATAATTTTCACATGGCATAAATTTATATAATGCATATTTTCTTTAATCAAAATAAATCCACCAATAATTTCCACAGTAAATCAATTAAATATTTGACACATGGAATATAAATTTCAAATATTCAAATCACACATAATATTCACAAATTTAATTTCTGAAATTAATTTGAAGGTGGGTCACTCACCTTAAGCACGTATCTCAATCAAGATCCTTCGCAGGATTGACTCCACTACTCGCACATGCATCTAAAACATCCACAATATACCAAACCAAATATATTAATATTTTAATCGGGTAACTCCCAAATGGGTACCCGGAGAGCGAATACAAACGACAACCAAAGTTGATGAGTAATATACCGAATCGAAGCTTGAGCGACGAGGATTACAAATCCAGTCTTACTTCCCGGAGATCGGATCGGTGGTGGCCGGAATCTCGCCGGAAAGCTTTCAGGATTCAACTTTTCGATCCTCTCAATCCATCTCGAATTGGCGGAAAAGGACCCCGGATTTGGATTCAGGGGATCGGAATCAGTGGAGAGGGACCGGCGGTGCAAATGGGTACTCGCCGGAACAGTGACTTCCGGCGAGCCGTCGTGGGTCACCGGCAACCGTCGCCGGCGGCGGCGCGTGCGGTGGCCGTTGGCTGAGATTTTTGGGAGTTTGTAGATCAAGGGAAGAGGGTTCCAACGGGACCGGCGGTGAGGCAAATGGAGGCCGGACGGCGAAGAGATCGGGGTTTGAAGGTTTTCGGCGCCTTGCTTGAAAATGTTCCGATCCCGGCATGTCGGAGGTCCGGTGGCCTTGAAATTTGGTGGGCTGGCCGGAAATGAGGAGTTGGTGAGGGGTGGCTGGCGCGTGTAGCCTGAAAATGGCCAGAAAGGGGTCAAACGGCGGTGGAGGGGAAAATCGCCGTCGAGCTTCACCGGCTTAATCTGGGCGCGTCCGGAGACCGGCGGTTGTGAAATTTTGGGGTTTGGCCGGAAATGGGGAGGCGCTCCCATTTGGCCGGCGCGTGTAGCAAGGGTCGGCTGGAAAATTTGTCGATTCCGGCGGCCGGTCGTTTCTCTCTCTCCCTCTCTCTCTCCTCTCTCTTCCCCGTCCTTTTTGCCAAATAAAAGCCACTGTGGGTGACACTGTTCATCCACGTGGACCAATCAGGTGACGACACGTGGCGTTACTGTGCACTTAAGCCAGATATAATAAAATATTACGGTATCCGGCAAACTTCACACGTCTATAACTTTTTAACCAGATGTCCGATTTAAGCGTGCCGCTAGTCTATGAACTCATATCGACGAGTACTTTACAACCATACAAAATTCAAAGCAAAATTATACAACGATAAAAAGTCAACTCCCGGCACCTTTTAAATAGTTTGCACCACGACTTGTTTTGCCCATAACTTTCAAACCGTAGCTCCGTTTTCGACGTGCTACTAGTCTACGAACTCGGAACATCATGCACTTCGCCATGGTACCCTGGTCAACTAGAAATTTCAACTGGAACAAAAAGTCAACTTTTGACCTATTCGGTCAACGTGCACGAATTCCGATATGATTTGGGACGGGGTGTTACATAAAACGTTAGTTGTACATATATATATATAGGTCGAATATATAACATAAAGGTCAAATTTACGTTCTAATCATATATATATATATAATTAATTTTTTATTATAACGTCCTGATGTGATGAATTTTTTATTAAGATTTCATTTATAAATGGTATGTCCTCCTCAAATATTTTTAAGATATTCCTTCCATGGCAGTTTTCAATTTTATTTTGCTGGAAAGAAACACACACACATACATACTTGTTTAATAAATATTTCAAATTGGATTAACAACTACACATTGATATACTCTTTTATTTTTTATTTTTAAACACATGACATACTCAAAAACAAAAAAAACAAAAAAAACAAAAAAAACAAAACAAAAAAGAAAGAATGACTTTCCTTTGTAACGTTTCCCTTATTATTTATGGAACCCCCCTTCTATTTCTTGCAACCAGATTGGTTTGGAATATAACGTACGGATGATAGAGTTGATGTCTACGTCATTCGAATACCATTCTACCAGCCTAATCTGGTACCTTTAAAACTACAACTGCGTTTGGGTCGACATCAGAAATCGGATTATAATACTAAAAATTTTATTAGTGAGAGCGTCCCAAATACTTAATGATGATTAGTATTTGATTTTGTTTTCAAGCGCACACTCAATTTCTTCAAGACCTTTTTCTTTTTCTCTTTTTTTTTTTTTTTTTTTTTGGGTAAATCAATTTCTTCAAGACTTAAAAAGTAACCTCACCGTCAATTGGTCACTTTGGTATAGAACTAGATTACTCGTAGTTTACCCATGAATCAGACACTAAGAAGTTGACCTGCTATTTTATTTATGTTTTTTAATTAATTATATTTTAATATCTTATACTTTCGTCAACTGTGTATTGGACATTGGAATTAAAACATTCTACATCGAAATTTTAATTTACATTTTTTTTTCATATTAATTGAATTTCCAAATTATCTCACAAATAGTTTAAAGATTTAGAAAATTGACTAGCATTTAATTAATCAATTAATTAAGTTTTCTTTGTCTTATTTGTAAATTGAAAAAACTAATAATTTTTTTTTCAATTTTTAAACTTTCTTATTTTTAAATTAAGAAAACCAATCAATTCTTTCAACTTTTAAACTTTCCAGTTACTTAGCATGGGAATTTAACTAATGTGAAAAAAAAAAAAAAGAATTGTAAATTGATGGTCAAAAGAAAGGGTACTAAATGCAACTTAGCAACTTAGCCCTATTTTTATTTTTACCTTATTATAGAAGATAGAACCCCTTTATATATAACACTGGATTTAAATGGGTTATTTTAAATTTCATTTAATCTAATCAATTTTAATTTAATTAGCCTAATTTGATGAGATCGTACCAAAATAACCAAACAATCCTTTAAAAATGGTTGAGAGACCCTACCATTTCCAAAGTCTCACGATCATGAATTGGTGAAATAAAAAAGAACCATCACCATAATAAAAATAATAATGTTGGTATTGACGTGTTTGATTAATTTGAAACAAAAATTATACTACCCGATCTTCCATTGGCTACGAAGGTTTTATAGTTGTTTTGGGCGTACGGACGATGGAATTATCAGTTGGTAAGGAATTCTTTTCTAGACAATGAAGCAGAGGTAATTTTGTCGCTGTCGTTAGGTTAATGTTGACAGACCTGACATTTTTGTGAAAGTATAATGTCTAGAGTGATTGTTGGCTTGCTGATAAATTTATAAATGGAAGTTGGAGAGCGGGTTCTAAGCAGTAATGCCTCGATGGGGCTGGTGGAGAGACATTTGGAAGCTTAAAGTGCAAAATAAAATAATTTTTTTAAATTTAATTCATTATCAGGATTGTCCTTTCTGTAGGAGAGAAAGGAAAGTAGGAGGGAGAAAACTTTGTTGATTTTTTTTTCTTATGGGGTTGTCATAACCCTACAATGGAGGAGGTGGAGGCATCTATTTTACTTTGTTGATCAATCTGGAATTGTTGTAATGTCGTCACCCATGGAAGATCAGCTGTTCCTATGGAGCTAGCTCTGGATAACTTGTTAACTCTCTAGTCAGATTTCCAAGAAGAGTGAAGGAGAGATAACAATGTTGTTAACAAGCTAGTGCCATGTCAACATTTTGTCAAAATAATGGGTCAGTGAAAGTTAAGGATGTTAGAGATCATAAGGGTGAATTGTTAGCTGCAATGGCAAAATAGTTTGTCCACCTCTATCTCCTTTGGCCACTTAACTTTTAACTATAAAAGAACCTATATTTTTGGGCTTCAACTTTGTTGGTTGCAGTGTAAAATAAGAGGGGTGCTTCTATGTCGAGACCCTATGACAAAGGTTCACTACTAGAATCGAGCTGATACACGACGCAAGTACTGCGTCGCACTAAATAACCAACAACGCATTTGACGGAGTCGCCAAATATCCTGTCGCTAAATATGTAAGACAACGGACGACGTATCATAACAGTCGCTTATTCACATTTTTAGAGACGTAAATTTAAATTTTAGCGACGCATACAACAATGAACTTATAGCGACTCTTTAAAATATTGTCTCTAAAAATGTTTTAGCGACTCTTTCATAAACAGTCGCTAAATATTTGGATCGCTAAATATTTGGGTCGCTAAAAATTGATTTTTAATAGCGACTCATGTATTGTTAATGATATATTTTTTTGTTGCCTATTTAGTGACGCATGATGTTTAGCGACGAATTATGTGAGTCTCCTTTTTGGCGACCCATATATTTTTAGCGACTTTTTTTTAATGTCTCCCATTTATCCACGCATCCGTATTTTAACGACAAATTATAAGCATATTTATGTGTTTTTAGCAACTCATTTTCTCATTTAGCGACATATTCAACAATTAACTTAAAGTGACTCATTGATTTAGCGACACTTTACGAAAAAATTGTTAAAAATTTATTAGTGATCTTTTCGTTGAGGGTCGCTATATATTTATGTCGCTAAAATGGAAAAAAATTCTTTTAGCGACATTTTGTGTAGAGTCGCGAAATTTATGAGTCGCTAAATTTATCTTATTATATGTCGTTATATATTTTAGGCGATTTTTTAGTATCTTAATGAGTCGCCATTTCTTTTTCTTTTTTTTAGATTTATATTTTAATTTTTAAAAATTTATTAAAATATAAAAGTAATTATAATACAAAAAAACCCAAGCTAGCTTCACCCAAAATAATTAGAATGTAAAAATTTAAAATAAATACTTGTTTATAACAAAACAATTATCAATATAATTAAATATCATCTCATTGACATATTTTTACATATGCATACTCATTGAGATGGAAGTTGACGTCCTCGTGTTAACGATATTACACCCTCATACTGCATATGGAAAAAAAAAATTATTAACACTTATGTAAAATAAATTAATAAAACCTTAATCATTAATAAATTAATTTGTAATTTGGTAAATGAAAATTTAATGAATATTTATCTTCTTAAGATTTGGCGTGGCACATTTCTACTGATTAAAAGTGGAAAACACATAAGAAAAAAGTAATTAATGAATAAATAAATATTACTTAAAACATAAGTTAATAAATATACGTACCAATTTATTTAGAAGATATTGTTTATCCATATCCCCTCACAGTCATTACGAATATAGCCACTCTTACATTCATCCTCATGATTATTTTCATCAACACTTGACAATTGTATGGTAAATGGATTGTGAGCCATTGCAGTATCGCCAAGAACATCTTCTTTAACCAATTCTTCTTCAACAAAAGTACAATGTCATGGTGGAGTTAAAACAACAAACCATCTCGAATCAAGTTGATCTTCAACATAAAATATTTGTTGAAGTTGTGAAGCCATGATGAATGGGTCAGATTTATATCCAATTTTATTAAAGTTAATACATGTAAACCCCATCTCATCAACATTCACACCACTGCTGTCAACCCAATCACACTTGAACACTGGAATTCGAAACATAGTGTAATCGACGTCCCAAATCTCTCTTATGATCCCATAGTATGCCATCTCAGCTAAAATTGGGTTATTATCCTTAGCACTAGCAAAATGCTCACTTTTGGCAATAACTTTGACACCACTATTCTGGGTGACCCTCTTATTATCCATATTTATAGTGTTGAATCTAACCCCTCTAATGACATATCCTTCATGTTTCGTTACCACCCATTGCGGTGATTAGGTTGACTTCGCTCCTGTGCAATTTAGTCAATTGAAAAAAATATGAAAAATTAAAGCTAAAACAATGATATTATATATTGAATATTTAACTTTCCCCTACCTTATCACGTAACCAGTACATAAATGTACGTTTGTGTTTGTCTTGAAACCATTTTGCTTTTTTTCCTCGATTTTTTTTGCTTGACTTCAAGACTTCAAAATGAATACTAAAACAAATAAAAGTTGTTGTAACTAATAAAAATATCCAACATATCAACTTATTGATGCATATTAATATATTCAAAATATCAACTAAATTATACATGTTGATATATATATATATATATATATATTAAAAATATCAACTAATTTATACATTAACATGTATATACGCACTTGACATACGGTTCCACTTCTGATGTATTCGAAAGTACGCATCTATGGACTTGCTCCCAAAGTTGTTGATCAATTGATTGATTTTTTCCACCTTTAATGAGGGCACCAACATCATCCTTATCATTTAACTTTTGATATCTACCAATTGGATTTCCAACTACATCTAACCCTCTCTGAAATTCACTACAAAACTCAATCACTTCTTCACATATGTAACCCTCGGCAATACAACCTTCTGGCCGATTTTTATTTCGAACATAACTTTTCAATACTTTCATGTACCTCTCAAACGGGTACATCCACCTGAAATATATTGGTCCACACAATCTTACCTCTCAAACCAAATGTACAGTTAGATGAACCATTACATCAAAAAATGATGGTGGAAAGAATTTCTCTAGAAGGCACAAAGTTGTAACAAGATCATTTTGAATTTTTTTCAATTCAGCAACAATGATAGACTTCTTGCAAATTGCATTGAAGAAAAAACAAAGTCTTGCAATTGCATGTCTCATATGTTTAGGAAGGATTGCATGAATTGCAAGAGGCAAGAGTTGTTGCATGAATGTATGACAATCATGAAATTTCAATCCTACCATCTTTAAGTCTTCCATTGAAACAAGATTCCTAAAGTTTGAATAATAAACATCTGGAACCTTTAAGTCTGCTAAACACTTACAAAACAATTTCTTCTCATGCTTTGATAATGTACAGCAGGCTGGTGATAGGAAAGTTAGATTTTCTTGCGGCTTAGGGGCCAAGTCTTTCCGCAAACCCATTTCTTGTAAATCTAACCGAGCATTAACTCTGTCCTTCGTCTTACCAGGAATATTGAGCAATGTACCATATATGCTCTCACAAACATTTTTCTCAATATGCATGACATCTAAATTATGTTGCACATGGAGAAATTTCCAATATTCCAATTCAAAAAAAATGGACTTCCTCTTCCAACATTCTTCAGAATCAACAGTCCTTTTCCTCTTGTTTGAGTTATCAGATCTTATTGCATTAAGCTTATCTAAGATTTCTTCTCCAGTCAACAATATTGGAGGCACTCCAAATTCTTGAAAATCCATTGAAAGCCTTCTTTTGCCTTCTATAGTGATGATTTGGAGGAAGAAATCTTCTATGCCCGGTAAAACTCATTTTTTTTCCATGCTTTAGCCTTGTAGCAAAAGTATTTTCACTGCAAATTGGACAAGCCTAATATCCCTTCACCGCATGACCGGACAAGTTACCATAAGTTGGGAAATCATTTATTGTCCATAGCAACACTGCCTTCAAAGTGAATTTCTCTTGACGATAAGCATCGAAGATCGTAACACCCTCATTCCACAACCACTGCAGGTCTTCAACTAACAGCTCCATGTATACATCAATTTGATTTTCAAGTTGCTTCAGTCTAGAAATTAGAAGACTTAATATCATAAATTTTCGCTTCATACACAACCAAGGAGGAAGATTATACACAACCGTCATCACAGGCCAACAACTATACCTACTACTCAACATATTATGTGGATTAACTTCATTGGCCGCGGTCCCACGTCTCAGATTCCTATCTTCGGATGCAACGTTTGGCCATAAACGATCAACCAACTTCCAAGATGGAGAATCCACAGGGTGTTGCATTTCCCCTGTCTTAACCTTTCTCCCATTGGCATGCCATGTCAAATTCTTAACCGTTTCAACACTACGAAACATTCGTGTAAAACGCGGAATAATAGGAAAGTACCATAAAACCTTCATTTGGAATATTGCTAGCAACTTCATTCTTATCAATTTTCCATCTAACAGATCCACATTTAGGACATTCATTAAGGTCCACATATTCTTTCCTAAACATAATACAACTTTTAGGACATGCATGAATCTTGATGTACTCCATTCCCAAAGCACTCAAAGTCTTCTTAACATTGTACATGGATGTTGGCAACACATTGTCAGGATCTGTCTAAGATCCTTCACTGGAACTCTAGACAAGTCCTGATCCCAGGGAAACCCTACCGGACCTTCCAATGGAAAATCCGACAGAACCTCCCTTAAGGGTTGGACTTACCACAAAATTTATCTGTAGGAAAAACACTTCTAGAAACATCCCTTTATTCCTCCCACCTAACTACAATTTGTTTCCACAATTTACAGCAGTCCAAAATTGTAACAGCCCAGACCACCCGCTTCAAGATATTGTCCGCTTTGGACCCAGCCCGCACGGTTTTGCTCTTCCCGACCCCAGTACAACGGTGGGTCACAAGAAAAGGCCTCTTGAAGGGAAAGGTATCCACACGCTTATAAGCCATGCTTCGTTCCCCTTTCCAACCGATGTGGGTTGTTATAATCCACCCTCCTTAGGGCCCAGCGTCCTCGCTGGCACACCGATCCGGGTCCGGCTCTGATACCACTGTAACAGCCCAGACCACCCGCTTCAAGATATTGTCCGCTTTGGGCCCAGCCCGCACGGTTTTGCTCTTCCCGACCCCAGTACAACGGTGGGTTACAGGAAAAGGCCTCTTGAAGGGAAAGGTGTCCACATGCTTATAAGCTATGCTTCGTTCCCCTTTCCAACCGATGTGGGATGTTACATGGTAACTCATGAATTGAATATTTGAAATTTATATTCTATGTGTCAAATATTTAATTGATTTACTGTGGAAATTATTGGTGGATTTATTTTGATTAAAGAAAATATGCATTATATAAATTTATGCCATGTGAAAATTATTTTATGGTGTTGAGAATTGTGGAATTCAATTATATATGAAATTCTTGTGGTTTTAACATTATTTTGAGCATGATTTGATTTTCAAATATTTCAAGGAAAATATTTGTTTATGTTGGTGACTTCAATTTTTATAAGTATGCCCTTGGAATATTATGTGATTTAATTTATTATATTTCAAAAATATTTATGCTATTGGAAAAATTTGAATATTTAAATTGGTGGATTTAAGAGCTGGTGGATTTGAAAATTATGGAATTTATGCAATGAATTTATGACGATGATTATAAAGGAATTGTGGAAAAATTACGGGTTTAATTGGATGGGATAAACCCGGTATATTTATGGAAAATTTGAAATTTTGAGATGAATTGATTTATGATTTTTAGATGCACCATACACGTACTGGTATTCTGTTTATATGTGATATGGTTAGTGTGCACATGGATGTGATTAGTGCGCGGGTGGGTGTGAGTAACGCGCAGATGATTTTATGGGGTTGTCATGTGTTTGCTATCGGATGAGGGTAGGTCGCCCCTCCATGGCTGGGACGCCTGTTTGCAGCAGCGCGGTGGGACGCCACGAAACCGTATGCCGGTTTCTCTCTATAACCTCCTGTCTTGCGGTACCTTGGGACGCTTGGTACTGTTGGCGCCACTGGTATATAGTGGGTGCATCAAGTGATTTTCAGAACTGGGATTTTAAAATAAATATTTTGAAATTGCATTGGAATTAAGAATATGATTAATGCTGTTTTTGGTATTTATTTGAATGGGGATTTTAAATTGGTTTCCCTTTACATAATTATTCAATAAATTAATTTCCTTTAAATTATAAATTTTGGATGCTTGACTTATTATATTTTATTTGATATTCATTTGAATGAATTGATGTCTTGGTTTTCAGGGAATACGAGTAAAGGGTTTTGTGAAAATGTTTTAAAAGGGGAACTTTTCCAACCGAGAGAATTGTAAGGGTTTTGAGAGAAAATATTATTTTCAATTAATTATTATGTATCTACCTAATTATCGTGGTATTATAATTGTATAGTAGATAGGGTCACTCACTGAGATGATTAGCATCTTATATTTTTAAATTCCGTTCCTCTAGGTACCAGGTTTGTCGGTATTCATTCGGAGCGGACTTGATCTTCATCGATGTCTTAGTTCGAGAAGAACCTTTGCCTTCTTTTATTGAAATTGTAATATTTCTTTCACTCATGTTGTATTCTATACTTAGTAGTACTTCATGAAGCTCTGTATACTGTCTCGGACATTTATGTATTATTTATGCACTGAGTTATTGTTATTAATTTGAAATGCTGTAAATTTGTGGAACCAACTTGTAGTATTGTGGGAGGAATAAGGGGATGAACATAGAAGTGTGTTTTCAGTACAGGAAATTTGTGGTAAGTCCATCTCTTAGGGGAGGTTCTGCCGGATTTTCCATTGGAGGGTCCGGTAGGGTTTCCCTGGGATCAGGACTTGTCTAGGGTTCCGGTGAGGAATTTTGGACGGGTCCTGACAAAAATAATAACAGGGAATAAGTAAGCAATTAAACAAATATCTGTCCAATCCGTATACATAGCATTATACAAATAAATATGAAATTAATACAATGACAGATGAAGCAATACAAGATGGAGAGGAAATATGAAATTAAGTACCAGTTATGCCCTATGATATCCAGCATTCTGAGCACCATCTGGCGGGAGGTTAAAGAGAGAAACTTGCAATCGGTCGCTTCGGCATCCCGACAGTGCCGCTGCTTAAACCGTCAACCTGGCCATGGAGGGGGGGGGGGGGGGGCTTATGGCCAATATCAAACTTGCCTACCCTCAGTCCGATAGCAACTCACGGGAGACATTATAACTTGCGCGCTCATCCACATATACAGTACAGAACACCAGTACTGGATTATTTTTAAAAATAACAATTTTTCCAAACTCACTGTGGGAATTGTACAATTTTTCAAATTCACCATCCCACATTTTTCTTTAATATCACCAGCATAAATCCATCGATAATATATAATTTTTCTCATATCATAAAATCAACTAGATAATATTTTGAGTGCATAAATATATATTTTGAGAGCACCATAACTTAAACCAATATTTTTTCTTGAAATCTTTAAAATCAAATTATGCCAAAAATATTATTAAAACCACATGAAATTCATATATTCTCAAAATAATCTAAACGCATTTGTTATGCATTATAAAATCAACATCAAACTCAACAATAATTAATTAAAAACCTTAAACCATAATTCCTTTAAAATCCCAAATACATTTTTCGCAACAACACATATATTAAAACCATTATAAATCGGTATTGTAAAATTAAATGGAAACTCCTTCAAGTATTAACATATATTAAAATTCACATGAAAACTTTCTAATTATACAATATTCCAACAATAAAATTTAACAATTATTAATAAAATTTCATATCCATAAAATTCTTGAAATCAAAATATTTTTTTGATGCACAAATAATTATAATTCATTCAAATTTGGCATCAACATTTCAAATATAAATTTACTAAATATTCAACGCATAAAACATATTTTTCAAATAACCAATTAACACAAAAATATATATATTTTAACATCCCAAAATAATTTTGAAAGTGGGTCACTCACCTTGAGCACGCAATCCAACCAAAATCCTCCATAGGATCAATTCTACGGCTCACATGTGCTCCTAAAACAACAATATTACACAGGATCAAATAAATTAATATTTTATTCGGATAAATAATACCCGGTACTCAGGGGGCTAACACAAACGAAAACCAAAATTTATGTGTAATATATTGAATCGAAGCTTGTGAAATAAGGATTACGAATCTGGTCTTACTTCCCGAAGATCGAACCCGAGGTGGCCGAAATCTTGCCGGAAAGCTTTCAGATTTTAGACCCTCGATTCTCATAATCCGTGAAGAATTGAGAAAAGCGGACACCGGATTTGGGTTCAGGGGGTCAGAATTAGTGGACAATGATGGGTGGGGTGATCGGAAACTCACCGGAATTGGATTTTCCGATGAGCTGCAGTGGTCACCGGAATCCGCCACCGCTGGCAGTGCGTCCGGTGGCCATTGGCCGTGAAACTTGGTTAAGTGGTAGATCTGGTGATGGGTAACTCAATGGGACTGGTAGTGAGGCAAACGGAGGTCTGGTTTGGGAGATATTGGCGAGAGAAGAAAATCGACCACTCGACGGAAAATGCCCCGATCCGGGCGCGTCGCCGGCAATCTAGCCGTGATTTTTGGCTAGCCGGCTGGTTTTCAGGTGGGCTTCAAGCTAGGATGGTGCGTGTGGCTTAAAAGTGATCGGACGGTGGTAAACGGTGGTGGTGGCTTCTCTCCCACTCTCTTTCTCTCTCTCTCTCCTCCCCTCTTTCTTTCTCTTCCCCCCGGCTCAAGTGTTTTGGCCAAAATAAAAGCCACCCGTGGGTGACACTGTTCACTCATGGGATTGGCTGAAAATATAACACGTGGCACACACTGTTCACTCAAGTCAAAATATATTAAAATATTACGGTATTCGAAAAACTTTGCATGTCCATAACTTTCAAACCACATGTCCAAATTGGACGTACTGCTAGTCTATGAACTCGTATCGATGAGTACTTCACAATCATGCATGAGTCAAAGCTCAACTTTGCATGAACAAAAAGTCAACTCGGGCACCCTTTGGACAGTTTTGACCTCAACTTGTTTTGCTCATAACTTTCAATCTATAGCTCTGTTTTCAACGTGCTACTAGTCTATGGACTCGTGACAATGTGTACTTGTTAGCAGTACCTCGATCAATGTGAAATTCCATCAGAAGCAAAAAATCAACATTTGACCCCTTCTTTGTCAACGACGGTCAAACCTAATCAACCTTGGTCAAATTTGAGAAATTTTCGGTGTACTTCGGGACGGGATATTACAACATTGTCATTTGGCAACATCTCGAATAAAAATTGCAACAGTACATCAAAGCTCTTATCAGAATATCCATATCTTACCTTTAAGTTGTACAATTTAACCAAGGCCGACAACTTGGTAAATTTAGTACAACCTAGGTACAAAGGTTTCTCCGCATCCTCCAATAAGGTAGCAAATTCATTAAGATCATTATCAAAAGTTTTTAATGCAGCATGGGTCATTTCTAAGCTATTGAAAGCCACGTCTTCCTTACTACTACTATCATTTTCATTATATTCTACATTAATATTCCCAAAATAAGAAGATAGTCCAATACCATTAGCACATGACTCACCATGCCAAATCCATCGCCGATAGTTGACATCAAACCCATTCCAATATATATGGCTTTTAATATCCCTAATAGTATGGATTTTCATATTCCCACATTGCATGCAAGGACACCATATGGCATTACAATCATTGGCATTCTCCATGCTAAATTTCAAAAATTCACTCACCCCTTAGCAAAATTGCTTGAGATTCTATCCTTTCTTATCCACGATTTATCCATTTCCCTACCAATCTAAGCAGAACAATATCAAACAATATCATAAAAAAAATTATTGACAAAAGCAAGATTAAGAAAACCCATCGCAAATAAATTATCGACAAAAGCAAGATTAAGAAAACCCAGCGAACCTAACCTTTGGTTATAATGAATAAATAAATATAAAAAAAAATAACCCAATCCACCATATGTCACCACCAATCATAAAGCGAAAAGAAACTCACCGAAACCATGGAAACGAAGATAGAAAAGGCCAAGCTAATCACGAGGGCGACACAGAGAAATCCAACTTCCAGATAGCAACGCAGGCAAATGGAAACTTAAACACGAAATATCCCACTCTTCAAGTCTCTTTTAGATTGCTTCCAATTCTAACACCTATTATGAAGTGTACTAACACATATTTTGTAAAAAGAAATGATATTCAAAATCCCACGTAAAATTTGAAAGCGCGCCAAAAATTTTAAGAAAATGGATAAACAGGCGACATATTGAGATAAACTATGTCGCTAAAGGATAAACAGTTTCATAGATGCCCTTTTTTTTAGCTCTTTTAAAACAAAAAAAGTTTCTCCAATTACTGTTTATTTCCTTCTTAATATTTTGGCAATAACTCTAAAATCGTAATTTTTCGTTTAAAAAACTAGATGAACTAGCGACTCATTGACATAAACAAGCGACCCATTTACATATAAAAGGGTCGCCTTATCCAATAGTAATTAAAATTTATTTTTTAATTTTAGTTACTTTTTTTTTAAATTACATCTAAAAATATTTCCACATAGCATTCCAATGAACATCAATTCAATTAATCTAAAAATAGAAAACAGTTTTATCAATGCTCTTTTCAATTATTCACATATATGTGTATACACAAACACAAAAATACATCTCACGACATATTTTGAGATAAGATATGACAATTGTAAATTGATCTAAAGTAAGGACCCATAGTCCAATTGCTCGACATAAGTATGTTCAACGAGTTGAACTTTCATGTTTTTGGCTATCAGTGATAGTTTATTTGAACTCAAATAAAATAATAGATTACATTTGTTTCTCCTTTTAAAATAACAAGCGATGCATTAAATGATACATGGGTGGCCATATCATTTAAGGCAACCCTTTTGAAAGACAATAGGCGACGTATAATAATATTTACGCGTCGCCTCTTAGCAAATATTTTTTTTTTGGTTTTTTTTTATTTTCAATTAATCTGATTTTCTTTCAACATCAAATATCCAGTGAAAATATTTAAGCAACTTATTAACTGAACATTTTTTTTTTAAATCATGGTAACAGGTGACAGAAACAATAGTTGTGCGTCTTTTCTTAGCAAATATTTTTTTTGTTTTGGTGGGTGCTCTTTCTGTTTAATCAATTTGATTTTTTTTCAGCATCAAATCACCAGTGAAAATATTTAAACAACATAAACTAGTGTTTTTTTTTTTTTTAATTATAGGTAATAGGGGACGCATAAAAATGTTTCCACATCGCCTGTTAGCAAATACAATTTCTTTTATTTATTTATTTTTTTTTAACTCAATCTGTTTTTCTTTACAACATCAAATATCCTGTGAAAATATTTAAGCAACTTATACATTTTTTTTTTAAATCATGGTAATAGGTGATGCATAAAAATATTTATGAGTCGCTTGTTAGCAAATAATTTTTTTTTTTTTGTGATCTTTATGTTTAATCAATCTGATTTTCTTTCAGCATCAAACCATCACTGAAAATATTTAAACAACATAAACTAGTTTTTTTTTTTTAATTATAGGTAATAGGCGATGCATAAAAATGTTTCCATGTAGCCTGTTAGCAAACATAATTTCTTTTTTATATATATATATATAACTCAATCTGATTTTCTTTACAACATCAAATATCCTGTAAAAATATTTAAGCAACTTATTAAATTAACATTTTTTTTTAAATCATGGTAACAGGCGACGCATAAAAATATTTATTATGCGTCGTTTATTAGCAAATAAATTTTTTTTTTGTTTTGTGATCTTTCTGTTTAATCAATCTGATTTTCTTTCAGCATCAGATCATCAATGAAAATATTTAAATAACATAAACTAGTGTTATTTTTTTTTTTATAATTATCAGTAATAAGCGACGCATAAAAGTTTTTCCACGTCACCTGTTAGCAAATATAATTTTTTTTTTTAACTCAATCTGATTTTCTTTACAACATCAAATATCCTGTGAAAATATTTAAGCAACTTATTAAATTAACATTTTTTTTTAAAATCATGGTAACAGGCGACGCATAAATATTTTTTATGCGTCGCTTGTTAGCAAATAATTTTTTTTTTTTTTTTGTGATCTTTCTGTTTAATCAATCTGATTTTCTTTCAACATCAAATCACCAGTGAAAATATTTAAACAACATAAACTAGTTTTTTTTTTTTAAATTATGGGTAACAGGCGACGCATAAAAATGTTTCCATGTTTTTTTTTTAAATCATGGTAACAGGCGACGCATAAAAATATTTATTATGCGTCGCTTATTAGCAAATAATTTTTTCTTTTTTTGGTTTGTGATCTTTCTGTTTAATCAATCTGATTTTCTTTCAGCATCAAATCACCAGTGAAAATATTTAAACAACATAAACTAGTGTTTTTTTTTCTTTCTTACTTATAGGTAATAGGTAACTCATAAAAATGTTTCCACGTCGCCTGTTAGCAAACATAATTTCTTTTTTTTTTTTTTAACTATATCTGATTTTCTTTACGACATCAAATATCCTATGAAAATATTTAAGCAACTTATTAAATTAACATTTTTTTTAAATCATGGTAACAGGCGACGCATAAAAATATTTATGCGTCGCTTGTTAGCAAATAAATTTTTTTTTTTTGTGTGATCTTTTTGTTTAATCAATTTGATTTTCTTTCAGAATCAAATCACGAGTGAAAATATTTAAACAACATAAACTAGTGTTTTTTTTAATTATCATTAATAGGCGACGCATAAAAATATTTATTATGCGTCGCTTGTTAGCAAAAAAAAAATTTTTTTTTTTTGTTTGTGATCTTTCTATTTAATCAATCTGATTTTCTTTCAGCATCAAATCACCACCGAAAATATTTAAACAACATAAACTAGTGTTTTTTTTTTTAATTATAGGTAATAAGCAACGCATAAAAATGTTTCCACGTCGCCTGTTAGCAAACATAATTTCTTTTTTTTTTGTTTTTTATTTTAACTCAATCTGATTTTCTTTACAACATCAAATATCCTGTGAAAATATTTAAGCAACTTATTTACTGAACATTTTTTTTTCCACAAAAGCATGGTAACAAGCGATGCATAATAGTATTTCCGCGTCGCCGGTTAGCAAAAATTTTTTTTTCCAAATCAATCTGATTTTCTTTCAGCATCAAATTACTAGTGAAAATATTTAAACAACATAAATGAGTTTTTATTTTTTATTTTTTATTTTTTTAATCAATCTAATTTTCTTTCGAGTATGCTTTATTTTCTATTTAAACTTTCAAAACACTTAAAATTTATATGCTTTTTAATTTTTGATAGGCAACGTAGTTTCTTCTTTATGAGTCGCCCATTCCAATTTCTTTTTTTTTTTCTTTTGTATTTCGATTTTTTCTTTTGTTTGTCTTTAAATATATTTATTTGCCCCTAAAATGTTTTTAATAACCATTTTTTATTCCCCAATATTCAGGAAATATTAAAAATAAAATGGCACATTATTCGATGGGCTTTCTTTTTAACAATTAACCCCAAGTATGGATACTTGAGAGTTGGAAGCAATCTAGGAAGTATGAGAAGATTTTGAAGGATCACGCTCTCATTAGGCATTCGTGTTTCTTTCAAGGGTTTGAAGGATTTTGTGGGTTTCTTTCCTAAATTTCAAAGTTCCTTCTTCCTCTGCTTCTTCTTCTTACCGGTGGTTGGGTTGGAAGCACTTCACCCTTTTTTCATGGCCGTCGCCGTCGCCATGTTGGGTGGGTCATGTACTTTGCCGTCGTGGGGTTGGGTGGCTGGGATTTTTGCCGTCTCGTCGCCAGGATTGGGTTGCTGGGTTTCTGCCGTGCCGTCACCGTCCCCTGCTGTGGTGGCTTGAAGTTCCTCTTGATTGCTGGTTTTGTAAAGGTGTGTTGTTTTTCATCCGTTTTGGGGTTCGGTGGTGTATGTGTTGCTTAAAAAAATTCAGTTTGCTGGTTTTCTTTTTTAAAAAATATTTGTTCATTACTATAATTTTGGTGGGGTTTTATGTTGTCAAAACCATGTCTTGTCGTCGACAATGGATCAGCTAAATTTTGTTTGGAAAAATAGCTATATTTATTGAGTGAGGTTCGATTGTATGTAAAGCAAAATGATATGCTAATATTTGTATTATGTATTTATATGTTTAAATTTAAGATATAGCCTTTATAAATTGCGTGGGAAATGTCAACGGTATCACAGATGGTGCTCTGTTGCGAGTCTTAAAACGACGTCGTTTGTACGGCTCAAAATCCATTAGTGATTTAGTCGCCTTTTGTGTTTGAAAATGTTAATGACTGTTAAAGGGGATAGATGTTAAAAGAAGATACTATTACTGCATCATTTGGTAAATAAATTACATGAATTTATCATTTATTATTGTTATTAATGGTTTATTAATTATACTACACCCTATGTTCATATTGTTAGTAATATTAATTGGTGTTTATGTTTTTTGTATGTAGAATTATGGATCCTTTTAATGAACATGTCCTCTCAGATGGGGATGGCGCTGGATCACCATCCAGTGATATGGAAAGACCGAATACGTCATCCCCAAGGCGTAGAAAATGAGGGGCTATAACAATGAAAGGCCTTAGGAAGTATTTGGCGGGAAACAAAAGCTTGGAACCTCAATATAATGAGGTTGGAGTTGCTATTAACTCTAAGGTTGTTCGACTGAACAATTTGGAGGGCTCGTTGGCTAGGAGCACAATACCAATTAATATACCTAATTGGAGAGATGTGTCAGATAGGTTAAAAGATAACCTATGGGCATCAATAAAGGTACGGAGTGCATTATTATTAAATATTGTTTATTATGAATCATATTTAATTGATGAAGATTTTATAATTCCTTTTTTGCATTTGTAGCTTGTATGCATTTTACTTGCATTTCTAACTTACCACATTTACTTGTCAATCAATGTTACTAAATATATATGGATAAAGATGATAGTTTTAGGAAGGTAACTTTAAAAGATTGTTGTGACAAATGGAGAAAATTCAAGAATTACTTATATAGATATTTTGTTCGACCATATATTGACACACCCAAAAAGTTGAAGCATCAACCCTCAATGTATGAATTCATAAGCCAAGAGGTGTGGGATGATTTTGTATAACAAAGGTTGTCGGATAAATTCCAGGTATAGTTTTATTTAATGCACGTTAATGTTGTATTAAATTGCGCTGTCATTATTTATATAAAAATTAAAATTTATTATGGTGACTTAAATTATTTGGGTTGTCTAATATGTATGTTTATAACTTTTGTAGGCATTAAGTAAAAAATATTCGAAAAAACAGCAATTAAACAAGTATCCGCATAGGATGGGTGTAATGGCTATGCGAGATTACAAAGAGCCATTGTATGCAATTTATTTTTATTTACATTTAACCATATTAATTTTGTCATTGTTACTTGATCACTTGAATTATTAAAATTAATTTATTTGTAACTTTTGAAGCAACTTGAAAGAGGCACTGAAGATTATGTAGATCGAGATGACCTATGGATACGGGCACGTATGGGGAAGGATGGAAAATATGCAAATGAAGAAACTGAACATGTAGCAGAAAAAATTGTGAGTATTGTATTTTTTATGAATATTTGTTGCATATATTATTATTTAGTTCATTATTATATAAACTGATATATTTAATCATTTAAACAATATATTGTAGAATGACTTAAAGAAGAAGGCAACAGAAGGAGAAATTCGGCCTTCACCTCCGGTGGATATCCTCACACAAGCTTTGGGAAAATAGGAGTATGGAGGTAGGCTTAGGGGTCAAGGCAAAGGATACACGATGACTAACTTTTTCCATACTCCTAAGCCGAGTTCACAAAAAAGGACCAAGTCGGAGGGAAGTGGAAACAATGCAGTCTATGAGATGCTGCTCAAAGGTCTAGTGGCGATTGTCAGAAATCAAGCAGCAGCGGCGCTGTCCAAGTTGATGCGCTCATAGCAGCATGTGGTATTGACATTCCGTCACTCACTCATCCAGCCGATGCTGTTGCTACTCCTGGGACCCAAGTCGATGATGTTGCTGCTCAAGGGACCCCCCCCCCAGCCGATGATGTTGATGCTCCTGGGACCCAAGTCGATGATGTTGCTGCTCAGGGGACCCCCCCAGCCGATGATGTTGATGCACGTGGGACCCAAGTCGATGATGTTGCTGCTCATGGGACCCAATCTACATCTAGGGTTGATGCTCCTCGGATCTATCCTAAGGTAATTATTTCATTACATATATATAAATATATATATATATATATATATATATATATATATATATATATATATATATATGTTTCAGTGGGTTATTATTATCTATATAGCTCCCATGGTTGAAGAGCCCTACCTACCGCCATGAGGTCATGGGATCAAGTCTTTAAGTTAAAGGAATATTGTCATGTGAACATATATTAATTTTATTTTTTTTTTAACTTTGCAGGGTATAAAACGCAATCTTGCACAAGGCAATGTTGGCCATATAGTAGCACGTGGCACTTTGGTACCTTCTCTACCAACGGATATGTGCCATGGTGTGAAGCTAGGTGCAGCAAATTATAAGGTCACTGTTGATGACGTTATTGATGGATTTGCACCTTTACCTATTCCGTCATTTGACATCATACGTGTCGATGATGCTGAAGGTGCATTTGTTACATGGTCAAGAGATCTTGTTATCTTGCCATCTGAGGAGGTATTGTTCGATGCAGCTATATATAATAATGAAGTTTAAAATAATTTCGTTTTGTATATAATAATGAAGTTTAAAATAATTTCATTTTTGTTCTACTTTAAATGTTGTTTGTTGATATTTGTAGGAAGCTCGAACAGGTCAAACGTTGAGAATGATCAAAATGATAATGTTGATCCCTTAGTCGTTACCCCAACTATTCGAAAGTTGCTACGTCGAATCAAGGACGTCAATAGCGATCATTTATGGTTTTTTAATATGAAAAAAGAGATCTTTGGGGAAGAACAACAGTTGGGCTTAGCGAGGAGTGATATAAACAATTTTTGCTGCATGCAAGAATTATCTTCCGAATGCATCTTGTTCTACATAAGGTAAACTAAATTTGGATGTGTTTATAACTAATTCTTTAATTTAATTAATTATAAACACTATAATTACTTGTAATCGAATTATATAGGCATTTATGTGAGGGATTGACGGGCTCCTTCGAAGGGAATTATTGCTCTGTTCATCCGGACATTATTGCTTCGGTTGGTCATTCAAACCCTCATGAACGGATGATAAATATATTGAGTAGATGGCAAGATGTAAGAAATAATCAACTATGGTTCTTTCCCTACTATGCAAGGTAATATTGTGCTAGTTTTAATTGAATTATGTTGTGAAAATATTAATTTCAAAAAACATCATATTAACTAAAATATTTATTGGTTTTTTTAGGAATCATTGGATGATATGTGTTGTTGATTTATACAAAGCAGTAGCATGGTTTTTTTATTCTTTGAAAACTCATAAGAATATAATTGATAAGGATCTAAAATTTTTGATCGACGAGTAAGTTAATAACTCTAATTTTTTTAATTAATTGTTCTTATATTGGATTTGTACTTTTGAAGCTACAATATAATCTTATACAATATTTATATTTCTATATAGTTCCTTCATTGCATAGAACCAAGGAAAGACATCTGAAAAGAAACTTCGATGGCAAAATACTAAGGTAATTATTATATATAAACTTAGCATTATTAGTTGTTAGTTAATTTAAATACTTATATATATTCGTATCTAATATTACACATAATTTACTGTTTGCAAAATTAGACACCGATGCAGCCCGGGAGTACGGAATGCGGTTACTATATTATGACGATAATGCGAGGTATCATTAGGCGCAAAGTTCCTCCCCAGGACTTAAGAGGAATGGTAAATTATTATTAATTTAATGATTTCATCATATTTCTATTATGTAATAATTAATATTTATGATTATTTGTGTAAGATAAGTTTCTCATGTTCAGTATGAAGGTGTCACTTGGTTACAAGCTGAAAATGAAAACGAATTTAGAGATGAATGGGCAACAGCAATGATCACAAGTATCTCAAACCAATGAATATCTATGCATGGTAGTGAAATAGCTAGCTTTTGTTAATAGCTTTTGTTTGTACATATAAAATATTGTAGACCAATTTGTAAAAATCGCTCATAAGGTAATATTTGTTTTGCATGAACTTTGGTTTTAAACATACCAATTTTACAAAAATTAAAACAATATTAAAAATAATTAAAAGAGTAGAAACACAAAATGGAAAAGATGCTTGTGTGTTGCTTGATATTGCAAAACAAATTTAAAAAAAAAAAAAAAAGGAGCACAGTTATGCTTATTAAAAATTTTAAATGGTTATTTGAACTAGAAAGTAAAACTGATTGATTAATATTTTTAGACAACAAAAATAAATAAATAAATGGTGAACTGGAGACGCACAATATGCTTGAGAGTCTCCTGATACAAATAATGCAAAAAAAAAACAAAAAACCATCACAGTTATGTGCTTAAATATTTTAACTGGTTATTTAAAGATGAAAGTAAAACAGATTGATTTATATTTTTAGAAAACCAAAGAAAATAAAAATAAAAGGTGAACAGGCGATGCACAATAAGCTTTAACGTCGCCTGATACAAATAATGCAAAGAAAAAAAAAACCATCACAGTTATGTGCTTCGATATTTTAACTGGTTATTTGATATTGAAAGTAAAACAGATTGATTAATATTTTTACAAAACCAAAAAAAATAAAATAAAATAAAAGGTGAACAGGCGACGCACAAAATACTTGAGGGTCGCCTAATACAAATAATGAAAAAAAAAACAAAAAAACAAAAACCATCACAATTATATGCTTAAATATTTTAACTGGTTATTTGAAGTTGAAAGTAAAACAGATTCACTAATATTTTTAGAAAACCAAAAAAAATAAAAATAAAAATAAAAGGGTAATAGGCGATGTATAATACAATTATGCGTCGCCTAATATAAATAATGCAAAGAAAACAGAAACAAGAACAGTTATGCTTCTTAAATATTTTAACTGGTTATGTGAATTTGAAAGTAAAATAGATTGATTAATATTTTTAAAAACCAAACAAATAAAATTAAATTGTAAAAGGCGACGCACAAACATATTGTGTGTCACCTTATACAAAAAAAAAAAAAAAACAACACAGTTATGCTTCTTAAATATTTTTACTGGTTATTTGAAGTTGAAAGTAAAACAGATTGATTAATATTTTAAGAAAACCAAAAAAATAAAATAAAATAAAATAAAATTGTACCAGGCGACGCATAAATATATTGTGCGTCGCCTTATACAAAAAAACAAAAAAAAAAAAAAAAAACCAACACAGTTATGCTTCTTAAATATTTTTACTGGTTATTTGAAGTTGAAAGTAAAACAGATTGATTAATATTTTAAGAAAACCAAAAAAAAAATTCCAATAATTTAAAAGGGTAATAGGTGACGCACAATCACACCTAATTGTGCGTCGCCTGAAGCAAATATTTTGTACAAAAAATAAATAAATCAAGCTCTCTGATTCTACTTAAATATTTTCACTTGTTATTTAAAGTTAAAAGGAAATCAAATTGATTAATATTTTATGAAAAAGGAAAATAAATAAATTTTTAGTGAACAGGCGACGCACAATATACATATGTGTCGCCTGATAAACATATTTTTGAAAAAAAAAAAACAAAAACAAGCTTTGTGAAGCTGCTTAAATATTTTCTCTTTTTATTTAAAGTTGAAAGAAAATTAATTGATTAATATTTACAAATATATATATATATATATATGTTAACAGGCGACGCATAGAGATGTTTATACGTCGCCTTATATCAATAATATGACCAAAAAAATAACAATCCAGCTCTGTTATTTTTCTTAAATATTTTCACTGGTTTTTAAAATTGAAAGAAAATCAGATTGATTAATATTTTATGAAAAAGGAAAATAAATAAATATAAGTGCATTAGGTGACGCCAAATATACCTATGCGTCACCTGATACAAATATTTTTAAAAAAAAATTAAAAAAAAAGCTCTGTGATGCTGCTTAAATATTTTCACTTATTATTTAAAGTTGAAAGAAAATTAACTGCTCAATATTTACAAAAAACTAAAAAAAAAATTAATAAATTAACAGGTGACGCATAATGTTGATTATGCGTCGCTGGATATCAATAATTATGTGTTGCAAAAAAATAAAAATCCAGCATTGTTATTTTTCTTAAATATTTTCACTGGTTTTTAAAGTTGAAAAAAAATCAGATTGATTAATATTTTATGAAAAAGAAAAATAAATAAATATAAGGGCATCGCCTGATACAAATATTTTTTAGAAAAAAATAAAAAAAAAAAGCTCTGTGATGCTGCTTAAATATTTTCACTTGTTCTTTAAAGTTGAAAGAAAATCAATTGCTTAATACTTACAAAAAACCAAAAAAAAATTAATAAATTAACAGGCAACACATAACGTTGATTATGCGTCGTCTGATATCAATAATGTGTGTTCCAAAAAAATAAAAATACAGCACTGTTATTTTTTTTAAATATTTTCACTGATTTTTAAAGTTGAAAGAAAATCAAATTGATTAATATTTATGAAAAAGGAAAATAAATAAATATAAGGGCATCAGGCAACAAACAATATGGCTAAGCGTAGCCGGATGTATATATTTTTGTAAAAAAAAATAAAAAAATCTATGTGATGCTGATTAAATATTTGCACTTGTTATTTAAAGTTGAAAGAAAATTAACTGATTAATATTTACAAAAACCAAAAAAAAAATTAATAAGTTAATAGACGACGCATTGAGTTTGTTATGCGTCACCAGATATCAATAATGTGGGAAGGAAAAAAAATTAAAATCCAGCTTTGTTATTTTTCTTAAATATTTTTACCTATTTTTAAAGTTGAAAGAAAATCAAATTGATTAACATTTTTCTTCAGTGTAGCATTTAAACAATACAATTCATATAAAATATACGCACTTTATTAAAGGCGACTCTGTTGGGCTGAATATTCAACGACTCTTAACGGATGCATCGTGTGTTATTGTTTCTAGCGACTTCTTGACGTCGATATTTTTCGTATGCGTCGTCTGTGTATTGAATTTTTACTGAAGTATTAACCTTAGAATCACGGTTTTATTTTTTTAAATGTATTTATTTCATAGCGTCGCTAAGTGGATGTCACTAAATCTTAATTTTCGCATAATGGTTGTGTAATTAATCAAACCCTTATCACTTCGTAAAGTCTCATGGACATGAGTTAATGGCTGAAAAAAAGAGCGTCATCACCATAACATACCACCATAGACGACCAAATAATAATAATAGATGTTTTTTTTTTTTTTTCTTTTTCCCTTTTGGTGAAAAAATGAAAAAAATAGATGCTTGATATATATATATATATATATATTTACCTATCTAGACAGTTGGGCATTCTGTTGAAAGAGGGTTTATGATTTGACTGGCATAAGTGTCTTTGATGACCAAAGACCATATATCTGATTCTAAACGTCTTTCAGAAATCACATTCTGGATATGATCGTTTAATAGTAATGCGTATTATCAAATAGTTTACTAATATTTTTGTTAAAAAAAATTGTTTCAAATAATATAATGAGCTGACATGTCATTTTGAAATACAAATATATATTACCAAGTATTGATTAATGTAATTCAATACAAATTATTGCATAGTTTAATTAGCTGTGTTATAAATCAACTTTTTTTTTTTTATGTAGAACTCTAGTTTTTAAAAATTTAAATAGAGCTAATTAATTGTTTTCATATTATCCTATTAGTGATTTTTTATTTTTTATTTTTATATATTATCCGATTATTAATATGAAAAGTGACAAATTACAAACCCCAAAAATTATTGGCCGTGCGTCTAACTTTTTATCTTCTTATTCTTCCGTTTTATAAGTCGAATTGGCCAAAGTAAATAACGAAATTGGTACTTTTTAGAAGGGAATTTTTAGTGATTGAGTTTGAGAAATTTTAGAGTCTTATCATCAAATTAATTTAAGCCCTCCAAAGGATAAGATTGCTGGAAAGTGGAAGTACTTCCACTTCAATTACGTTCACAGCAGTTAAATATGTCAACCGATAAATATAACATACGTTTTTTTAGGAAAATAAATAAATAAATATACATATGTACACACACACACTTTAAATAGGAATTAATTATAATAAAGCATATATGCGGCGCCCCCACAGGAACTCTTCCTAATGCTGAATAAAACATTTTATTATAAATTACATTCAATGATTCAAATAATATGTGATAAGTTTTATACTTTTAGTCCATTATGAGAATTTCATTGTTTTTCGTAGTGATTACGAGTCTACTAACATATGGCTAAAAAAAAAAAAAAAGTCTACTAGGTATAATGGAGTTGTTTGTTTGTTTGTTTTTTTTTTTTTTTTCTTTTGATAAATACTTATTATAATGGAGCTCAAATCCATCTTTTTACCAAAAAATAAAAATAAAAAGGTCAATCTTTTACTGCAAGGCAAGTCTTTTATATATATATATATATATATATGGTGAAATGCAGGGCAAGTCTTATAGGGTGGCTAATTATTCGCCAAGCGCATCAGAATGGTGCTTACTTTATTGCAAAATAAAAAATTATATAAAAGCCAATTAACCTTAATTACCAATTCCACTGTCGAGGCTAATTAGTTGCTTTACCACTTAAATAAAAAAATTATATAAAAGCTAATTAACCTTAATTACCAATTCCACTGTCAAGGCGTAGTTGCTCTACCATCCGTGTCTCCAGTGAGTCATGGAATCCCATCCGCACACCCTCTTGCGGCCAACAATATCTTACCATATTACATTTTTACCATTTGACTAATATGGTAATGCGGAAAAAAAAATAAAATAAAATAAAATTTCTTATCCTTGGCTAGCGAGTGGTACCGCCGGTGAAGTTAAACACCTAATATTGATTTTAATAATTTTTTTATGAATATTTATTTGCATTTTCTTTCTAATCAATTTATTTCCGTTAAAACTGAAAAGGTGATAACACGAACATTTTTCAAAATATAACGCACTAATTCAATAATCTTTTACATTAAACCATTAGAAGTTAATTTACGAATCTCAAAAAAAAAAAAAAAAAAAGGTTCTCCAACTCAAATTCATATTTACAGTACCTAAAAAAATGTTAAAAAATAAAAGAAAAAAATCCATCAGAAAAATTCTTCAGGTGTTGAGTTGCTTGCCATTATTTCAGCAAACAACTTAAGGAAGAAACATAGTAATCAGTGACTCTCTGAAAATAATTTAGGCCAAGTGTTTGCATATAATATATAATATATATAGAATAATGTTAGAGATATCACATAAATATAACAAAATGTGTATCAAATAGTAAATGTTAATAGTTTATTATTTAACATATTACTATAACTTAATTATGAATAAGTAAATTTTTAAATGAATAAGTATAAACTAATAAAATACTAACATATATTTTTTAATATACATTTTAATATATTTATTTGATATCCTTAATGTCATCCATATATATATATATATATAATATTATTTATTGAGCAATGCCTAACACATCATGTTGCCGCATAATCCATTATTTGTGATCAAATTACATGTATTCAACGCGTTAACAACGTAACTTCTTTGACATCATCCAATGGTATAATGGTATATTCCTCTCTCTCTCTCTCTCTCTCTCTCTCTCTATATATATATATATATATATATAAGACGTTTGATCCGTAGGTTAGTTGGAAAATGATTGCTGCATATCTCTTTAACTAGTGGGGTCCCTAGTCAAACTCTTAGTAATTACAGTTATGAATGTGATGATTTTTTCAAGTAAATTTACATGTGTTTGTTTTAACCCAAATAATAATAATAAATTTCCCTGTTTTTGTTGTTTATTTTCATTTAAGTAATTAGTATGAAAATTAAGTTGTCTTCACATTTAATTGTTTAAATTGGTGTAAGTTGGAAGTTATTTTAGGGAAGCATAACAATTTTGATGTGAAAAAATAAGTTCTCCAAAAAAGGAAACTAAAGTGCATGAAACAATAACTAAGGGTCAAGTCAGCCTATTCATAAATTTTTGGCCTCACCAATGGAACTAATTCTCTCTCAATTTACGTACTTATTTAATTTCCTACATATATGGTAAATTACCTGGACTTTTCTCAGCAAAATAAAACAAAAATTAGACTTTTTAATCCCTACAAGATCAGGGATAGACTTGGGTAATATGACTAATAATAATAATAATAAATAATAATAATAATAAAAATAGTTCCAAACATGTAATTCTTTACAAAAGTGTATCTGGATGTACTTTTTAAACTCCAATAAATGTTTTTAAAAGCGAAAAATATACTTATCATTATGTATGGTAAAAAACTAAAATGTGCTTTTTTGGCAAAAAAGAATATGCACAAAATTTGATTTTAAGAGTAATATCAAAGTTGATACTTTTCTAAATAAGTATTTCAAGATTTAAGAAAATAAATATTAAATGCATCAATTAAAATATAAAAATTCAAAGATAAATTTAAAAGTGTTTTTCATTATGTATAACCAAATATTTTACTACTGATTAGTGTATTACAAACAATAAATGTTTCCAAAAATAAATTCTTATTAAAAGGCATTTCCAAGCATGCCCAAAATAACATGTTTTACTAATTTACTAATTGGGTTTTCTTATTTAATCCCTTCAATTTGTCAAAACTAAATGAAACAAGACAATGAAACAAAACAAGACAAAACGAAACAAAACTATCACCAATGAAACGAAAGTTTTATTAATTTATTATGTGCCTTAGCCACTAAGTAAAGTATTTCTGAAAGGCTCATTTATTGTTGCAGCAAATAAACGATGTAATTAAGGGGAAAATATTAATAAAAGAATTATTTTTTTAACATTTACAAATTATTTTTTCTCTATCCTAATATTTTGAAACCATAACCTCTCAAATGTAATTTATATAACGATTTTATTAGTAAATTGTAGAGTATTTTATCACTATACTTTGAAACAATATTTATAAGATCTCAGTCTAGGTATTGATGCAATGCATTTTTTCTTTTTTTCGCTTTTCCTTTTTCTTTTCCTTCTTTCTTTTAAACAGAAGGCATGTAAATAATTATAAGTTTATTATCTGTATATGTTTGAAAATCTATTCAAGACTGTGCAAAATTGTCCTAATATTGGTGCAACAGTTTAGTATATTTTCTTCTGAAAATTATGAATATGTTTGATATTGCGGGGGTAAAGTTGAACAATCATGACACATTTAAGTAATCCTCACCTTTGTTTGTTTGAGACTTGTGAGAATCAAAATTCTATTATCAATAATATAAATAGTTATATAAATCCAATTAATTATTCCCCAAAAAAATACATATATATATATATATATATAATTATTTTTATGAGCCAATATGTTATATAATATAGATTTAGTTTTGAAAATCTTTTGGAGAGGCTAAATTTTATCCCTTCCAGATGGGAGTCACTTTCATTCGGACTCGTTCTCTTGGTTTCCTTGTCCCGAGTGAACGGAAGTACTCTCCAACTGTCCAGCATTAGGATATTAAATCGGTACTGAGTCTTTCTTTAAATTTTGATTCGCACATTTAATAAATTATTATTATGAATGAAGGAACATTGGCATATGCATTAATGCAAATCTTTCTTGCTAACTTAAAAAAAAAAAAAAAAATGTTTGGTCAAAGTTCTTACTAACCTTGACAACAGATAAGGTTCCAATATGCTTGATTGAAATTAGGGTGGCAATTTTAGCAAAAAGTGGTATTTATATCGACAAATTTATTAATTGTATCAAAATTGTTTAACTTTAATTAACTCTTACCGGCCTAATATTTAGCTTCCCTAATTCAAATAATACAACAATAAAAGTAAAAACCAAAATTAGCAAGAAAGACAACTTTCACCTGTTAAGTAAATAAATAAATAATCAAAAAAAAATTAATTCGACCAAAAAATGAGTCGAAGATTTTTCCTAATAATATTATTAAATTGTATTATTGTATTTTAGTGTTGTCCAACAAACAGCCAGCCATATAACATAACGACACATTTGATATCAAAATAAAAGGTTTTGGACTTGTACCCAAGACCTTTGAAACGTTGTTGGCAATCGCTTTCTGTCCCACCGCTACTATCCGTATTTTTCTACCTTCAATACTAGGATTCCTTAGATATACTATCTCTTTATTATTTTCTATAACCCAAAAAAAAAAAAAAATTCTCTTTATTTATTTTATTCATTCTTTCTTGGACATTGCTAGCCCTAAATTCAAACTTGCTTACTTCTTATTCTGAAAATCTAATGAAACATTTATGAATAACGTATGAATATATTTTATTGTTAGAAATAAAGGTCGAGTTTAAATAAATAATAATAATAAGCATTAAATATTTTTTTACAAATTAACATAGCTCAAGATATATATGTATATAGCTAGGCTAAATTTAGGTTTTTAATATTCAAATTAATATTAGAATTTTTTTTTCTAATTTTTATATCGATTAAAATTTAAAATTATATTTATTAATCATCAATTTCGATAAAATTTATTTTTAACCACAAATTTTAATGGAATTTATTTTTTTAAATAGAATTTTAATATATTATTAAATTTATATTTTATCAATTTTACAAATAAAATAATATGATATTAAAAATATAAAATCATCCTCACATAAGCATAATTTTATATATATATATATATGATAGGATAGATAAAAAAGATCGTACATTTGTTTGCAAACTTATTTGCCAACATTGTAAATGTTGTATCAAAATCTTCTTGATGGCATTGTTCCACTAGCCAAACTCTCTGATTTGACTGATGAAACCAAACAGGTTGTGAATCCCAATTATACACTATGGCTTGGTAATGATGGTCTTTTAATCATGTGGCTCTTAGGAACAATGACCATTGACGTTCTTAGTTTCACCTTTGGCTTAGACACAGCATATTTTGTGTGGACTAAAATCGAGGAGCATTTGTTGCGTGCAACAAAGGAGAAAGACTTATTTTTAATAGATAGTCTCATGGGATTGCGGAAAGGTAATTCTTCAATCGATGAGTTTATCAAATGTTTTAACAATCTGTGTGATAATCTTGCAGCTATAGGAAAACCAGTGGGTGACTTGGATAAGTATTTTTCACTTTTTGTGAATTTCCTTTAGATAAGATACATTGTGATTTATGGGGACTAGCCTTAATAACTTCAAATCAAAGATATTTATTCTATGCTATTTTTATAAATGATTTTAGTAGATATTGTTGGCTATTTCCCTTGAAGAAAAAAATCTGAATTTTATGATTGCTTCTTGAAATTTCAATGGATGGTGGAGAATCAATTTGATAGAAAAATTAAAATATTTCCAAGTGATGGTGGTGGAGAATTTACTTCAAAAACATTTAAGTATCACTTAGATATGTGTGGAATTATACATCAGTTGTCTTGCCCAGGGACACCACAACAGAATGGTATTGCAGAACAGAAACACCGACATATAATTGAAATCAGGCTAACTATGATCTTCCATGCTAGTATTCCTTTGAAATACTGGGTTGATGTGTTTCTAACTTCAGTTTACCTAATCAACCATTTACCTTCTTATGTGTTAGCCATGCAGACACCTTATTACAAGCTATATGGAAGGAGTCTTGATTACAATGGACTTAAAATTCTTGGATGTCGTTGCTTTCCTTATCTACGGAGCCCAGGAGTAAACAAATTCAGTAAAAAATCTTATCCATGTGTATTTATAGGATATAGTCTTATGCATAAAGGATATAGATGTTTAAATCCATCCACCAATAAAATTTTTATTTCTAGACATGTGGTTTTTTATGAGACTATCTTTCCTTACAAATCTTCTTTGAATATTATTTCACAGGATTCACTTCCCTTAACCATGTATCCAGAAGCAGATGAGTGGCACCAACAAACCAAATCACAACTCCAAGATTCCTTGGCCACTTCAACACTTCGTCCCCCTCATCTACCCGAAACACACAAGATTCCATAGCCCATTCCAACACTTCATCTCTCTCCCCTTCTAGGACCTAATTGGATTGTTGTTGCCATGACAACTTTATGCCTATTCAAACTCTTTCACGTGACTAGCCCACTGTTGTCCAAACTCTTAATCCTTCAAACATTCTCACCAATAATTCACCCATCTGATCAACTATTCACCAAACTCCACCTACTATTCAAACACCTTAAAATTCTTCTACACAAGCTGAGAACATCATTCCATCTCCTTTTCAATTACATAATATCTCACGTAAACTCTTCCTTGAATTACCCATCCCACAACCCACCTCCTCGGACACAATTAGATTTTTGTTGCCATGACAACTCTATGCCTATTCAAACTTTTTCACGTGACCAACCCACTTTTAACCAAACTCTTAGGAAAGTTATTATTTTAGTATTTCAATTGTAAATTAATTAATTTCTAATTCAAAATAAAGGAATTAATTAATCCAAATTAGTTTAGAAAACTAAGAAAAATTAGGCACTTTCCTTTTCTCTACTTTTCTTTTCTCTAATTTCTTTTTGTCAACACTTTGTGTCCGATTTTGAATTAAATTTTTAGAGCTTTTTCTTTGTAATCTTAGCCTATTTAAAGGCTTATTTCCAATGAGAAATCAGGCTTGAATTTTATACAAAAAATTATTTGTGAGATTGAATTCTTTTTGTTCTCTTTAAACACCTAAAACACCATTAGTGAACGAGTGTTTTAGTTTGACTTATCAATAGAAAATCCATCACCTATTGTGACGTCTTCATTATATACCAAGGTTTCTAATTACAGGTTGGTTAGGAGTCAAGGTGACCATTAGAAATTGAACATAATTAGATCCAGGCTAATATAATACGGATTTAGAAGCAGGTCATCCTAGGTTCGTATCAGTATCAGAGTTGGAATCAGTCTTGCGAATTAGTTTGAATGTCATCACTGAATGGAACTGAAATTGACAATTCAATCTTTTTGTAAATGCTCCAGCCTTATTTCAGTCAAATTGGATTCAACAAATTACCTTCTGTGGAGAGCACAAGTCATTCCCCGTCGAATATATCCGACCTTACAGTCCGTGGTAATAATAGATAACCGTTGGATGAACCAACCTCACGGCACTGTAGTAAACCCAGCGCACTGTAATATAATACTAAACCAAATTCTGGTACTATATGGTACATCAATTTAAAATAACCGATATAGTATCTTACTGTATCATAAATCATAATTTAATATTCACGCTTAACCGCTTGTCTAAATATTTCAAAAAAAACTTCAAATCATGATTTCTTATAAAATAAGAAAATATCACAGTGAAATATATTCATCATAAACCGATTTTAAGCATCTAAAAATTTATAAAATATTTGAACATGCTTAAAATCATATAATTTTCAATATGCCTTCTCAAATCGATTAATTTCTAAAGTGATTTAAAACCTCAATTCAAATACCAAAATATTTAAATAACACAAATTCATTCATGAACTCATTAGAATTGCCAAACGTTTAAAATATTGACAAAAGTCATATAAAATGATAACACATATATGTAAAAGCAGATCCTCATGCATCCATAAAATGAGCATTCAAATTAAACGATAGGTATAAGTAAAATAATCAAACCACATATATATATTATACTATATACCCAAAACATTTTTAAAACTAATAACCACTCACTGTACTGTAGATGCTCACGTCTGCTCCTCTACAAGATCGCCTCCAAACTCAACTCGAGTGCATGTAATATAATAAAATATTTCTCAGGCTCCAGATAACTAAACTAGAGACACTTGTATAATCCAAATGTCTCAAAATAATTTACAGTACTACAAAATTGCATAAATTGAACACCGGATAGTCCAATTATACCGCGTGTCCTTAGGATCTGATACCCAAAATTGGAGATTTTCACCCGAAGCCTAATATTTCGAAATCAAACCACCTAATGGGTCCTAATAATATCCAATTTCACTAATTCAACTCCAATTTTAACTAATTTGACCAATTTTGCCTAAACACAGTCCCCAACTTATTCGAAAATTAACTAATTGATCCAAGAATGGAAAAATTATCAAACGACCTCCAAAATTCACAAACTTTATATCGATGGAAAGCCCAAGAGACAAGGAACTCATCGGTATGCTCAGCTTGGTCCAAAGTTTCCTCCGGTGGCCGAAAAACACTGTTGAAGCGTCGGCTGAACTTCCCATTGTCAGATCTTCCAAACGGTGAGGAATATGGACAAAATAACCACGAAAATAAGTTCAAAGTGGTCAAAAATAGTGGAAAAAGGTGTATGGGTTGGCCTGAAACGGCCAAGAAATGAGAAAATTTGACGACCCACCTTGCTGGCCGCCGCAGACTTCACTGGCCCGATCTGGGAGCGTTCGACCGCTTCTTGCCATGAAATTTCACGGCTGAGCTCACCTTCAAATGACCTTTCTAGTTGGCTGGCACGTGTAAGTGGTGGTTGGCCAGAAATGGGCAAAACGACGGTGACCGATTCGACGATAAATGGGTCGAAACGATCTAGTTCGAACCCACGGGTCTGAGGAGAGAATTTCTCAGGTTTTGGGGAAGAAATGGATATTTTGGGCTTTGTTTCCTATTTGATGCACTTACCTAGGCTTATATAAAGCCTTGGATCACTAACAGACAAAAACTAGGGACTGGCTTAGACACTGATTTAAAACTTATGCTTAAAACTTCTCAGAACCATAACTTTTTATCCGTAACTCAGAATTTGGCGTGCCACCAGTCTATGAACTCGTATCGACGAGATCTACACAATGGTGCCTTAGTCAAACCAAAAATATTGGCTATTGAAAAAGTCAACTTGAACCCATATATTGTTCACTTGGTCAAACTTGGTCAAACTTAGTCAATTTGGTTAAACTTGTTTAATCATGTATATTTTTTGGTACAGGGTGTTACAATGCCTACTCAAGCTCTTCAGTCCCTTGAATGGCGCACTGCTATGTCTTTAGAATATGAAGCTCTCTTATGTAATAACACTTGGGACCTTGTTCCATCCTCTGATGCAAAAAAATGTTGTTGGCTGTAAATGGGTTTTCCGTATCAAACAAAACCCAGATGGTTCTCTAAATAAATATAAAGCTCATCTTGTGGCAAAGGGCTTCCATCAGCGTTGTGGTATTGACTTCTCTAATACCTTCAGCTAGTAATCAAGCCAGCAACGGTTAAACTTGTTCTTAGTGTTGCCTTATCCCAAGATTGGCCTCTTAAGCAACTAGATATAAATAACGCATTCTTCAATGGTACTCTACATGAAGAAGTCTATATGTCTCAGCTTCCTGGGTTTATTGATCAAAACAAACCATCTCATGTGTGTAGGCTCAAGAAGGCCATATAAGGTTTGAAACAAGCTCCATGAGCCTGGTATAACGAATTGAAGGCTTTTCTCATCTCTTTTAGCTTTGTCAAGTCTCAATCTAATGCCTCTCTATTCATTTATAGTAAGATTGGTCAGCTTCTCTATCTTCTTGTCTATGTAGATGATATTATTTTTACTAGAAACAATTCCTCACTTCTGCAAAGATTTGTTTACTCTATCTCTCTCGAAGGTTTTTTTTAAAGGACTTGGGTGATTTAAATTATTTTCTGGGTGTTGAGGTTCTGCCTAGCAAACATGGTCTCTTTCTTAGCCAGCCGAAATATATTCTTGATCTTTTGGGAAAAAACCAACATGACTGATGCAATGCCTATGGCATCTCCAATGTCTGCAACTCACTCTCTCTTATAGGTCCCAACCTACAAATGTAGCACAGTATCGCCAAGTGGTCAAAAGTCTTCAATATCTTTCATTCACTCAACCAAATATAAGTTTTGCAGTTAACAACCTTTATCAGTTTATGCATTGTCCCACTACGACTCATTGACTTCCATCAAGCAAGTACTTCGCTATTTAAAAGGAAAAAGCTCATATGGTTTATTCTTGCGTCATAACAATCCTCTGTCTCTTCATGCTTATTCTGATGCTGATTGGGTCGGCCATCGCGATGACCGAACGTCCACCACCAGTTACCTTATGTTTCTAGGCGGCAATCCTATATTTTGATCTTCCAAAAAACAAATATCTATCTCACGCTCATCAACTGAAGTAGAATATAGAGCTGTGGCCAACACAACATTAGAATTATGATGGCTACTCTCTCTTTTGAAAGAACTTCAAATCCATTCTTCCACTTCTCCTACCATATATTGTGATAATGTCAGCACAACATATTTCTGTGCTAATCCAATTTTCCATTCAAAAATGAAGCACATTGGAATTGACTTTCATTTTGTCCAAGACCGAGTAGCTACTGGCTCACTACGAGTATCTCATGTAAGCAGCAACGATCATCTTGCTAATGGTCTTACAAAACCTCTACCTCGCCAAAGACTTGAGTCTCTACGGTCCAAACTTGGTGTTTTTCCTCGCCCGCCAAGTTTAAGGGGGCATATATGATCCTTCTGCAACTACTATAACTAACCAACTATTTCTTGTATTCAAACTATCTGTCTTATTTATCTTTATCACATTGTTTTCGGGATTTACTTGTATTCAAAATTATTTTATGTTGATCTGTCAGTTGTCCTCTTCATCTGCATTTGTATATTTAAAATCCACTGATGTTAATGAATAATACAATGCTATTTTCATTCTCAGAACTTGTTTAAGTTGTTTCATTTAATCCCTCTATTGATTGAATTTTTCACACTAAATTTATTTTTCCTTATTCTGTTTTTTTTTTCTTTTTCTCTTTTTTTTTTTGGTGAATAATTTTCCTTATTCTGGTTGAACAATTTACCAAAGGAAATTAGCATATTAACCTTTACAACAAAGATTACTCTTCCAATTACCAAGTACTCTTGAATTAAGCCACGAAATAATCATATTCCCTTAAGCAACAAATGTATGAAGTCTAATGTATTTTTATCCTATACATGATTAAGAATTTGTGAAAATTCACCATAACACAAAAAATACGAAAAAAGGGGATCCACAGGATAAACCTCATGACTCTACCTATGAGAGTTGTTGAACAGAGAAAAATTTCAACCAGTAAGTCAAGCAATGGCTACTACATGTGGTTTTAACTTGTACTTTTTTTTGCTAAATGGTTTTGACCCGTACTAGAAATGTGAAAACAATAGATGTAATAATTGTAGACGCAGAAAAGTATCTTATGTTACCATAAAATAATTGCTTTTTTTTTTCTTTTTAACTTGGCCTTTTTGAAAATAAGTAGAGTATAAGTCAAAACTGTAACGTTGTCAGAAAAAAATAAAAAAATAAACATATTCATAATTTATAAAAACAAGTAGATTGCATTACTATAATTCGACAACAATGTCTTCTCCCTTGAAAATTCTATGAATACCCTGCACCACAGATTTGTAGAGTTTAAGCTTATACTATCAAGGGAGAGAATTGAAGAACCGACCTTACAATGCCTCAGAGGCCTTTGGAAAAAGCCCCCAACTCATTTTATAAAGTTAAATTCCGATGCTGCAGTCAAAGATGGCATTTGTTTTGTTGGAATAGTTGCAAGGGACTACACCGGCAAAGTGCTAGCTATTAAGGCTGCACAATTTCAAACTGATTTTCCTGAAGTTGCTGAGGCTTATGGAGTGCTGCAGGGCCTCAAATTAGCCAAGAAGAGAGGATGGAGCAAGATATGGTCTGAGACTAAAGCGAGGAATATCGTTTTACAGCTTGAGAACCAAGATCTCTGCTTAACTCATTGGTTGTCGGATGGGATTATTGCAGACATTATTAGAGTAAAAAACAAGTTCCAAGAAGTAACTTTTTGTTGGGTTCCACGAGAAGCTAATTTTCTTGCTCATTATGTGAGTAGATGGTGTTTCGATAATAATTTGGGTTATTTCGAAAAATAGCCACCCCGTAACATGATTTTTGAAGAATAGCAAATTTTTTTTTAAAAAAAAAAAAAAAAACTAGCCACCTTGGGACAAAAATACCCTTGATAAAATTGAAAATTACGCAAAAGGTTTTTTTGACCCTTTCCTTCTTCCTCTACACAGCCGTTCATGTAAGGGTTTCTCAAACAGGCCACTCTTTGCATCTCATCTCTCCTCACTCTTATTTTTTTGTATTTTCTCATATCTGAAACTAAACTCAGGTAAAAATTTTATATTTTTTCTTATTAGATGAAAGTAAGGAAATATGTATTTTTTTTCTTTTTTCTCTTTCTCTTTTTTCTTGTATTTTTTGTTAGTTTTGGAATTTTTAAGCTTTTTATTTAATATGGGTATGCAAGAAATTAATTTATGAGCTGTTATATATGATTTTAAAGATACTTAGGTAGCATATGGTTTGAAAATGGGGAAAATTTGTGTAAAACTGAAAAATTGCGAAACACAGTAAAAACGGAGGAAATTTGGTGAAAAAGATGAACTTCCGCCATTTTCCTCCAATTTGTCAGTTTTTGCAAGTTTTCCGCTAATTTTTTGCCAATTTTCCACCAAGTTTCCACCAGTTTTCCGCCAGTAGGAAAAAGCTATATTTGGCGGAAAAAAAAAAACAGAATCAATTTTTTTAATACAGTTAATATGTTTGTTTAGTATTATTCAAAATTTTATATATTTATTGATTTAGTTTAACGTTATTCATTTAATTTTGTAGTAAAATGGAAGATGATGATATTGTAATTGCGGTTTTATAGAATGGAACATTGGTACAAAATGATGGTGGTAATTGGGAATATCGAAATGGTAAAAATATAATGGTTTCCGTCGGCAAGAGATGCACAAAATCAGAGTTAGAGGATGAGATTTTCAATTCTATTGAGATAGATCGAAATGAATATTTACTAAAGCTAAAATGGATATATAGACGATGTACAGAAAAGTTGGATCCTACAGAAATACGCTGTGATAGGGATGTGAAATGCTTTCTTTAAGAAGTGAGGAATGGAGGGATGACAATGATGCGGCCTCCATTGTATGTTGAGGTGATTTCGAAAGTTGAACATATATGTAGAAATGTTCATCAAACAGCCTTTACTTCGGATAGTGGGAGTAATCTTCATTCTTTTTCTTGTCCTCCAATTGGCGTTCATCTACCACAAGTTTCCGGTACTGAACCTATTCAGGCTACATCTCAGGAAATTATGGTTCAAGAAACTCAGTTTAGAAATCAAGTTGATGTTCGTGAGCCTGGACATCATTTAACATCCACGAAGGAGTTGATGTTGAAGATGACTATGCTGAACGGTTTCCTAACGATGAGGAGTATGAGCAGTTGCATAATATTGATCATGATGAGAATTACAATGCAGCAGGGGATGATGTTGATCATAATGATGTAGATTTTGATCATGAGTTGCTGGACAATGATAATGATATTCATCCTGAAATGAACAATGAAAGAGTTGATGATGTTAGGGTTCATCGTGCTCCAAGTGAGCACATCATCGAGCAACAGAAGTGGTTCTATGGCCATATTTTGGTCAAAGTTCACTGGCTGTGAAAGCATAGTAGTTGGACAATTATTTCGCAACAAACGTGACTTACAGAATAAACTGAGTATCTATTGCATGCGAAAAAATAAGGAGTTCAAGGTGACACGGTTAAATACACAACGGTATGAGGTTGTCTGACAGGACCCGCCCCGGGAACCCTCTCAGGACCTCCCGGGTGATCCCGCCTAGTAAGGTCCCACTGGACAATCCCTAGAAAATATCCAATGGAACCTCACCTTAAAATGTAGATAAATCAACACCAGCATTAACATTAATACCTCAATATATATATATATATAAGTCCACAACCAGCCTACTGTACTACAGGCCATAACTACACACATGAGTACCATGGTCTCTATTGAGTCCCATATTTAAAATCAGAGCATTATAAGAGTGTCAACAAAGTCTACGAGTATAAATAAGTAATAAATAAGTTCAGAAGATAACAATAGGTCCGGCTGCTGTCGTGGAAGGAACAAAACGATAGGCTGTGCGCGAGGTAGATTGCTACTAGCTGCCTGGGCCTAGGGGAACGAATTTAAAACAATAAAACATGAGATAAAGAAATCTCAGTGAGTGGCATAGTATAATAGAAAAATAATGATTTATTTCTGAAAAATCTTTCTCTCAAGACCTCTCATTCCACTCGTTTGAAAAGTTCTCCGATTAAAAATCATTTCACAAAACCCAAACTTGTACCCCAATTAATATCATAAAAACCAATGCTCAAAAGTATGAATGAACAATCATTGTAATATTATGAAATGTCTCAAATCAAGATATAAACATTTGAGCATAACTATAATAAATACAGTTCCACCAAATAAATATAAAAATGCAGAAATCACCATAATATTTGTAAATCAACAATATATACAAACATATACAATGTACCGTACGATGTACCAATCTGTAAATCGTGGGATACACCCACCTCACGACCCTCAATATATGAACGGTGTCGTAGAAATAATAATTAACCATCGGGACGTATCCAACCTCTCGGTCCATGGCGATAATAAACCGTTGGATGATACCAACCTCACGGCACCGTGGTCCGTGGTAATAATAGATAACCGTTGGATGAAACCAACCTCACAGCACCGTGGTAAACCCAGCGCGCTGTAATATAATATTAAATCAAACTCTGATACTATACGGTACATCAATTTAAAATAACCGATATAGTATCTTACTGTATCATAAATCATAATTCAATATTCACGCTCAACCGCTTGTCTAAATATTTCAAAAAAAAAAAACTTCAAATCATGATTTCTTACTAAAATAAGAAAATACCACAGTGCAATATATTCACCATAAATCGATTTTAAGTACATAAAATTATAAAATATTTGATCATGCTTAAAATCATATGATTTTCAATCTGGTTTCTCAAACCAAATAGTTTCCAAAATGATTTAAAACCTCAATTTAATTACCAAAATATGTGAATACCACAAGTCCATTTATGGACCCATTAAAATTGGAAATCACTTAAAATATTATCAAAATTCATATAAAATGATAACACATATATGTGAAAGCAAATATTTATATATGCATAAAACAACATTTCAATCAAATGGTATATACGTAAAATATTTAAACCACATATATATTATACTATATACCCAAAACATTTAAAAATGATATAACTACTCATAGTACTGTAGATGCTCATGCCTGCTCCTCTACAGGATTGCCTCCAAGCTCAACTCGAGTGCCTGTAATATAATAAAATATTACTCAGGCTCCAAAAATCTAAACCAGAGACACTTGTATAACCCAAATGTCTCAAAATGATTTACAGTACTATAAAATTGCATAAATTGGACACCGAACAGTCCAGTTATACCGCGTGCCCTTAGGACCCGGTATCCAAAATTGGGGATTTTCACCCAAAGCCTAATTTTTCGAAATCGAACCACCTAATGGGTCCTAATAATATCCAATTTCACTAATTCAACTCCAATTTTAACTAATTTAACCAATTTTGTCCAAACACAATTCCCAACTTATCCGAAAATTAACTAATTGATCCAAAAATGGAAAAATTATCAAACGACCTCCAAAATTCACAAACTTTATATTGACGGAAAGCCCAATAGACAAGGAACTTATCAGTATGCTCACCTTGGTCCAAAGTTTCCTCTGGTGGCCGAAAAACACTGTTGAAGCGTCGGCTGAACTTCCCATTGTTGGATCTTTCAAACGGTGAGGAATCTGGACAAAATAACCACGGAAATGAACTCAAAGGGGTCGAAATAGTGGAAAAGGTGCATGGGTTGGCCTAAAACGGCCAAAAAATGAGAAAATCCGGCGACCCACCTCGCCGGCCGCTGCGGACTTCGCCGGCCCGATCTGGGCACGTCCGACCACTTCTTGTCGTGAAATTTCACGGATGAGCTCTCCTTCAAGTGATCTTTCTAGTTGGCCGGCGTGTGTAAGTGGTGGTTGACCGGAAATGGGCAAAACGGCGTTGATCCAATTCGATGGTAAACCGGTCGAAACGATCCAGTTCGGACCCGCGGGTCTGAGGAGAGAATTTCTCGGGTTTTGGGGAAGAAATGGGTATTTTGGATTTTGTTTTCTGTTTGACACCCTTACCTAGGGTTATATAAAGCCTTGGGTCACTAATAGACAAAGACTGGGGACTGGCTTGGACACTGATTTAAAACTTATGCTTAAAATTTCTCAGAACCATAACTTTTTATCCGTAACTTAGAATTTGGCGTGCCGGCAGTCTATGAACTCATCGATGAGATCTACACAATGGTACCTTAGTCAAACCAAAAATATTGGCCATTGAAAAGGTCAACTTGAACCCATATATTGTCCACTTGGTCAAACTTAGTCAATTTGGTCAAACTTGTTTAATCATGTATATTTTTTGGTACGGGGTGTTACATTGTATGCTTGGAAAATACTTGTAAATGGTGACTACGTGCAACCACATTTAAAAATGGAGAAATATTTGTTGTGAGAGTTTTTGATAATGTACACAGTTGCTCGTTAGATATCGTGCATCGAGAACATAAGCAGACCAGTAGTCGGGTTATCGGGCAATGTATCAAATCTAAATATGAAGGTATTGCACGTGTTTACAACCCCAAAGAAATTCAATATGATTTTTTGCAGAAATATGGGGTGAATATAAGCTACAACAAAGCATGGAGAGGTAAAGAGTATGCACTTAACACTTTTAGGGGATCTCCAGAAGAGAATTTTGCTAAGTTACCTGCCTACTATTATGAGTTAGTGTCGAAGAATCCTAGGACTATTACACGTATCAAAACAGACGATAATAAAAATTTTGTATATTTCTTTATGGCGATTGGAGCAAGCATTAGGGGATTTAAATCCCACATAAGACCCGTGTTGGCTGTTGATGCAACTACATTGAAAGGGAAATACAAAGGGTACATGTATATTGCATCGGGCATGGATGGCAATAAGCAAATATATCCTTTGGCTTTCGGCATTGGAGATGGAGAGAACGAGTAAGCATATACATGGTTTTTCCAAAACCTCAAGGATGCCATTGGAGATTTTCCGGATTTGGTATTTGTGAGTGATAGACACCCCGCTATTGAAAGGGCATTACGCAAAGTTTTTCCCAATGCATACCATGCGTTGTGCATGCACCATATAAGCAGAAATATTAAAGCAAATGGACATGCGAAAGATGAAACAATAATACAATGTTTCATGCTTGCAGCTAGTGCATATTTGGTTGAAGATTTTGAGTTTTATATGAGGCAAATTGAGGCAAAAAACAATAGGGCTGCCCAGTACATTCGATCATGTGACCCTACAAGGTGGGCACATTCTCTTTGTCCATATAGAAGGTACACTATCATGACCACCAATATTGCAGAAATCTTGAATGGCATTTTTCTAGGTGCTAGAGAGATGCCAATAGTAGCATTAGTAAAGCACATACAGGATTTACTGCAAAGGTGGTTTTATGAGCGATGTACTGCAGGTGCAAAATTGATGAAGCCTGTGACTGACCATATGGAAGAGCAACTCAAACTACGAAATTTGAAGTCTATCGGACTACGTGTGAAAGCCATTAATATGCATGAATTTCTTGTGGAAGGTGGGAGTTTGAGGGGTACAGTTAAATCTCCAATCAAAAACATGCTCATGCAAAGTCTTCGATCTTGATCAATATCCTTGTGATCATTGTATTGCCGCTTGCAGAGATCGCAAAATTGCTCCTTATGGCATGTGTTCTCATTACTACACCGCAGATGCATTTCATGCAGCTTATGCTGAGTCCATTTACCTTTTGTTAGATGAAAAACAGTGGCATACCCCGGATGACGTGGCAAGTCGTATTGTTCTTCCACCAAGATGGACACGTAGGCGAGCCAGTAGGCCGAGGATGCAATGCATACCATCTGAAGGTGAAGATGTTATTGGACGTAGATGTAGCCGATGCGGTGGTGTTGGACATTATAGGTAGAGATGTACGAATCCATTGTCTTATGCTTCGAATTAGAAAGTTTTAAGTTAGTGTTATGGTTTAATATGTTTTAATAATTATTTCTTATATTGGATATAATATTTTCTACTCCACGGTGGAAGATTTATTAGCAATTTTTTTTTTTTAATTTAATCCCAAATGAAAAGAGGCTTTCTGGAGTTGATTTTAAATCTTTAGTTTACATATCATTTTATGAAATGTCCAAATGATTTTTAAAAAAAAAAACAAACATATATCATTTTTTCTTTTATTTAAAATGGTTATTGATTTTAAATGTCAATACATTTTTGTTAATTCCATCTTCAGCTTATATAATATTTGTTTCCACTCTCAACTTTTTTACCCCACTATTAACTTAAATAATCTATTCGAAATTGATTTTCCAAGTGGAGGAAATTAGTTTCTGATAGGAGTAAAAATTATTCAACGATTTCCGCTTGGAGGAAAAAATTTTTGCCTGGCAGAAATTTATCCAGAGGCTTCACTAGAGGAAATATTTTCCGACAAACGGAAAAGTTTTTAGAATTTGCAATTGAGCTCGTAAGACGTTTGTGCATAATGGAATTCTAATAAATAAACATGGCACATTTTTTATAAGATCAATTAGTTATCCTTACATCAATAATACATCGTTATCTTTGTTAAATGAACATTATAAGCCACCATAATCTTTACTATTAAAAGTCTAATATAATAAAGAATATGCATCTATAATCATGACAAAAGGAAAGAACAATGCATCACCACCCAGCTCATATGCTTAGTTCTTTGCTGTCAGCCTCATATGCATACTTCCTCCTAAAAAACTCCATGTCATCTTGTGTGAATGTCACTAGTAATCTAGCATGTAAAAACTCGATGGTCTTGAGTGTAAACATGCCACAGTCACCACTACAAAAAAACAATTATTATAACATATATTAGTATTATCAGAACCATATTCAATAGTTAATATTTATTCAACAAACATGTACGTATTAAGGGGCTTTACCCGTTACTTTTCTGAGGGGAATTTTGTGTCAATTCACATGTAAACTCATCAATGGAGTCTACAAGATTCGTCCGCTGCTCATAAAAGGATTTCAGTTATTTAGTTGCGCTTATTTAGTGGAATCAACAACTGTCAATACATTACAGGATTTCAATTAGCACAACAAATAAAGGAAGGCACATGTAACATCCCACATCGGTTGGAGAGGGGCACGAAGCGGTCTTTATAAGGCTGTGGATACCTCTCCCTTCAGGACTCGTTTTGAGAGCAAAACCTTGAGGCCAGGGGGGAGAGAGGGTGTGAACCCTGGGCCAAAGAGGACAATATCTTGATGCGGGTGGTCTGGGCTATTACAGCACATGAATAAATGTAACATTACACAATTTGGACATGTATATTGTACATGATTTACGCATTTCCATGGCTTCGACTCCTTCATTCGAATCCCTAATACATATTCTTGCATTGCATATGAGAATTGAAACTTAGATGGATTGGTGAGAAACTTTTCATAACACTGCTCAATGTATACCTAGAACAAAATAAATTATTAGTTATCCAAAATCACAATAACCACATATAGGACACCTGGCCTTCAAAACTTCTTTACTTAGAGAAAAATGTTTTCTGACAGGAGAAAAATGCTTTCCACTTGGAGGAAAAATTTTCCGACAAGCGAAAAATTATCCAGAAGCTTGAATTGAGCTACATATAAGGGGTTTGTGAAAAATGGAATTATAATAAATATGCCACATTTTGTAGATGGTTAATTAGATATCTTTACACCAAAACCCATCATTATCTTTGATAAATAAACATCAAAATAATCTAGCATTATCTTTACATTTAAAATGTTAATATAAGAAAAACAATGCATCTATAAACATAATGAAAGTAACAACAACAAAGAAGTAAAAATGATATTATGCTATTCATGAATTATCAACCTAAACTCATATGCTTAGTTCTTTGTTGTAAGCCTCATAACATACTTCCTCCTAAAGAACAAAATATTATCTTGTGTGAAACTCAATGGTAATTTAGCATATAAAAACTCCATGGACTTGAGCACAAAAATGAACAATAATATAATTATAACCATATTCAATAGTTAAAATTTAAGCAATAAACATGTAAGTGTTAAGGGGCTTTATCCATTGGTTTGCTGAGGGCAACTTTCTGCCAATGCACAGATAAACTCATCAACGGACTTTACAAAATCCGTCCTCTCTTTGTAGAAGTATGCAACCTGCAATAAATAAGGCAACATAACATAGGCATGTGGCATTGCTTCCTAAGGATAATCTATGGTTGTAACACATATTAAACATTATGGTTTCACATTCAAACCTCCCATTAAAATTCAACAAAAATGCAGCTTTTTATTATAGATAATTTCACATTCTAACCATGCAAGATAAATATTGTCGTCACACCGACAAAGGTTCTAACAAAAAGTTTTACAATGTTAACAACCTAGAATAGTATAAACTACATATTCATCTTCAGTATCAACTTTTAAGATAGTAGCACGATATTTCTTTTTATATCTATATGTTTAGCAAAATTTTCAGAATGCTTTCAACAAAATTTGAGAAAAGAAAAATGTTGATGGTAAAATAATATAGTTATTGCAGTACAAAGTCGTACTTAACTCTCTCATGAAACATTGATGAAAAAAAAAACATAAAATATGACCCAAAAAAAAAAACTAAATATAGGCTTTGCAGCATATTGTTTGAATTTATTTAGCATAATAAATAAGGCATTAATTATAATTAACAATGAGTTCTTCCTCTTACTTGACCAATCTATCAGTTTGAATGTTGATCATTTTCCATTTTAATCAGCAGTATATACCACCTCTAGTATCATCTGGGATTCCTTTTGGGCTCATAGTTACAGTCACCAAATTAAATAAGAAAATAGAAATTATATCTTATCAGTGCAAAGTGAGGCCAAACAATAAATCTTTTTTTTTTTTTAAATACATCTCATGTCAACTAAATCCAACAGAAATGCAATATTTGGATATACCAAAAGCAGAAGGCTTGTCATCAAGTGAATTATGACATAAAATACTCACTGAATTTTTGCAATTATATTTTTTTTTTAAAAATTAGAGGTTCTACTTTAAAAATTAAAATTAAAGTGTTTCCAAGTGATAAGATTGGAATTTTACAAATTGAAATTGAAAATTTGATAAATATTCAATTGTCTTTTCTGTTTTCATAAGCTAGGGAATATTTGCACTCCGATTTCTCTCGTATACTATAGGCCATGTATGCTAAATCTGAAGATGAAATTCACTTCTATTGTTAACGACAAAAGCATGATCTGGCCAAAATTAACAAAGACCAATAGGAGATAAAAAAATCAAAACATATATAACAAGCAATTTAGATTTAAAATAATGGTTAATAAATCTTATTTTTCATACATCCCCTGATCGATTACAATCACAAATTGCATTAAACATCACTTAAGTGGGTTCTCTGCCTACCGTAAATAATCATTCCATTGAACTTTACTCAAAAAATGATTGCAGAACTTTTGTCTTTAATCAGAACCAAAGTAAAAAATGTAAGCTTCATATTCATCCCCAATTAACACTTAAAAAATCTTAAAAATGAAAAGAATAGAAGAAGGTATTAAAAAAAATAGAAAAGAAAAATACTAACCTGCTGCAGGAAGAGTGCACAATGCAGACAAATCGGCCCCAATTAGCCCTTTTCAATACACATACTCAGTCGAAAGTAAATAAAATAAAACCTTTTAGCACTTAGACAATATTATTCTCAAAATCAAATAACCTATCAAAAAAGCAAAATAATGAATTTGCAATAAAAAAAATTTTAAATCTATTAAAAAAACGAAATGAAAGAGTTAGAAATTACAAAATTCAATAGGCAAAAAAGAAAGACAAGCAAATCATAATTTACCATTTCAATCTCCATTTTTTTTTTTCTTGAGGCTCTGTCTCTCCCTCTATTAGTAATATTTTCTGCATCTGATTAAGGCCCAGCAGATCAGCAACTATGGTGAAAGAAAATGAAAGAAAGAAACATGGTGAATGGCGACCGACCACCTTTTAATCGCTATCCTGTGTTTACTCCTTGGTAGCTTTCTATGGTTTTTGATTTTTTGAAGCCGCTTTTCCTTTTCCTCCATTGTCTTTATGATTTTTTAGGGATGAAAGGGGCTGGTGGCTGAAGAAGAACGGCGAGATTTCAGAAAAACCTTTTTGTAAATGTAAAAAGAATAAACAAAAAGCCTTTTAATTTTATTGTTTATCAATTTGGTCAGTAAGGACATTTTGGTACGAAAATGTAAAATGATAGCTATTATTTAATAAAATTAAAGTTTTTATTATTTATCAATTTTAGACTTTTAGGGTGGTTATTTTTCAAAAAAACCCTAATAATTTTGTAGGGCCTGTTCCCCTGGATTCTCTTCCAAGAATCCTTGCGTATTTTGCCGCCCAGGAGAATGGCCTCTTGGCCGACTCCCTTATGTAGGCTTTTGGGCCTTTGGGTGTTTTGGTTGTTTTTATAACCTTTGAACTAAAGCCCAAAAAAAAATTTGACAACAGTTCCGTTTTGGATGAGAGTGTCAAAGTTTGGCATTATCAACCTTTTTTTTTTTTTCTCTCTTTTGGGTAATATTGGCATCATCAACCTTGACACCATATGCCATTACCATTTTATGGCCATGGACCTTGGTTTTTCAAAAAGTGTAAATGTATATATATATATATATACATATATGTATATATTGTTTTTGAATGTGCTGAAAAAATTTAAAAGATGCCATTGTTAAATGCAGTGACTTTCATTGGAAAATGATTTTTTTTTTTTTCAATTGATCCATTAGAGAATTTATAATTTTAATAAATAAATTTCAAAACTTAAACTTAATTTTTAGTCTTTGCCATTAAAATGCTAATGTTATAATTTGATACTGAGATTGATATTTTACATTTAAAAAAAAATCATGCTAATACTAAATTTTAACTATGACGATGCTACGATGCTAAAATGATATTTGGCATTGCAAATGTTCTTTCCATACGAAAAAGGTGGAAATTATTTTTAAAAAAATGCAAAAGAGGGATTTATATGTTGACCAAAATCACTATACCGCCCAGCCCAATAGATAGTTAGCAAATTGGCCTAGGTTTTTAATGGGTTAGGGAGGTTCGAGGGGTCTATGATTTAAGTTTCTAATGGGATAAACTCAGCCCAAAAAAAAAAAAAGTTTCTATGGGCTTGGGAGGTTCAAGTAAATTTGAAACAAAATGATTTACACACTCTCTCGACTCTCACAATGAGTAATGCCCCGTAAATTCCAAACCGAACTTACAGCGCCTTGTAATGGTCATTCTCTTGTAATTGAGTTTGTGACTAAATACAAACATCAAATCTTTTATGTACCTTGTTGGTCATATTGTATACTCTCAGCTTTAAGAAAAATGAAATTGAACTGTCTATGAATTCATGATTTATAAGCATAAATCATATTTTACCCAATTTTTCATTCATCTAATAACTTATTTTATTTGTTTTCCCTATATTATATATTTTTTTGATCAGACTATATTATATATTTGCTTGAGTATATCCATGATTTTCCCATCAGATATTGATGGTGAAGTATTATTATTATTATTATTATTATTATTATTATCATCCTTTAGTAGCTCTAGACTTAGTAGCTCTAGACAACTTGCATGATGTGTATGAATAAATTCTATTTAGGCGGCTATGGCAGGAGAAGCAAAAAGATTTGGATTGGGGGAGACAAGGTACACTGTGATGCTTGTATGGACTGCAATATTCAGGCAAACTTTCTCCTTGGAATCAATAGGAGTTATCTTCTATGCCTCTTTCCTATCCGGTATCTTAATTGCAGTTCCACAATCAGTTACAGAGATATTGGTAGTTAATTTCTACAAGGAAAGTTTCAAACCAGAGAAGGGTGTTTTGCTTGTACTCTCTCTATTGGGATCTGCGTCATATTTGTTTGGTGAAATGAAGGAGAGCAAGAAGACAGCAAAACCCAGAAACAGAAATTACTCAAATTCTTGACCCATGATAGCAACATGAATTTCTTTGATATTTGCCATATAGGAGTCGGGATTGTGAATGTGCGATCATAGCTGTTACAACATCGTTGAGTTAATATTATAATGTAGGAAACTTATTCTGCTATTTGATACGGTTAAAGGAGCAATAAATTCCGGCTTGCATTCGTTGTCTATTTTTTATTTTACACTTTAATGCAATTAAGGGCTAAAAGACATATTTTTTACTGCAAGGCAAGCAAGTCTTATAGGGCGCTAATAATTCGCCAAACGCATCAGAATGGTGCCTACTTTATTGCAAAATATAAAATGATATAAAAGCCAATTAACCTTTATTACCAATTCCATTGTCAAGGCTTAGTTGCTTTACCACTTGTATAAAAAATTATATAAAAGCCAATTAACCTAAAATACCAATTCCACTGTCAAGGCTTAGTTGCTTCACAACTTGCATCCGTATCTCCAGTGTGTCATGGAATCCCATTCACACCACCTCTTATGGCCCACAATATCGTATTATATTACATTTTTACCATTTGATTAGTATGGTAATGCTTTACCAAAAAAAAAAAAAAAAAAAAAAAGAAAAAGCCATTTTCTTATCCTTCGGTGAAGTTAAACACCTAATATTGATTTTAATAACTTATTATGAATATTTATTTGCATTTTTTTTCAAATTAATTTTTATTTTCCGTTAAAACTGAAAGGCGATAACGCGAACATTTTTCAAAATATAATGCACTAATTCAATAATCGGTTAAATTAAACCATTTGAATTCAATTTACGAATCTCAAAAAAAAAAAAGTTCTCTAACTCGGATTCATATATACAATACCTAAAAAATTGTTAAAAAATAATAATTAAAAAAAAAATCCATAAGAAAAACTCTACAGGTGTTGAGTTGCTTGCCGTTATTTCAGCAATCAATTCAAGGAAACATAATAATAAGTGACTTTCTGAAAATAATTTGGCCAAGTGCTTGCATATAATATATATAGAGAGTAATGCTAAAATATTGGATAAATATTAACAAATGTCTACTAAATGATAAATATTAATAGTTTATTGCTTAATATATTATTATAATTTAATTATAAATAAGCAAATTTTTAAATGGATGTTTGAAAATCAATAAAATAATAATACATATCCCTTAGCATATATTTATTTGATATCTATAATATTATATATATATATATATATATAATCATTATTTATTCAGCAATGCCTAACACAATGCCTAACACATCATGTTGCCCCATAATCCATTGATTATATATAATATATAATCAAATTACATGTATTCAACATGTTAACAGCATAACTTCTTCAACATCGTCCAATGGTATAATGGAATATTCCACACTCTCTCTCTCTCTCTCTCTCTCTCTCTCTCTCTCTCTCTCTCTCTCCATATATATATATATATATATATGTATATGTCTCTGTGTGTGTCTCTCTCTCTCTCTCTCTCTCTCTCTCTCTCTCTCTCTCTCTCTCTCTCTCCATATATATATATATATATATGTATATGTCTCTGTGTGTGTGTGTGTGTGTGTGTGTAAGTTTGATCCGTAGGTTGGTTGGAAAATGATTGCCGCGTATCTGTTTAACCAGTGGCGTCCAAAGTCACACTTTTAATAATTACAATTGTGAATATAATGGTCATTTCAAGTGAAGTTACATATGTTTATTTTAATTCTAATAATAATAATAAATTTTTCTATTTCTGGTGCATATTTTAATTTAAGTAATTAGTATAAAAATTAAGCTATCTCTGAATTTAATTATTTAAATTGGTGTACGTTGGAAGTTATTTTAGTGAAGCATAAACACAATTTTGATGTGAAAAAACAACTTTTCCAAGAAAGGAAACTAAAGTGCATGACACAATGAATAAGTGTCTAGTCAAGTTATTCATACATTTTTAGCCTCACTAATGAAATTAATTATCTGGCAACTTACAAACTTATTTAATTTTTTACATAGATGGTAAATTGCCTGGAGTTTTCTTAGCAAAATAAAACAAAATTTAGACTTTTTACTCCCTTAAAGATCGGAGACAGATTTGGGTAATATGACTAATACTAATAATAATAATAATAATAAAAAGTTCCAAACATGTAATTCCTTACAAAGGGTGTATTTGGATGTATTTTTTGAGCTCTAATAAATGTTTTTAAAAGCAAAAATAAAAATAAAAATAAAAATAAAATACTTATCATCATGTGTGGCAAAAAATTAAAATTTGCTTTTTTGGCCCAAAAAAAAAAAAAAGCACAAAATGTGCTTCTAAAAGTAATATCAAAGTTGATACTCCTTCAAATTTTAAAATATGAAAATATCAAAAATAAATTTAATAGTGTTTTTCAATATACATAACTAAACATTTTACTACGAATTAATATAAATACTGTAAAAAATAAAAGTTTCCAAAAATAAATACTTATTAAAAGACATTTCCAAGCATGTCCAAAATAACATATTTTATGCTAAACAAAATAAGACAAAACGAAACAAAACTATTTACCAATGAAACAAAAGTTTTATTAATGCATTATGTGCATTAGCCACCAAGTAAAATATTTCTGAAATGCTCACTTAATTGGTGTAGCAAATAAACAAGGTTATTAAGGGGAAAAAATATTAATAAAAGAATATGAATTTACATAATGGTTTTATTATATTTTTGACATTTACAAAAGTATTTCTCTATTCCAGTCTTTTGAAACCATAACTTCCAAAGTGTAATTTATATAATGATTTTATTAGTAAATGATAAGAGTATTTTATCAATATATAAACTTTAAAATACAATATTTACATGATCTCAGTCCATATATTGATACTATTCATTTTATCCCCTTTTCCTTTGCCTTTTCCTTTTCCTTTTCCTTTTCTTAAACAAAAGGAATATAAATAATTATAATTATGTTATCCGCATATGTTTGAAAATCTATTCAAGACAGTGTAAAATGGTCCTAATATTGGTGCAACAGTTTAGTAATATTTTCTTCTGAAAAGTATGAATATGTTTGATATTGTGGGGTTAAATTTGAACAATCATGACACATTTAAGTAATCTTGACCTTTGTTTGTTTGTGACTTGTAAGAATCGAAAGTCTAATTATTATTAATATAAATATATATATATATATAATTATTCTAAAAAAATACATATACAATTATTTTTATGAGAATATGCTATATTTTTATGGGAATCACTTTCATCGGGACTCATTCTCTTGGTATTCTTGTCGCGAGTGAATGGAAGTAACCCTCCAACTGTCCAACATTAGGATATTCAATCGGTACTGAGACTTTTATTACCCAAAAAAAATGGGTACTGAGACTTTCTTTAACTTTAGATTTGCACACTCTTAATAAATTATTATTATTATGAATGAAGGTGCATTGGGATATGCATTAATGCAAATCTTTCCTTTTCCTTGCTAACTTACAAAAAATAAAAAATAAAAAAATTATTTCGCTCAATTGAAATTAGCTAGGGTGGCAACTCCAGCAAAAAGTGATATTGATATCGACAAATTTATTAATTGTATCAAAATTATTTAACTTTAATTAACTCTTCCATGCCTAATATTTAGCATCCCTAACTCAAATAATACAACAATAAAAGTAAACACCAAAATTAGCAAGAAAGACAAATTTCACCTGTTAAGTAAATAAATAAAAAAAATTAATTCAACAGCAAAATGAGTCAAAGATTTTTCCTAACAATATTATTAAATTATATTATTGTATTTTAGTATATTGTCCAACAAACAGCCAGCCGTATACCAACAAAACGACACATCTGATGTCAAAATAAAAGGTTTTGGACTTGTACCCAAGACCTTTGAAAGGTCGTTGGCAATCGAATGGTGGGTCTCTCGGTCTTTCCCACCTTTTTTTTTTTTTTTTTTTTTTTTTTTTTTTTTTTGCTGAATGATCTTTCCCACCGTTATTATGCATATTTTTCCACCTTCAATACCAAAATGCGTTCGATATATTATCTCTTTATTATTTTCTATAACCAAAAAAAAAATAAAAAAATCTCTATTGCTTGTATCCATTTTTTCTTTGGACATTGCTAGCTCTTAATTCAACCTTGTTGACAGCTCTTAATTCAACTTTGTTGACTTTTTAGTGTGAAAGTCTACTGAAACAGCATATAATTCAAAACACGGGTAATATATGAACCTATTTTATTGTTAAAAATAAAGTTTGAGTTTAAATAAATAATACTAATAATCACTAAATTTTATTTTATTTTTACAAATTAATATAGCTCAAGATAATACATATACAACTATATAAAATTCAGATTTTCAATATTTGAATTAATGTTAAAATGCCATTCTTTAGCATACAGATCAAATCAAGAACCGAGGTTTAAAACTATAATAGAATTGGTTTTTCTTAAATATAATTTTAATATATTGTTAAATTTATATTTTATTATTTTTTAATTATAAATTTTATTTTTTATTGTGATCTAAAAACTATAAAAGAATATCTAATATTAAAAATTAAAATCATGTTGATGTAAGCATAATTATGTGTGTGTGTGTGTCTCTCTCTCTCTCTCTCTATATATATATATACACAAAAATGTATAGTAAAAAACATTCTACATTTGTTTGCAAAGTTATTTGCCGATATTGTAAATGATGTATCAAGATATTAAATGTGAAAAAATAATATAATCTAAAAATAAATAAATAAATCATTTTAATAGATAAGTAAAATTTAATATAAAATAACAAAATATTGTCCTATTATTTTTTTATTGCTTATTTATTTGAGTAGATATCGTCAAATTATTTATAATAAATTGTTAGTAGTTAAAATCTATTTTAAAAACATGGATTATCAATATCCCTAAATTTTTATTGTTTGTACAAGTTACCCCTTACCTTTATATTTGGCATTTTACCTTTAACTTTTAGGAATAATGTTACAAAAGAAAAAAAAAATGTTAACCTCATTTATTTTCGAATGTTAAAAGTTACGTGTCATGCATGTGCTCAATCCCATTTTGGCTTTAAAATTCAAGGATAAATTAGGTGTAAGTTACCTAATTCTATTTCTCATCACTAAGATCCGATTTTTTCATCAGTCTTCTAGAGTGGTCATAAAGGAATTTCTTCTCGGCATCAATTTCACGCTTAAGTTCAGGGACAATGGCATTGTTGCCCAGTTAAGAGTAGAAGAGAGTTCCTGTCAAATTCTCCGTCACCACTCTCACTGAAGCACCTATAAGACCAAGTATTTTCGTGCGAGAGAGAAGGAGATGGATAGGCATTTACACTGGCTGCATTTTTGTGATTTAATTAGTGAATTTGTGCGTAGCATGCTAATGGAATGCTAAGCAAGTAATATTAAAGGCTTCTACGATCCAAAAGCCTTCAAGGATTCAAACTACAGAGATTGGTTTTGCTCTATATACGCTAAAAGAATGGATCTGAATCTGGTCCATTTATGATATTGATATGATGGACATATAAACTGTATCTTTCATAAAAATATTTTATTAATTAAGCTTTCTATAGATTATTTAGATTACATTGGTTGTATAAACGAAGGATCTTAACACTTAAAAAAAAAAAAAAACTTCTTTTTTGTTTTCTTACACCTAATGTATGATGAAATTGTTTTTTCCATAGTCTTTTTCTTAATAATTAGGTTTTAAATGATTTACCTAATTTATCATTCAATTTTGAGACGAAAAGGAAACACACGTGGTACATGCCTTTTTACATTAAGAAATAAATGATGGTAAAATTTTGTCTTATGGGACATTTAGTCTTCAAAATTAGGGGTAAAACTAACAAATGTAAAAATTAATGGATAAGTTACAAAAGAGGCAAAAATTTAAGAGAAAATGTTGTTAAAAACTCTAAAAAAATCAATAATTCTAAAACATCACCTGTAGGAGATGGAAAGTAATATAACTCTATTTAATTGATACTTATAGATTATTACTTATCCATGTAAAAATCTACTTATCCATGTTTAACTTATTATCTTTTAAACCAATAACATATTGATATAACTTGTGTTCACATACTTTCAAATAAATAAATAAAAGAAAAAAAAATGATAAATTAATTATTAAAATTTAATACAAACAAAAATTATTGACAATAAGATAAATCATTCAGAAGAAGAAGCAACAAAAGGAATAGAACAAGAATACAGTTAGCTGAATTGATAAAAACTATATTTTTTTTATTTTTTTCTATTCAGATTCGAACATGTAATAAATCAACAAAACAAAAGGACTAGAACCCTTTGATATCCAATAACCAAAAAGGGCCCCACAACCTTATTTGTTATTTATTATTATTATTATTATTATTTTTTTTTTTTTTTTTTTAGCTCTCTTTGTTTTAATTTTAAAAGTCTTGGACCATTCACTCAATTATTTAATCAAACACAATTCTCACATTCACAGTCAGTCACAAACCTTGCAACCGAAAAAAAGATAACCAGAACCAGCCATGGAATTGGAAGATCAAAGCAACACCAAAACGAAGAAAGCTCTTCTAATTCTCAACTGTATCCTTCTATCCATCGGAAACTGTGGCGGCCCACTAATCATGCGCCTCTATTACATCCACGGCGGCAAACGCATTTGGCTTTCCAGCTGGCTTGAAACCGGTGGCTGGCCGATCATGCTCATCCCCATCACCGTCAATTACTTTCGCCGCCGGAAAACCGCCTCCGCGACTGAAGGCACCACCAAATTCTTCCAGATAAAACTTCCCCTGTTCTTGGCCTCTGCTCTCATCGGCCTTATGACCGGCTTCGACGACTACCTTTACGCCTACGGCCTCGCTCGGCTTCCTGTTTCGACCTCGGCTTTGATAATAGCTTCTCAGCTGGCTTTCACGGCCGGTTTCGCTTACCTTCTGGTGAGGCAGAAATTCACGTCGTATTCGGTAAACGCCATCGTTTTGCTGACGGTTGGAGGGGCAGTTCTGGCTTTGCATACGAGTGGGGATCGTCCCAAGGGCGAATCCAATAAGGAATATGTAATGGGGTTTTTGTTTACGGTCGGAGCTTCTGCTCTGTACGGATTCGTGTTGCCGTTGATGGAGTTGACGTACAAGAAGTCAAGGCAGAGTATCACTTATTCTTTGGTTTTGGAGATTCAGATGGTTATGTCTCTTTTTGCTACCATTTTCTGCACCGTCGGGATGTTGATTAACAAAGACTTTCAGGTAAAACCCCCAAAAAAAAAAAAAAAAAAAAAAAAAAAAAGGGAATTTAGTTCTCACTCGTTGATATATTCCAACTAATTATTATTACTATTTTTTCTCCTCGATTTCGGAGCCCAGAATTTTTTTTTTCTTTTTTTTAATTTTTGATTCTTTAATTTATTATGAAGTTGTGATAAATGATAAAGAAGATATAATTTAAAATTATTGATATGAAAAGGTTCCAAACAAGAAATCGTTTTATTTTTTGAAAAAAAGTTTACTTAATTTCTTATTGGAGCTTTACTATAAGCATAGTTTAAAAGTAATGATATAAAAAAATTTCAATAGGAAATCACTTTTTTTTTTTTTTTTTTTTGAAGAAACCACTTAATTTCTTGTTGGACCTTATTGTAGCATGAGCTTGGATTCTCATTATTATCTAACTTTTTCATTAATTTGTTATTTTCATTCAATTGTTTTTTCTAATTTAAATATATACATATTCCAATTTTTCTATATTTTTCCCCTCTTTGGAAATAATATATATATATATATAGAGAGAGAGAGAGAGAGAGAGAGAAAGCAGGCCTTACAGTATGGAATGAATTGTAAAAAACAAAAATAAAAATAAAAACCTTGGGAGTCTCAATATTATTAAGTTTTATGCAAAAACCAATGGTTTTAATCTATTTTTTCTTATATTCTTCGGGAAAAGGGAGAGATCAAGAATTCCTTTGCAAAAGTTAAAAAAGAGTGACAGAGCATCAAAATAATTCTCTGCACAATTTATATAACATGTTTAATATGTGTATGAAAATTTTCTATTCATGTAGGCTATTCCAAGAGAAGCAAGAAAGTTCGAGCTTGGGGAAACTATGTATTATGTGTTGCTTGTAGTGACCGGCATCACATGGCAAACTTTCTTTTTGGGAGCAATAGGAATCATATTCTGTGCCTCATCTTTGCTATCAGCCATTGTAATTGCTGTTCTACTACCAGTAACAGAGATATTAGCTGTTATATTCTACAGTGAAAGCTTCAAAGCTGAGAAAGGTGTTTCTCTTGTGCTCTCTCTTTGGGGATTTGTCTCATATTTCTACGGTGACATTAAACGTGCCAAGAAAAAGAAGCCGCAAAACCCAGAAACAGAAATTCCCACTCCAATTGCTGGTCCATGATGGGCAAAGATTATGTTTAATTTTCTTATTTTAAAGATGATTTAACATGTTTGACAGTGGTTTTTATCACTGGTTTGCCCCCACAATAATTTGTGGTTTAGCCTGTTGTACCATTGGTGTAGAATCTGTAATATTAATAGGGATATTGTCCTGCTATATTAAAAGAGTGAAAGGGCAAGGGAAAAAAAAACAAAAGCCGCTAATGTGGCTTTACGTAGTTTAGATTCATGATTTGGAATATGAATATATGTTTAATAAAATTTTAATGATTGATCTTGTTTGTCCCAATATCTCTTCCTTATTTCAAACTGTCAACTTTCGTTTTATGTTTTTATGCTTTTTTCATGTTACATATTAAATACCGGCCACTAAAATTCGACCAAAATGTTTTTGAACTCTTAAAGTTGCTTTCGATAGCCTTTGATTTTTTTTGCTTTTTTTTTTTTTGTTTTTTTTTTGTTTTTTTTTTGTTTTTTTTTTGTTTTTTGGTTGGGGATAAGTAAGTTGCTTTCGACAGTTGTGAACAGTGCTTGCTGATAAACTGGTAGATATCAAAGGATCATTCAAATTATAGTTGGACTTGCCGTTTCAGCTTTTTCAATGATTAATGCCCATGATGGTAATACCGTAAAATATCGTACAAACTAAAGGTTATTAGACATTGACCCCAATATTGGTTAAATTTCTTATCATACTTTTCTTTTTCAAATTTATTAATTAGATTGTTTTATCTTTTTAAGGTTTAACAATATAGTAGAAGAACTAACAAATTAACATTTATAACAAAGATTACTCTTTTTCTTTTACTTTAAGAATTTTATTATTTATCATCATTATTTGAAACGATAAAAATATTTCATTTATTTTTTGTTACAAAATTTTAAAAATAAATATTTAAATAGTAATTATTTAAATTATTATTTAACAAACATATTTTATTGATAATTATTTATCAATAATAATAAATAGTATTTTTTTTCTTTCAATTCTAATTACCAATTTGATACCGTACATTGGATAAATTGTAATCATAACTTTACAATATTATTCCCTTAAACAACAAATGTATAAAGTCTAATGTTTTTTCATTTTTTTTCCCTATATATGACCAAGATATTGTGAAAAATACTCACGACGAAACAACACACACACTTTCAAAAAACAACAGGAAAAAAAGGGTGGCCACAGGATAAGCCTCATGATTCTCCCTAGGAAAGTTTTTGAATAGAGATAAACTTCAATCAGTAAGTCCGACAAATAGCTGCTACATGTGCGTTTGATGATAACTGCAAATGTGAAAATGATTATGTCTTGGGGATACAACAGTAGGTCTTTTTTGGATACAACAGCAGTTTCGTTGGATGTAATAATTGTAGATAAATAAAATTAGTTTAAAGGTTACCATGAAATAATTGCTTCTGGACGCAAGTAGAGCATATGTTGTCGGAACAAAAAGATATTTATAATTTGTAAAAACAAGTTGTGTGCGTCGATTTTCCCTACTTTATCTGTTGCTATCAATAGTCAATATTATTAATTGGTGTTCTAATATCTTTTTGGAGTTGTGGCGGTAGATAGTTGCAGTTGCAGATTCAAATCCATGTCCGGACTTGATTTTTTCCACCTGGTATAGGCTTCCCAATCTGGCTTCAATAGAAACCCTAAGCTAAGAGCATTTCATTTTAAAGTCACATGCCACTGCAATAATACGATAATAATTCTCTATTTTGGTTTTCTGTTTTTTTTTTTTTTTTTTAACTGCAAGTTGTCATTTTATGGCAGTGGACCTGAGTTTTTCATTAAATGTAAACGACTTTTCATTTTTTTTTTTTTCCCCCCGAATGTGCAAAAAATGCAGTGACCCTCATTGGATAATGAATTTTTTTTTCTTTTTTTTTTTTTTTTGGGGGTCAATTAGAGAATGACAACTTGATGAAATAAAATGTGAAATTTAGACATTATTTTTAGTCCTTTTATCATGGAAGTGCTAATGTTCAAATTTGACACATATTTTGCATCGAAAAGCCTATAACCAATGCGAAATTAATTAAAATTGGAAATGTTCTCTCCACATGACGAAATGGATTTATACGTGGACTTAACCGCCCAGCCCAATCAAAATTTATGCCCTAAGTTTTTAATGGGTTTGGGAGGTTCAATGTTTAAATAGGTAATGGGCTATACTCAGCCCTAAAGATAAAAGAAAGTTTCTATGGGCTAGGCTGTTTAAGTAATTGTGAAACAAAATGCTTAAAATGCCTTTGAAAAATTCTAATTTTTATTACGAACTGAATTTTATATAGTTTCATATTAATAATTGTCCTTTCTCGAAACCAAATTTAACTCATCCCGAGTTGATCCAGAGAGTTGTCAGCAAACAATTTTCTCAGGAAATTAAAAAAAAGAGAAAAAAAAAAAGGTAACTCTCCGTGCACTTGATCGCTTGTTTAATCTCCTCTGCTGCTACCATATCTGAGATCTTGTCTTGTTTGATGGTGAACATGCAGTGTGAGAATGTAAATAATTTTGCCTTTGCAATTACAGGCCTAATTCCACCACAATCACTATAAAAACTTCAACTTCTACAAGGCAAGTAATTTGGCAGTGAAACTGCAATAAAGAATGATGAATTTATCAAGTAGAGACCACAATCTATCAGAATGTTTCCAAGCAATATAAACTTCGCAGTTAATTATTTTACCGAAGGAATAAACTTTTTTTTTTTTTATAATTTTTTTAAGACAAATTCCTGCTAATGAATCGGAAAATATCTGCTTAGGAAAGCGAAATATATCTGCCAAGGGGTACCAAACTCTTGATGTGGAAGCAGTGGAAAGTGAAGCATATGTCAGCGAAGGGCAAATTTTCGGTATCTGAGTGGAAAGCAATGACTGATGCTACGCCATTTCAATGTTAAGTTCAAATATTCAAACTTCTTGTTTATATATGTGCGTGTGAGGAGGAATTGATAGTTAGAATTTGGTCGGTGTTCCCAGCAAAATTAATTAGATAAAATAACTGGAAAATATATCACACTCACACAGCTTGCCTTAAAAAAACACACACAGAGCCATGGAATTGGAAGCTCAAAGAAGCAACGCCAAAAAGAAGAAAGCGCTTTTGATTCTCAACTGCATCTGCCTATGCATCGGAAACTGTGGGGGCCCACTAATCATGCGCCTCTACTTCATCCACGGCGGCAAACGGGTTTGGCTTTCCAGCTGGCTCGAAACCGGTGGTTGGCCAGTCATGCTTATCCCCATCACCGTCAATTACTTTCGCCGCCGGAAAACCGCCTCCGCCGCTGGAGGCACCGCCAAATTCTTCCAGATAAAACCTCCCCTGATCTTGGCCTCCGCTTTCATCGGCCTACTCACCGGCGTGGACGACTACATCTACGCCTACGGCGTCGCTCGGCTTCCGATTTCGACCACGTCGTTGATCATAGTCTCTCATCTGGCTTTCACGGCTGGTTTCGCTTACCTTCTGGTGGGCCAGAAATTCACCTCGTATTCGGTAAACGCCATCGTTTTGCTGACGGTTGGAGGGGCAGTTCTGGCTTTGCATACGAGTGGGGATCGTCCGGAGGGGGAGTCCAATAAGGATTATGTCTTGGGGTTTTTGTTTACTGTCGCAGCTGCGGCTCTGTACGGACTCGTATTGCCGTTGATGGAGTTGACGTACAACAAGTCAAAGCAGAGTATCACTTATTCTTTGGTTTTGGAGATTCAGATGGTTATGTCTCTTTTTGCTACCGTTTTCTGCACCATCGGGATGTTGATTAATAAAGATTTTCAGGTGAAAATATTTAAATCCAATCTCTCTCTCGTCCATATATTCGGAAGTAATTATTCTTGTTATTATTATTCATCTAATTTATGTATTATTCTGTTATTTTCATTCAATTTTTCTAATATATAACTAACAAAAAATTTTAAAAAATAATAATAGGAAGAAGAAGAATCAGCTTATAAAATAAGCTTTAAATTTGACCATCCCATAAAAGGAAAACAAAGAGAGGCAGGGATTTTTAAAAAATTAGAGCATACCCTACAGCACAATAGAATAAGCTTGGAAGTATCAATGGTTCTTAATCTATATTTTCTTATATTCTTTCGTCAATAACTCCTTGCTAAAAGTTAAAAGAGAGATAGAGCATATTCTATGTACAATTCTGTGTAATATGTTTAACGTGTATATTAATTTTGTATATATATATTTATATGTGAATATGCATATATATAGGCTATTCCAAGAGAAGCGAGAAAGTTTGAGCTTGGGGAAACTATGTATTATGTGGTGATTGTATTGAGTGGAATCATATGGCAAGGATTCTTCGTGGGAGCAATAGGAATCATATTCTGTGCCTCATCTTTGCTATCAGCCATTGTAATTGCTGTTCTACTACCAGTCACAGAGCTACTAGCTGTTATATTCTACCATGAAAGTTTCAAAGCTGAGAAGGGTGTTTCTCTTGTGCTTTCTCTTTGGGGATTTGCCTCCTATTTCTATGGTGAAATTAAACGTGGCAAGAAAAAGAATAAGCAAAACCCAGAAACAGAAATTCCTACTCCAATTGCTGATCCATGATGGGCAAATATTGTGTTTGATTTTCTTCTTTTTCTGTATAGAAATTTGAGTGATTTAACATGTATTGTCGACAAGGGTGGCTTTTACTATTAAACTGTTTTTATAAGAATATGGTTTAGCATGTTTGTACCATTAGTGTAAGATCTATAATATAGGAATATTTATCTTGCCATTTTAAAAGAGTAAAAGAAAAAAGAAAAAAAGAAAAAAAGCCACGAATTTGGCTTTACATATAGTTTGCATTCATGATTTGAAATGGGAATTATATCAAATAAAATTTCAATGATTGCTCCTCATTGTATCAATATATCTCTTCCTTATTTTCAAGCTTTCACATTCAAATTTGTTGTTGTTGTTGTTTTTTTTTTTTTTTTTTTTTATATATTTTTAAATAAGCGCCTGTAAAATTTGACCAAAATGTTTTTGAACTTTGAAATGCTTTGGAGAGTTGCAAATGGTCCTAGCTTTTTGGAAAATAGTGGTAGCTGATACCGACCAAAAAAATCATTCGAATCAAATAAGACTTGTCCCTTCGACCTTTTCAATAATTGCTAGCCATCATGGTAATAGTTATCCACAGAAATTAAAAGAGTACCATTAGTTTAACACCTCTATTGATTGAATTTTTGACAGTACATTTATTTTTCCAAAAGAGTTGAGCCAAAAATAATTATGTTACCTTAAACAACAAATGTATAAAATCCAATGTATTTTTATCCTCTGAATGATCAAGAATTTGTGAAAATTCTCCATAAGACAAAAAAACAAAAAAAAACACCCAAAAAAAAAAAAGAGGGTCCACTGGATAAACCTTATGACTACCTTTGAAAGTTTTTGAGTAGAGACAATTTTAACCAATAAGTCCCCCAAATGGCTGTACATGTGGTTTTGACCTGTTCTTGAAATGTGAAAAACGACGGATGTAATAATTGTAGATACGGAAAAAATATCTTATGTTACCATAAAATAATTGTTTTTTTTTTTTCTTTTTTCTTTTCCTTTTTCTTTTTGAAGATAAGCAGAGTTGAAGTTAAGACTGTAACGTTGTCAGGGAAAAATAAAAAAAATAAAAGAAAATAAACATATTCATAATTTATAAAAGCAAGTCGATTGCATTGCTATTGTTCGACAATAATTCTATTTTGGCTTTTTCGATGGGAGTGTCAAAATTTTGCAGTATCAACATCCCTTCTTTGTTTTTTTTCTGTTGGGTAATATTGGCATCATCAATTTTGACACCATATGCCATTACCATTTTATGGCACTGAACCTTGGTTTTTCAAAAAAATGTAAATATATATATATATATATATTGTTTCTGAACGTGCCGAAAAAATCTAAAAGATGGAATTGTTAAACGCAGTGACTTCAAGTGGAAAATGTTTGTTTTTTTAATGGATCCATTAGAGAATTGATACTTTTATTAAATAAATTTCATAACTTAAATTTAATTTTTAATTTTTTCCATTAAAATGCTAATGTTATAATTAGATATTGAGATTAATATTTTACTTTAAAAAAACTCATTTTGATGGTAAATTTTAACGATGACGATTCTAAAATGGTATTTAGCATTGTAAATGTTCTTTCCATATGAAAAGCATGGAAATTATTTATTAAAAAAAAAAAAAAAAAAAAAGGCGAAAGATGGATTTATATGTTGACTAAAGTCACCACATCGTTTAGCCCAATATATATTTATTAAATTGGCCTACGTTTTTAATGGGTTAGGGAGGTTTCAAGTCGTCCATGATTTCAGTTCTAATGGGCTAAACTTAGCCCAAAAAATAAAAGTGTCTATGGGCTTGGGAGGTTCAAGTAATTGTGGAACATATGCTTTAAGGGGAATTTGGCCCAATACCCTCATAAGGACGAGGTTAATGATTTTTGCCCCCTCACTTAATATTTTTTTTATTCTATCCTTTCAATCTTTTATAATCCCAGGATACCTTTATGTTTTTTTCTTTCCTTTCTTCATCCGAATTTTCTTCTCCTTATAATCAATATCCAGACCATTAGGAGCCCTCTGTTTCCTTTCGCATCAGTCAGATTGTAAGCTTGGAGACTGTGCGTTTTGAAGGAGATGGTGAAGAGGCGACTCAGAGAGAAAACTGCAGGGTTTTAGAGAACCCTAGGAGCAGAAGTAGAAGCAACAGGTAGGCAATAGCGAAGTAGGAAAGCATGAGGCTCATTCGATCAATCACTGGTAATCTTCTCCTCTCCATTTTCAAATTCTTAAACTTTTTCCCAGACATTTTCTTACTCGTTTCGCTAATAATGAAATAGTTTTTTTTTTTAAATAAATAATATATTTTATATTGTTATAATTCAGGGCAGCGTAATTCACTGCTGCGAGAGGTGGGACGGAGGAACTACGCAAGCAATGTCTCTGAGTATAACACTGTTATCGGTTCTCTTACCGCACAGAGAAGGTAGATTCTAATTTTGATTTTCTTTTTGTGGTTTTGGGATTTTTTTTTTTTTGGGAGAAATTGTGAAAGTTGTGTTCTTTTTTTTTTTTTTTTTTTAATAACGGTGGTGGTAGGCATTTCTTGCTGAGAGATGTGTATGATGATATGATGCTGGATGGAGTACAGCCAACTAGGGATACATTCCATTCTGTCATCGTTGGAACCATGAAAAGCTCTTGCTTGCAGGACACTTTCTACTTTTCTGACCAAATGAAATCCATGGGCTTGGTCCCTGATGTATGTATTTGTATATATATGCTTCTTCTTCTTTTTTCGTTTTTGTTTTTTTTTCACATGGATCTGCATTAATTCTTATCTGCTAACTATTAGATTCTTTCAAGATTGGAAATTTTGTATAAAGTTACTTTGTGTTTTTTTTTCTTTTTTTTTTCCCTAGCTATTACAATGTATTGCTTTGTGTTATAGGTTACTTTATACAACAGTTTAGTTTCTTGATGTAGTGCAGATGAACTCTGTCACTGTTGACTCGAGGCCAAAGTGCTTGGTTGGCATTATTTTTTATGGTTACCCTTCTTATTCTAGAATGTATGCAGAAGAAACAAGTTACTACTTTTTCTCTAGGTGATTGATGAAATAGATGGAGCTCTTGGTGATGGCAAAGGTGCTGTGGAGGTTATTCTAAAGATGGTAATTGTGTGTTTTATATTATTATTATTTTTTTGGGTCTTGTGTGTTTTCCATTATTGAATGCTGCGTATTTATTAAATTTAATTGTCTGCACGCTTATTTGTGTTTTAATATAATTGTAGTTATAGTTATTTTATTACCATAATTGCTGTTGGTGATTAAATATAACTGCTTTCGTTGTTATCAGTTATTGTTGTCATGTATAATTCTTGTTTTCCTTAATGTTTAATGCAAACTATCAGTTATTCATTTACTTCATTATCAACATGATAATCGTAAGGAAAATTTACTGTTTAAACTCCATGGTTGCACATTCTATACGTTAACAGAAACCTCCATTTCTACCGAGGGTAATATATTCAGCTATGGTGGTTTTTATTTCCCAGTGCTCATTATATTTTTCACTTTTATTTGATGTTGTTCATATAGGTTTTTGCAGATAAAAAGCCTGATACAGGGAAGGAGAATTTTCCAAATGAAGAAAATCATAAAAGTACATAGAAAGTTTATCATTCATATGGAGTTTCCTTTTCATGATTCCCTGGAAAATGGTACTTAGAAAGTTTATCATTCATATGGAGTTTTCTTTTCATGATTCTTTTCATGTAAACTAGATAGTATTTTTTGCTTATTGACAACTACTTGCTTTCTGCAGGGTTCATATATTTGTTCAACCAACAGTTAATCGTGTTGTCAACAGGTGATCCTTGACTACCATGGCTGATGTTTAATTGCTGTGACAATTTCAAGCCTTTCCATTTCTGATTTCATCTGTTTTATAGACATTTTAGATACTTTGTTGCTTTCATGATTTCTGAAATTTCCTTAGAATTTCTTATATGAAGTCAATGAATGGAAATAGGATATTTAGATGGAAGACCTAATTATTTTGATTATCCAATTCAATTTTCGGGACAACGTATCCACTTGCATACTTACTACTTACAACTTACAAGACAGTTTGATAATGACTTGCTTTGTGATATTTTTCTTCCTCTGTTGATGTCTAGACCAATAATTCTACTCTCCAAAGTTTGCATATAACATTTATCGGATATGAGGATAGCTAAGGTCTTCAGTTCTCAATATATTTATTTAAAATTTTTTTGAGGGAATCCCTTATTTTATTAAATTAGAGATGCTTTTTTGTCAAGTATTTAAAAAAGTTAGTCATTTTTTTAGGTTGAGATTTAAAACAAAATGCTTTTGTAATTTTCCTTAATTATTTACAATAATTATTTTCTTTGAAACTTGTATGCTAAATATTGTAACTAACTGCAGATATTTTGTTTGATTTCATCCAGGTATCAAATCTGTCTCCGTTTTAGTGGAGGTGCCCCATATGCTTTTAATGCTGTCACTAAAGTTTTGCATTATACCAATTGTGGTGCTAGTTGGTGTTCGAGATTTTGACATTGATGGGGAACATTGGGTCAATTCGGGATTGATACCAACAGAGGCTTTTGTAGGAGCTGTAATATTCTCTAGGAGCTGTAATATTCTCTTGTTTTTATTCATAAAACACTTGTACAATTTCCGCTTGCTAATTCAGATTTTGTTTTTAGTTTTTGAACATGATTCTCGTGTCAATATGATGTGTAAGGATCCAATTTCATTATTAAATTCTCCATATTATTTGATATGTGGAAAAGCAATAAATAAGAAGGATGATAATTTAAATGGATGGTAATTGAGTTCTCAAATATTGGCTCTCTAGTTTCTGACCATTAGAACTTGTTTGAATGGTATGCATTGAAATGTAGTTAGTTTTAGATTGTAAAATGTGATTCCCAGCTTGCAAGCTTCTTCCAATCACTTTTACATGAACGGCTCCATGGTAGTATGTCCAAATGAGACTTGTTAGGAGGGAATTAATTGTGCACTTGTGAAAACTATTTAAATACATGGATATGAAAGTGTAAAATAAATGTAACAGTTTTCCATTTCTCCTCTACCCTCATTTCTCATTGACTGTCTCGAATACAGGTGAAAATATTAAAACAATTTTTTTGACCATCTCTCATTTCTCATCTGCCCTCATTAACTTCTATCCCTCTCTCTTACTCTCCCTGCTACCACATTAAATGAATACTGTGTGTCTTCCTCTCTCTTTCTCTTTTGTTGGTTATGTACCTTTCAGCCTTTCTTTGCATTGATGAACATTACAGAAAATCCCAAAATCTCTTCAATTCAGTTCACTCTCCCTGCATCATCTGAAAATCTTCATTGTGGAGCCCATACACTTCAAAAGGATGTAATTAAATTGTACGTTTCTGCAGATCGGAGTTAAAGATTACCTGGTATGTGGATATATATACATAATTTGGCTTTATAAAGATTACCTGGTATGTGGATATATATACATAATTTGGCTTTATGCTACTTCTTTACATAATTTTTTTTTATCATTTATAATAATTTTTTTCCATCTTAATGTTTTGAAATCATGAACTCCCAATAGTAAACATAAATGGCTTAATAACTAAGCCAAAAAATAAATACAATATACTTCATATTAATTTTGTTAATTGATTTTACGAAAAAAATTTCCTAAAATATACTTTATGTATAGCTGATAGATAAAGTCAAAATCAAATAATGACTTAGCCTTAGCACAATACTAGCAGTGAGGAAAAAGTATGAATTGGTATGAACAAAGGACGCGTTATAAACTATAAACAAAAAATTAAATATAATATTATTAAAATGAATCAAAAATATTTTGTTTGAATTCACAGAAAGATGATATCGAGGTCAAATTTAGAGCATTAGACCTTTCAATGGATTGATTTAATTAATAAATATATATATACATTAGCCTAAGAATAAGAATTTAATTAGTCAATATTGTATTAAAAAAATAACCTTTACATGGTCAGAAAGGGAAAACATTGACCAAATATGAAAACTCGTTTGTCTTCTCTATCCAGCAGCTAGTACCTTCTATCAGCTTTCACAGGGTGTGTTATAAATATAAATATGTGTACATATATGTATACATTTTTCCCTTATATTGGATTCATTGTTTGTCACGTTTTGACATGATATATAAGTGCAAGTTCTATGTTGGTGCTATTTTATGTAAAACAATCCATAAATGGTTCGGAAATTTCCATTTGAAAATTACAACCTTTGTTTGTTACATACGGTCCATCAGTAATTATGAAACACTTGCTTGTTGGAAAATTTAACGGCGGTTCCATCGGAATAGTTAATTTTTCCATTTTCTAAAAGCAAACCGAATGGACAATCGAATTTGTCCACTTCTCTAATGTTATTGTAAACGAATGACATGCTAAATGTAACTATATTTATGATGTTTAACAAAATAATCCACAGAACACCACATCGTCAACATTGCATACATTCAAGCTAACGTTATGTTATGATTTAGCACATGTGCCACAAATTTGACATCTTAATCTACTTGATCCACTATGTCTATCAAGAGTAGCTATTCTACTAGGTGTTAATATGCAACATTTAAACAGCATTTGTACTCATTTACATAAAATGCATTTGTATTTTATCTTTACTCATTTACTGAAAATGCATTTGTATTTGTATTTAAAATGCTATTCCACAAGGCGTTAATAACATAATTGTTTGGCTTATTTTTTGTACTCATTTATTAAAAATGTATTTGTATTTTTTCATTACTTTTGCTTCAGGATTATAGTTAAACCTTCCAGCAAAGATTCTACGATTGCAGAAGTAGATACTTAGTATGTTTTGAATTGGTAAACCCTTTGTGCTCAATGTCACAAATTTCAGTTTTACTGTTCTACGATGGAACATGGAGTGTATGTTCTGAAGGTACCTGGAGATACCAACGTCAAAGAACGAAGATTATACATATCAAAAGGAATTGTATGTTGGCCGAACTTGAAGATGTTGTCTACAACGCTCTCAACTTAGATTCTACACAACATCAATTAATCTTCAAGTTCATATACCATGTGTGTTTGTCATGTGAGCCGTACGTTGTGGAAAATGATGAAGACCTACGAAGTTTTATAGAAGAGTATAGTTCACATAGACCTCAAGACAGATCTCCACTTATTGTTGATGTGTTATCCAGGGTTCCAAAGAGTATTAATACTGCTGGATGTGTTGTGAATAGGATACCTACAAGTTCAAGATTTATGACTACTGCCCCACTATCTGCAGTTCCCGAGACAGCTACTTGTACCTCTAATGCCGACATGCAGTCCCCAGCGACCGAACTTCATGTGCCGGAAACTCAACCTGGATTCTTTGAAAATCAAATTTGTGAAAACAATGTGCAATCTGTGGAACATGATCATGATAATGAGCGCTTCAACATTAATGATATGAATGAATATCATGGACATGATTATGATCAAGATGAACAATTTGAGCTTGAGGTCAACACTGATCGTAGTGAAGATGGGTTACGAGACATTTGTTGGACCCAACATTTGGGACTTTCAGCTGGTGATAGTCGACATGGTGAGTCTCCTTATGGTAGTAGTCCAATTGATAATGTGAATGATGATGTGCTTGCCTCTCCTTGTACCGAAAACCATTTGGACATTCGACAGGATTCTACCGCAACCACGGCTGAACTTTGGGTTAACCATCGCTTCTCATCCGTCAATGCCCATGAAATCATTCGAATCAACCAAATCTTTGCGAGTAAGAATGCGCTACAGAAGAAGATTAGTCTTTATGCACTAAGGAGAAATTTTGAATTCAAGGTCAAGAAGTCAGATAGAGTCCGATATGAGGTTGTATGTGTAAACGACAATTGCATGCGGCGAATGCGTGCTACCAAACTACATGGTGATAATACAGAGGCCTTCATGATTAGGGCCTTCAAGGATGAGCATATTTGCTCTTTAAATATGATGAAAAGGGATCATCGTCAAGCAACAAGTTCAGTTATCGGAGACATCATCCAGCCAATGTTTGATGGGATTTCAAGGCAATAAAAACCTCGACATATCATGCATGACATTCGCTCTAATTACGAAGTAAACATAAGCTACAACAAAGCATGGGCTGCTAAGGAAGTTGCACTATCAGGTTTGTGGGGCACGCCAAAAGAGTCATATGCAAAACTTCCTTTATGGAGTCACGTTTTGAAGAGCAAAAATCCGTGCACGTTTACTCAAATTGAAACTGATGCTCAGAACAGATTTTTATATTTTTTCATGGCACTTGGAGCTAGCATTAGAGGGTTCCAGCATATGCGGAGAGTCGTAGCTGTCGATGGAACTACACTGAAGAATAGATATAGAGGTTTGTTATATATTGCATCATGTTTGGATGGGAACAATCAAATTTATCCACTTGCTTATGGAATAGGCCCTGGGGAGACGGATGCGGCTTACACGTGGTTTTTTGAGAGCTTTAAAGAAGCGTTTGGGGATGATCCGAATATAGCTTTTATATCGGACAGACACAAGAGCATTGCAAAAGCAATACGTACAGTTTTCCCTAATAATCACCATGGCCACTGCACATATCATCTTGGTACAAATTTACATGCTAAGAAGTTTAAAGGTAATGTCAACGCGATTATATCAACTTTTAATGATGCAGCTAGAGCATATATTGTTGAGGATTTTGATAAGGCCATGCAGCTTTTAGAAGGGGTTAGTATTGAAGCTGTACAATATCTCAAGGATGCAAGTCCTTCAAAATGGGCTATATCACATTTTTCGGGCAATAGATACAACATAATGACAACTAACATTGCAGAGAGCATGAACTCTGTGCTTATTGATGCTAGGGATAAACCTGTTTTGCCATTACTAGATCACATTCGTGATGTCTTGCAAAGGTGGTGGTATGAACGTCGAACTAACGCTGCTGCAATGCAAACTCCTGTTACTAATTGGTTGGAAAAAATCATGCAGGAGCGCTCAAATAATGGCAAAGGCTTACGTGTTATGCCAATGAACTTATATGAGTTTCAAGTGGTTGGCCATGGCATGTTCGTTGGAGTTGTTAACTTAGAAAATAAGACGTGCTCATGCAAAGAATTTGACATTGATGGATTTCCTTGTGTCCATGCAATTGCAGCATGTAAGCATCGACATATTTCTCCATATTTCCTTTGCTCGGCGCATTACTCAGTTGACTCACTCCATGATTCATATTAGGAAACCATATATCCACTTGGAGAAAAATGTCAGTGGCATGCTCTAGATGATGTCATAAACCAGGTTGTACTTCCACCTCAAATTGGCAAACAGTCAGGAAGACTGAGAAAGAAAAGGATTCAATCTCAAGGAGAGGAGCGTCATCAATATAGATGCGGGAGGTACAAACAGGTTGGTCACAGCAGCCAATCATGCTCCACCGCCGTACCTCTTGAAAGCACTACCAACCAACAGCACCATTGAAACGAAGGCCCATCAATCGTGTGATGCTATATTCAGACAATGGGGCCACGTTATGCGGTATGCATGTGTATGCAATGTAGTCAGGAATGCAATTAGTTGCTCAACCGCATAACATGTGTTTTGGCATAATAGACGTTGGCTTTATGTGTTCTTTTGTTGTCAAATTCATCTGTCGTATTGTTTTGATAACATATCATTCCGTGTTCAGTTTTTGGTTCAGTTGTTTGTATGTTTCTTACTATTGCATGGATGATATTACTGCCCAATGGTAATGACCAATGCATCATCGGTAATTGACATTTGTACACCGTCGCAAAAGAATCACCACAATTCCATCCGGCAACTTCAATCATGTGTGTTCCAACCAATAACATGCTAAATGTAGCATTATTAATGATAAATTCTGACAAAGTAAGTGATCAAACGGCATTAAAAAATGACAACGTTCAATTTGTTTTTGATTCAAAAATTATAGAAGGTTTGGTCGGTAATTACCGAAACCCCTATGGCAATCACATTTTGCCAATTATTTGGGCCCCACAAGTCCCATAATGTGTGTTGAATGCAAAAACATGCAAAATATGGATTCTAAAATTATCCTAAGGAGAGAAAATCCCAAAATTGCTTAAAAATTTCTCAAATTTTCAAAAAAAAAATACGATGACTGTACACTTTCGGTAATTCCCAACAAAACCATCGGTAACCAACATTTACTCTCTGGAAAAATTACCGAAGGTTTCGTCGGTAATTACCGAAACCCTATGGCAATCACATTTTACCAATTTTTTGGGCCCCACAAGTCCCATAATGTGTGTTGAATGCAAAAACATGCAAAATATGGATTCTAAAATTATCTTAAGGAGAGAAAATCCCAAAATTGCTTAAAAAGTTCTCAAATTGGCTAAAAAAATACGATGACTGTATACTTTCGGTAATTCCCAATGAAACCGTCGGTAACCAACACATACCCTCTGGAAAAATTACCGATGGTTTCGTCGGTAATTACCGAAACCCTATGGTAATCACATTTTACCAATTTTTTGGGCCCCACAAGTCCCATAATGTGTGTTGAATGCAAAAACATGCAAAATATGGATTCTAAAATTATCCTAAGGAGAGAAAATTCCAAAATTGCTTACAAATTTCCCAAATTGGCCAAAAAAATACGACGACTGTACACTTTCAGTAATTCCCGATAAAACCGTCGGAAACCAACATTTACCCTCTGGAAAAATTACCGAAGGTTTCATCGGTAATTACCGAAACCCAATGGTAATCACATTTTACCAATTTCCAGAGGGTATGTGTTGGTTACCGACGGTTTCATCGGGAATTACCGAAAGTATACAGTCATCGTATTTTTTTGGGCAATTTGAGAACTTTTTAAGCAATTTTGGGATTTTCTCTCCTTAAGATAATTTTAGAATCCATATTTTGCATGTTTTTGCATTCAACACACATTATGGGACTTGTGGAGCCCAAAAAATTGGTAAAATGTGATTGCCATAGGGGTTTCGGTAATTACCGACGAAACTTTCTGTAATTTTTCTAGAAGGTAAATGTTGATTACCGACGGTTTCGTCGGGAATTACCGAAAGTGTACAGTCATCGTAGTTTTTTGGAAAATATGAGAAATTTTTAAGCAATTTTGGGATTTTCTCTCCTTAGGATAATTTTAGAATCCATATTTTGCATGTTTTTGCATTCAACACACATTATGGGACTTGTGGGGCCCAAAAAATTGGTAAAATGTGATTACCATAGGGTTTCGGTAATTACCAACGAAACCGTTGGTAATTTTGCCAGAGGGTATGTGTTGGCTACCGACGGTTTCATCGGGAATTACCGAAAGTATATAGTCATCGTATTTTTTTGGCCAATTTGAGAACTTTTTAAGCAATTTTGGGATTTTCTCCCTTTAGGATAATTTTAGAATCCATATTTTGCATGTTTTTGCATTCAACACACATTATGGAACTTATGGGGTCCAAAAAATTGGTAAAATGTGATTACCATAGGTTTTTGGTAATTACCGACGAAACCTTCGGTAATTTTTCCAGAGGATAAATGTTGGTTACCGACGGTTTCATCGGGAATTACCGAAAGTGTACAGTCATCGTATTTTTTTGGAAAATATGAGAAATTTTTAAGCAATTTTGGGATTTTCTCTCCTTAGAATAATTTTAGAATCCATATTTTGCATGTTTTTGCATTCAACACACATTATGGGACTTGTGGGGCCCAAAAAATTGCAAAAGTGTGATTACCATAGGGTTTCGATAATTACCGACGAAACCTTCGGTAATTAAATATTTTTGCCAATTGGAGAACGTTTTCGAAACATTTGGGGGCATTGATGAATGTATCATTTGCATGTTATTGCCGGAAACACTCCATTAGCTGAGTATTTGGAGAAAAAAAAATGTTAATTCATATTACCAAAAGGGTTTCTGTAATTACCGATGGTTAATCGGGAATTATCGATACACCATCAGTAATCATCTTTGCTTTAATTTTTACCACAACCGAGGGTCTTCTTTTCTCTTTTTTTTTTTTTTTCAACGATTATCATTAGTAAAGATAGGTTCAGCATATTAAGATAACATTAGTATAGAGTGTCATAACATTAAACATACAATCTACATTGAAAGTTTATTAAAGTACAAATCAACAGCATATTTTTTTCTAAAAAACATAATGTCTTGCGGACCAAATGAAGGATTCTCCTCACTACTCTTGTATTCAATAAATTTCAAAGCGTATACGCCACAGTCACCCCTGCAGAATAGCATTAATGAAAATCAACCACGTGTATTTTGACACGTAACCACAATAAAACAGCAGCAATAGAAGTTGTTTGAAATGACAACACATTCATACCCATTATCTTGGCGGGGTGCATCTTTGATCATGGTCATCGTGAATGGATCTAAAGTGGGAGGCACATCCAGATTCTTCTCGTAATATCCCCCATCCCTCAATAGGTAAGGCAGCATATACGTAAGGCATTTCGCATTCTTCAACTCTTTATTCTGGACATATTTATTTCCCATATTTGGATCGTATAAATCAATATGTCGGGCCTTCAAGTCCACACATGCTGCCAACCAATTCGCACCTCCATTGTTGACAGGGATGTACACCTGCAAATTAGAACATAACCTCATTATCCACAAAATGGGAAACTTAGTGAGAATTTTTTTAAATATATGTAGGGACTTACATAATCACATATCTGCCACAACACGCTAGGTTTGGGTGACTTCCCACGCACATAGCTACAAAGGGTCGCATCACATGAATATGTGCTACGAGATGCCCTCCATATGGGATAACGCCCTTTGATGGATGACTGCCAAATAATGAAATATATACAATATAAAATATCATCAATATAACATTAAGCAATGCAGTAACATCCCATCATCTTACCCAAAATAACACGTCTAATATGGCACAAGTGTTGGTGAACATCTTCTCATTCTCAAACCGCATTTTCGTATGAAATACAAAATAGTGTCAATATGCTGCAAAACCACATTAAAGGAAATAAGTAACAAGTGCGAGGTGATAAATAAAACATCATTCCAAACGTAGGAACACAATGATTTTACATGAACATAAAGCATATAACTTACATCGGAATTCAACCATCCTTCAGAGGTAAGTAGCTCAGCAAAAAATTTCTTTCCCACCGTCATATAAGATGTACACACGGTTGCTTCCTTCGGTGCCACCCTATACCACTCATCGAACGCCCTCTCCTTCGATGCATCAATATGTCGATTAAGATTAAATTTGACCTTCTTTTTACACGGGTCGGTGTAAGGAGAGATGACGTGATGTGACTGGTGGTAAACTCTACCGAATCGGCTTGTATCACCAACGTTATGCGTCCGATCTTCCACCTCAATCTCAGCTGATTGGTCATGGTGTGGACTGTCAGCTGAAGCACCGATATCCCACCCGAAATGCAAAGGCCGATATGGCACCAAAGCCCAGGAATCTTCCACATAGGGTCCTCCAGGTACGATAGGCTCAAACAGTGTAGTACAATCATCATCCTCCTTCCTACCATTGGAACCGTTTATGGGTGCATCAAATTCTTCGGCTTGCTCTCCAAAAGACGGTTCCACAGGGGATGATGGTCTAACCGAAGATGACGGTGAATGGCTGTGCATATGATGCTCGGCCTGCAAAACACAATGGTTATTTTGCAGTTCCCAAACTCTAACAACAAATAATTGCTGAATTACAATATATAATTTAATAATGCTGAAGCACTAAAGTAAAGTATACTAAGTTGTCTAAATGACACCTGATGCTTTTGTTGGTCAATAACAGAACTAAGCATCTTCCTTAACGCTGCCATCTCTTTATTTAATTCATCAAATTTTGCCTCCAAGCAAGCAAGCTAATCAATATCAATATCCAAAACATAAGTCAACATATATTAGTACAACATATGAAATACAAATTTGCATGCAAATAACAATTGCATACCCTGAAATTAGCATCTGGAGGGCCACTAGAATGCTCCTCAGCTTTGGACGCATCTTTAGCGCCAGCTATTGGTGCTACAAGTGGAGGTGACGTGTAGCGAACTTCATGTATATCAACTGCTATTGTTCGCCAGTAATCCATAGTCTTCTCCTCATCGGTAGCATCTAACCTCCAGGCACAACATACTACATGAAATGAAGAAAGGAAAAAAAAGTAAATTTGGAAACTGACTATGGTAATGTAACTTGAATGTAGTCGTACCATGTAGTCTAAAAAAAATTTGCCTTACATTGCTATTTGAGGTGAACCAATTATGGACAGCAAAATGGTTCGGTTGCCTTGGAGTATGCCATCCAAGGATCCTCGAACAACGGGTTTCCAACCAGTCGACAAATTGGTTACCAAAATCAGGGATTGCTTCAAACCCCCACAACTTATAAATTATAGGTTATTAAATATAATTTTTAAGTTAACGCTACATGTATTAAATATATTACCGTACCTGAAACACCAATGGAAAACCTTTTAGGTCATAATACTGTGATTTATTCTTTACTGCACGTCCTCGTCCTCTATGCTGGAATGCATTGTGGAATGAGTTGATCGTCTCCTTGTAGCTCAGAATGCCCCAAGGATAGGAATTAAATACCTCGATATCAGCAACCAAATCAATGAATTTTTTATTTATTTGAACCTTCGGATCCATTCCGAGTACACCATGAACTAAGAAATATAGTAACGCAATTCTTACAGCATCCCAATCATCCACAAAAAGTGTATCCTTGAATAGTCGTTCCAGTTCAGGCGGTTTCAAGTCAATCCTGTCATCTAGCAACCTCGTGCGCAGCTCATTTCCTTTGGAAATTTGCATATCATACATCGAAGGGTACCTACAAAACTTTAAGCCACTAATGAGTGCGAATTCCCACTTCGTAAACCGCACTGCAGATCCTCCGAAGTTAAACTCCAATACTTCTGGATTGTTGGATACAACTTGTCTGCAAAGCAGGTGATGCACTACCTGACCAGAGAACCGGAGGTTCTTCATGTCAAGTAAGTGTCCAAAACATGTTTGTCTATACTTTTCCAGCTGCTCACTTGTGAGGACACTTGTAATTACTTTGTTCGCTTCTATTGGATTCCCAAATGAATGTGCCCTAACTTTAATTATATCGACATCCTGCAAGATCCGTTCTTTTGGAGCATCGATGGGCTGCAAAATGAATTACATAAATGGAACTGACATCAACGATTTAATCATACCCTATTTTTCCACCCTAACTTGATAATAATAATTTCCAACTAAATCTTAAGACATATAGGTTCACATTTTTGCACAAGTGGTAATTACCGATGTAACCATCAGTAATCAACCTACAATGAACTAAAAAAAAAGCCCGATGGCCTATCGGCAATTACCAATGGCCATCGGGTGAAGTTTTTCTTGAGTTTTCACATTCATGAATAAATACTGACAGATGTCTTATCATTTACCGCACAAAACAACATAAATGAATATAAAACTTACCATATCAGATGGGGGAGAGGAAAGTGGAACATGCCCTCGAAGTTTGGTGCTTTCCGTCTCAGCTTTGGATTTCTGCCTAGTAGTTCGTCGACGCTTAGAGTCGGGTGTTGCTGTGCTACCACCGCGTCTCTTACTTTCCACCTTCTTAACTCCCTTCTTCGGTTGACGTCGCAAGTTCCTCTTTAGTGCCACTATAAAGTACAACCTACAAATGTACATTGACAACATTAATAAACTTTTATCTACCTTTAACAACATTGTCAACCATGTATACATACATATATAAATATCCGCAATCCTCAATTTCATACGCTCTCTTCCTAAGGATATTGTGTATGCCATCTACAAAACATTTACTGAACATTTACTATATAGCAGTGTGTTTACTTCTAAATCTTTCTATCTTCTTCTTCTTTAATTTTTTATTTTTTTCTTTTTTGGGGATAAAGTGTTTGCGTGTTTGCTTTTAGCTAACCATGTACCTAAAATTTTATGCACCGATCTTCTCTCTCTCTCTCTCTCTCTATATATATATATATATATCTATACCTTTAGAAAGTACTAACTCTGGAATTCTCAACTTCAATTCTAATTAATCATAAAGTATTTTTCTCTTATCTCCATGTACTAATTTTTAGTAATAAATTACCCTAGCAAAAAGGAAGAAGAAAAAACTTAAAAGAAAAAAGAAGGTCTGAAAAGCAACTAAGATTTCTAATGCAGCTATAGTCTAAAGTGTGGTTTTAATAGAGCAACCCACAATTGTGGCCAATTATGATGCTACATGCAGAAGCAGATAAAGTGAAATATTGAAATGACTGGAGAGGAAGTAGTCAATTCACCCAAAATAGAAAAACAAGAAAGTGAAGTATAGAGGTGGAAGACTAGATAGAAGCGACGCAACAGACAGATTGTTATAAACCAATCAAAAGCAGCCCTTAGACTGTATATATACATATCATATTCATGTTATATTTAATTATTTCTTACCATACAATATATGTCTAAAAAATGTGCACAGAAAGTTGCAGACTATAATCTGAACATATAGGTTAAGTTGGACTACAACATGTCCACCACTTCTATATGAGTATGTCAACTAATGTAGCTACATCTCTTCCCCATACTGCTTGTGTTTAACCTGATTTGGTTATAAAAGCTCAGACCTACCGACACCTATATATGCTATACAAATCATTCACTTCATATTTATTTTATCTGTATACAAATCCAAAAAGAAATATAATTAGTTTCCTAAGGGTCAAGTACGTTTTTAAAAAAATTCTTCTTTTTAACCCATAAAAGTAGTTTTCTAGACAGAGTTTGAGTATCATGCACTAGTGAGATAACACCTTTAGCTTAAGGATTTAAACTTCGATCAGGGTAAAAATCCTTATATCCCTAAGTTGTAACAAATACATATATATACATATATTATGTTTTTTTATTACAAACTAACATTATTACAAACTAACATTATTCTTCATCAAATTCATTGATTTCCCTGCCTTCATCCTTTATTTATTTTCCATGCTCAGGGATGTCGATGGAACCGAAAAAAAAAAATTTATAAAAATTTTAAAAGAAATTTAAAAATATTAAAAACGATGTGTCGTCTGGGTGTCGTTAATCCCAGACGACATGTCGTTTAATCCATCTTCAACCCTTGTTCGGGTCGACCCGAACCCGCCTAAACCAGTCCCAATCCGATTCTTGACCCGGTTATTTCTTCCACCTCCGGCCACCGTTCAAGGCCAAACCGGTCCCATTTTTTTCCTCTCTTCATTTCCTACTAATATCCAATATCAATCTATCCTAAAACCTAGGTTATAATCACTTCCATACGAAAACCTAAATCTTCAAAAATTCTACATTTTTAACCGGTTCTAAACACTAAACACAAATCACAAGTTTCAATGTCTCATTGTACTAAATTTGTAAGTATTTAACGGTAAGGCAACAAATAAACACAAAAAATAAAAATAAAAACGCACACTCCATGGCAAGGCAACAAATAAACATAAAAACAAATCCACACAAAAACAAACCTACACCGGTCCCACGGCAACAAATAAACAAAAATATTCAACCAATCACCTCGGACAGTGCTGAGATGAGATGCACTTTTGTTTGACTTTTCCACGGCAACTTTGGTTTTTTGTATTTGTGTGTATTCGTGTAAAAACAACTCTGTTTAGAAAAAATTAATTTTTGTTTTGCTTAAAATATAATAGGATATGTAAGTAATTTTTTTTTTGTTTGAAGGTTACAATAGAGATTGAGGGGTAGAACAAAAAAGATATCAAGTGAGGGGACAAAAATCATTAACCTCGTCCCTATGAGGGTATTGGGCCAAATTCCCCTATGGTTTAATTCATAATTTGCAGAGGAATGTGGCCCAATATTCCTGTTTGAAAAACGATAATGAAAATTACCATCTCGCTTTCAATCTTTTTTTGTTTTACCCCTCTATATCTATTCTATCCTCAATGAAAATTAAAAATAACGTGAATGTCTTTTTTTTTTTTTTCGTCCAGCATTTCCATTCAATTTTTGTTTTTAATCAAACCCTAAGATCTTAAATTTCATCTTCTCCAACTTAATATCCCTCTCTCTTTTTTATTTGTTGTAGAAATAATGTATACTTTTATATTGGTTGCTTTGCAGTGTTAGAAACGCGTTTGCAATTTGTTACTCGTTTTTTGAACTTGTCGGCTTTGTTTTATAGATTTCATTTCAAATATTCTATGTTTTTTCTGGTATCTTGTTATTGGATTTTGGACGATTTACGTTTGTCTGTGTTTGGGTCTGATTCAAAAAGGTTCTGGGGTTGTCTCTTTTCCTCTTGATTTGATAGTTATTCTTTGATTTGTAAATTTTTTTTTTTAAAGAAATATATATAGAAAATATTCTTTTATTTCAGATTTTTAAAATCGAACTAGCTTATGTGTGTTTTTTCTTTAGTGAGTTGGGTTTGTATAAAAATGGAGTATAACGGAGATTAGAGCTGGTTTTACTTTGTCCTTCATCATGGGTTTGAGACATTTTCACATGATCATTCACCATAAGAAAACTCATTAATCGGAATTCGCATCCGAATATCATCGACTTACCCATTGCCACTGGTAATGTCGAAATACACCTCACTAGTACCCAGCAATGACTGATTCCTTAAAGCCAATATTAAATCCTCATGTGCAGCAGATTCCCTTACTGTTATGAGACCATCGTGATATTCACTCTAACAAAATGTAATAAACAATGAAAAAAAAAAAAGTTATAGAGAGTTGGTGAGAAGCAAAGGAATTGGAAGAGTGGTGAGAAGAAGAAGAAGAAGAACAAGGGGCAAGGAGTTTTACTTGCACGCCAACTAAAAAGAGCGATTGAAGAAGAAGAATAGTTTTTCATCTTGATTTTTCCTTTTAATTTTATATTAAAAAAGATAATTTTGGAATATTAAAAAATTAATGGGCAAAACAAAAAATATGTAAATGGGATGGGCAGTTTTCATCATGACCCGTAACATAGTGGTATTGGCCCAAATCCCCCTAATTTGTAATGCCCCAGTAGTTCAAGCCGAACTTTTTCCTTTTTTTTTTTTTTTTTGGGTAATTTGTAGTTCCAAGCCGAACTTACAGCGCCTTGTAGTAGTCATTCGCCTGTAATTGAGTTTGTAACAAAATACAAACATCAAATCTTTTATAATACCTTATCGGCCATATTCTATACTCCCAGCTTTAAAAAAAATGAAATTGAACTGTCTACGAATTCATGATTTATATGAATAAATCATATTTTACCCAATTTTCTTTTTCATCTAATAACTTATTTTATTTTTTTCCCGATATTATACATTTTTTGATCAGACTATATTATATATTTGCTTGTGTATATCCATGATTTTCCCAGCAGATATTGATCGTAAAGTATTATTATTATTATTATTATTATTATTATTATTATTATTATTATTATTCTCCTTTAGTAGCCTCGACAACTTGCCTGATGTGTATGAATTAATTCTTTATAGGCGGCTATGGCAGGAGAAGCAAAAAGATTTGGATTGGGGGAGACAAGTGTCACGGACTTATTTGTTTACCCTTCAAGCCGTGCGGCCTTAGTTGCTATTCCGACCCTTTGTCGCAACTAAGTAAGCCTTTTGCCCACTAAAGAGAAAGCTAAGCAAAGAAAGCTAGAGCACAAAGAGAGTTTGGGAGAATGAAAGTATATTACTTGAAAGAGAGCTTTACAAGTATAGATGAGATTTCTTGGATGGTTTGGCCAAATGAGGCCTCCACCTATTTATAGGCATACAAAGCTTAATCCTACGGCTATAATTGCTTTAATCCTACGGTGGAGAATGGTTCCCACCTACTTTCCCACCTACTTTACATAAAATATCTAAAGAAACATCTAGAATGGATATGTACATGGCTTGGCCCATTGTAAGGCCCAAAATAGGCCCAAAGTGGATTATAAGGCCCAAAATGGATTGCAAGGCCCAAAATGGAGAGAATGCTCACCAAGTGTTTGATGAAATGCTTCAACCGTGACATTCTCCCCCACCTATGCCGTCGACGTCCTCGTCGAGCTTGCTTCATGGAACCTCTTGATATGATCTTCAAATTGTCAAAGCGCGATAGCAGGTTCCCAACTTGCTTCGCTATCGGGAAGTCCTTTTTCGCGGGACGTGACACTCTCCCCCACCTAAACTCGCGACGCCCTCGTCGCGCCTTCTTCCTTGCCCGCCGAATGTGATCTTTGAGTTGCCGTTGTGTATCTTCGTGCTCCCCACTTACTTCACCATCCGGCAGGTCCTTCCCCTTCACCAAGTATTTGGTGTAGTTGGGTATGCCTTTATGTTGACCGACTCGACCCGCAGGTGTGGCTTCAACACTCTTGGCGGGTGAAGTCACTATCGTTGAGGGTGCCCCTTTTGAGTTACCTTTCGCTAGGGCCTCCATGCCCCCTTTCCTTACAATGGGAAGTGACTCTTCATAGCGTCGTGCCTTCCCGTCATGTACCTCGTTTTGTTGAGGTGATGGTTTGGCTAAGTTCCCTTCCTTAGCCTCTTCGTGGTTTCTCTTGTCGTCTCCACGACTTGAAGCCAATGCACGCAAGCTCCCTTAGTGCAACTCCTTTGGCACATGTTGTACCTTAGGAGATGTCTTGGCATGGTTTGAGGCATCCTCACTAGGCTTTTGGGCAGCAGCCAAGTTGATTTGCTTCTCCCTCTCAACTTGCAATGCTGACAAAACCTTGGCCTCCCGCTTGCTAGCTTGTTCCGTAGGCACCATGCACGTCGTTCCCCCATCCATGATGCATAACTTGCTTGCAAATGGGAGTGGGAAAGCCTTTACTCGGTTGAAGAAGTCCATACCAAGGACAACCTTGTAGTCATCCATGGACACAACCGTTAGATTCAATTGGCCCTCCCAATCCCCGATGGTGGTTTTCACACCTCTAGCTACTCCTTGGAACGGCTTCGCGTCGGAATTTACCGCCTTTACGAAGCCCCTTTCTTTGGTTGCCTCGATCCCAAGCCTTTGCGCCTCCTCCACCGATAGGAAATTATGTGAGGCACCCGTGTCCACCAACGCCTTGGTGGGCACCCCATTGAGTTTTGCCTCCACGAACACTAGGCCACTCTTCTTTGTCTCCTTAGGAGCAGCCTTGATAGTATTCAACAGCTGTGAGGAACCTATTTGTGTTTGCTCTTGAGTTTCCCTCTCTTCGAGCATGGCATTTAACGACTTCCTCTTTGGACAATCTCTTGCCCAATGGGGATCGTCGCATAGGAAGCAATTTCTCTTTGGCTTTAGTTCGGGCTTGGCTCCTTTCTTCCAATCTTTGCTAGGTAATGGTGGCCTTCTTTGATGTTCCTTGCTTTGGGGACTTTTATAGAACTTGTCTCCCCCACCTGTAGTATAATTATTCTCATCTAATTGAGCTTGCATAAGGGATAAGGTTTCAATTACCTTTGTTTGGAAAGCTTGGCTTTCATGACGCCACGCCTCGGTGTTGGCCTCGTTGGTGTCTTGCATGGTACCTCTAAGCTCCCCCACTTGGCCTTCCACTCGGCCATCGAGCTCCCCCATGCCTTGCTCCACACAATCAAGCCGCTCCAACATGTCGGCAACGGCCAACTCCACCTTGACCACCTTGGTCTCCATGGCGGTGAGAACGTCCTTCGACTTTGAACGCCCACGTCCCTTCCTTGCAGCTTCGGGGATGACCTCCCTTCCCCTTGCTTCTTCAATCACAACCTCTGATGAAGACATTTTGCTCTAGATGCTAGCTTTAACCTTGGCTCTGATACCACTTGTCACGGACTTATTTGTTTACCCTTCAAGCCGTGCGGCCTTAGTTGCTATTCCGACCCTTTGTCGCAACTAAGTAAGCCTTTTGCCCACTAAAGAGAAAGCTAAGCAAAGAAAGCTAGAGCACAAAGAGAGTTTGGGAGAATGAAAGTATATTACTTGAAAGAGAGCTTTACAAGTATAGATGAGATTTCTTGGATGGTTTGGCCAAATGAGGCCTCCACCTATTTATAGGCATACAAAGCTTAATCCTACGGCTATAATTGCTTTAATCCTACGGTGGAGAATGGTTCCCACCTACTTTCCCACCTACTTTACATAAAATATCTAAAGAAACATCTAGAATGGATATGTACATGGCTTGGCCCATTGTAAGGCCCAAAATAGGCCCAAAGTGGATTATAAGGCCCAAAATGGATTGCAAGGCCCAAAATGGAGAGAATGCTCACCAAGTGTTTGATGAAATGCTTCAACCGTGACATTATCCTACGGTGGAGAATGGTTCCCACCTACTTTCCCACCTACTTTACATAAAATATCTAAAGAAACATCTAGAATGGATATGCACATGGCTTGGCCCATTGTAAGGCCCAAAATAGGCCCAAAGTGGATTATAAGGCCCAAAATGGATTGCAAGGCCCAAAATGGAGAGAATGCTCACCAAGTGTTTGATGAAATGCTTCAACCGTGACATTCTCCCCCACCTATGCCGTCGACGTCCTCGTCGAGCTTGCTTCATGGAACCTCTTGATATGATCTTCAAATTGTCAAAGCGCGATAGCAGGTTCCCAACTTGCTTCGCTATCGGGAAGTCCTTTTTCGCGGGACGTGACACAAGGTACGCTGTGATGCTTGTATGGACTACAATACAGGCAAGCTTTCTTCTCGGAATCAATAGGAGTTATCTTCTGTGCCTCATCTTAGCTATCCGGTATCTTAATTGCGGTTCCACTATCAGTTACAGAGATATTGGTGGTTAATTTCTACAAGGAAAGTTTCAAACCAGAGACAGGTGTGTTTCTTGTACTCTCTCTATTGTGATGTGCGTCATATTTGTATGGTGAAATGAAGGAGAACAAGAAGACAGCAAAACCCAGAAACAGAAATTACTCAAATTCTTGATCCATGATAGCAACGTGCATTTCTTTGATATTTACCATATAGGAATCCGGATTGTGAATGTGCGAGCATAGCTGTTACACCATCGTTGAGCTAATAATGTAATGTAGGGAACTTGTTCTGCTATTTGATACGGTTAAAGGAGCAATGGATTCCAGCTTGCATTCGTTGTCAATTTTTTGTTTTACGCTTTAATGTAATTAAGGGCTAAAAGAAATTATTATTATTTTTTTTTCAATCAAAAAAGACAACCAAGGAGTCTCATCTGGTTAGACTTCAAAAATATTGTACCCTAGCTTTTTCATTTGATGTCCACCATGATCGCAGTTACACCCTTCTAATCCATCATGATAATTTTTGTTTAGCTGGATATTCTTTTCTTTTTGCTGAAACATGACAAACAGAATAATTTACCCCAAAAAAAAAAAAAAAAAAAAAAAAAAAAAAAGAATAATCCTTTTAACAAATAATTGTCCTTTCTCCAAACCAAATTTAACACTATAAGGAACCACAAATTAAAGTCATCCGAGGTGATCCGGAGAGCTACCATTAAGCCTTGTTTCTTTACCCTAAAACAGAGAGAGAGAGAGAGAGAGAGAGAGAGAGAGTCATGTAAGTAATTGAATGTTTTGTTTCGTTTGCTATTACTCCCATCTTGTTTTTGGTAGAAAAATGCGTCTCCCCAGATATAAGGAATTGTTAACGCCAAAAAAAAAAAAAAAAGACCAGCAAAGTATATCTGACCTACATCCAGAAAAGAATGTTATTACATGCATCCCCAAGTCCTAAAGCAGTTTGACTTGCACAGTTGAGTCGAGTAATAGAATGTGAAGATAAAGGATCGGGCGGTAGGCAGTTATCGTAATTTTAGTATATTGCATAATCTGGTAGGCTGCATAAAAGCATTGATGTTGGCCGTAACCTGCAAGTACAGCATCAGTTGTCAGTGAAATCATTTTCTCATGGAGAAACAACAACCCAAAAAAAAAAAAAAAAAAAAAAAAAAAAAAAAACAAAGAGGTAAATAAAAGTGACTCTGTGCACTTGATCTCTCTTGTTTGGTTAGAGCAGTGACCTCCTCTATCTCTACTATATCTGGTACTGTTTGATGGTTGGCAAGCAGTGCGGGAATGTAATTTTCTCTTTTCAAGTAGAGGTCTAATTCAACCACAATCACAACTGGCTAAAAACAAGGTAGATTATTATGTGATTATCAAGCATAGGGTAGACCTAACAAAAGAATATTTAAAATTGTTTTAAATTGAAAATTTTATAGTTTCATTGTACAAGACCTGTCAAATACAATCAAAACTACAACTTCTACTAGCTTACTAATTTTCAGTGGAACTTCAATGAAGAATGACAAATTATCAAAAATGCTTTAGCAACAAAATTCTTTAAATGTCTTTTGATTCCTCTGGGGAAGAAGAGCACTCTTCATGCACTCTTCATCTGAAACATTTCACCAAAGGCAATAGCTCTAAAAAAACTCAAGGCAAAGGTGCAAGTCAGGTGATTGAACAGAAATTATCTTCAATTCATTATATTGGAAAAAGAACCTTTTTTCTGCACACAAAATCACGGGCAAACAAACACAGGACTAAACTAAAACCAAAAAGATAAACAATTCTCCAGCAAACATCGGAATTCCTGCTAATGAATTAAAAAAGCAGGGAAATTACTGATGATTATGAACGAGGATCGATGACTTACCTTATTAGAACTCCCGAGGATGATAAATAAAGTATCCCGTTACCATTGATAATTGGTCCAGGTATCTCCATCAAAATTACCTCGACCAGCATTCTCAGCCCATGGTTTTGCTCAGGAAAAGAAGAATCAATACAAATATAGATAGTTCAAGCACAAACTTTGGATCTGTAAAGCGTTCGAATAGTTGCTGCAACCTGTAAGTTCAACCAGTACATATCTGCTGATAAAGCCTGTTATTCATTTAAACATTTTCATTACAATAAGAAGAGTAACTAAATGATCCATTGACATCCAGTCAAAGATTTACCCTACTGATATATGCTGGAGATGCAAGCAAAGTGCCATGAAGCATTGCCAGTGGTAACATCCTGACTCCAGATTTTCTAAAACTAGTCTATCCATATATAAGACCTTCTAGTCCAAAACAGCATACTGAAATTCTATGACGTCAGAGACTGATCAGTACAAATTCATGAATGCAACAAAAAGAGAAAGGTTCACATGGACTGTTCTCCTAAAGTAATAATGAACCTCAAACAAATATTCATTCATTCTTCCAAAAAACCACACAGGCTCCTTAAGAAAAATAACACACCTAACAGAGTATATTTTCTCCTCTCATATCACATAGCAACATTAAGGATGCAAACTTGAAGAACCAAAAATAAAAAATAAAAAATAAAAAAAAGCAGCAAAAATAACTAAATTAGTCTTTACAAGAAGCAATCTTCTAGGATTCATGAGACAGTGAGTCACATGATCCCAAAGACACATGTATAATGTAAATGAACCTTGCTAAAGTAGTTATTACAAATATTACCAGACAAAAACAGAGGGATGAAATCTTACCAATTTACTCCATTTGAACTATTGTGTCCATCAATTATTTCTTCCTTTGCAAATTCTTCCAGGATGGCACGCTGGCGTTCGTTTATAGCACTGCTGAAGGAATAAAAGGAAACATAAACAAAGATAAACCCATTCAAACTCACAAGCGCAAGATTCAGACAGAACAGAAAAGCAAAGGTGACCAAAAATTTTAGCTCTTCAGAGTAACAAAGACAGACTAAATATTCTTGTGCTCATGTCAGGAAAAATGGCTGACATAATCAGCAGCCACATTAGGGAGAAAAAATTCCAGCAGCCATACAGCATTGGCAAACCTAACGTACATTTCTTGTTCCCATGTCTAATAACGGGGCTAATGAAGCAGAGCACAATACTAGCAAACCCCATTAAGACAATTCATTAATAGAGTGAGATCAAATGGCATTATTTAAACTATGCACTAAGTTTTCATGCAATTCAAATATGGTTGACAAACTTTTCCATAACCATTTCAACTGCAAACTAATAACTGAGCAAGTTTCTTATTAACTACTCCTGAAAATTATCCAACTTGTTTTTTAACCTTATAAGAACCTAGATGCTATGTTTAACTGTCAGTAGTACCCCAAAGTCAATTCTTTGACTAGTTATCAACAAATAGTTCAGTAGAGATGAATCTGAGTTCTTCTTTCTTTGGCCAAATATTTGTTAAAATTTTTACAACATGACAAAATAAGAGAAAAAAATGATCCAGTCATCAAATTTATCTGTGAGTTAAGACATATTGGGTAAAGATAATCAAATAGAAATAGTTAAACAAATATAGCTATATGTTGTTCCCAAAAAATAAATAAAAAAAAGCTATAGACATTTTGAAATTAATGGTAAGGAAGATAGCTTACGTGGGGAAGTTGACACGGAAGCGCACATATTGATCTCCATGGTCAAGAAGAAAACCATGCTTTGGTAGTCCTGCAGCAATATACATGGTTAACCATAATTTGAGAAAGGTAGTAAGCATTCAGGTGGGGCAAGAGTATGCTTCAGCAACCTTTGCCTCTTAGTACCAGAAGTTGTCCAGGTTGAACTCCCTTGGGTATCTGAGAGGTTAATCATATACAAGTAGAGGGTTACTATCAAACCGGATTCAAGTAAACTAAATTTTATAGAATAATATTTAAGCAATTATAGAAGAATATTGAATTGGGATGATTTAGTTGTGTTTGCTTATAGATAGCCCTAAAGACAGACATCTTTGATCATTGAATATCTCAGGTATCATTCTTTTTTGGTTTCTCCCTCTTTCTCTCATCCTCTCTATCTTTCACTCTCTTCCTCCTCCCCTTTCTCTCTGTCTTTCACTCTCCTCTCTTCTTCTCCTCTTTCTCTTTCCAGGTCCAGCATCAAAAACTAGATTCCTAATAATTGGAAGCTTAATGCTTTTTGCTGATTGGTTCCATTATCCCAAAGCTGCTTCTGAATTGGCTTGGTAATGATTGGAAAAGGGAAAAATCAATTTCATTTTCTAAAAGCACCTGCAGTGGACAAGGGGGAAAGGGACTCCAGGGCTGCAAGAATTTTTCACATTGTGTCTTCAAGATGTTTATGTACAGCTCATATCGAAATTCTTTATTTCAGAAAATTCGTTGCAACTTTGTATCAGAAAATTTAACCTATTTCTCAATAGAAAACAAAAGGAGGGACTTATCATCGTCCAAGACTATTAAATATTAGAATAAAGTCAACTTCTTACTTTTACTTGTGTCTTCCCAGACAAAGTAGGTACCTCAACCTTACCACCAAGGATAGCCTGAAATAAAATTGAAACCTCAATGGATTAAAAAAACTACTTCAGTCATGCAAGCTGATATGTAACTTTAATGTAGATAAGGTGTATCAAATACGATATATTACACAAATTAAAAAGAATTAAAAATCAATAGCAGTATTTTAATGAAGGGCTGAAGAGTTAATATATACAGGGAATTGATGGGGTAGGAGGAGAAGAGCTAGTACTTGATCTTGAAACAAGAATCACAATATAAACTAGGCATGGTGTTAAAACACAATTCTTCAGCAAGGCCACACAGTTCACAAAAGGGGCAAAAGCATCCAATACATAAGATTTTATCTTGTCATATGTGAAAAATAATAAACGTCCGTTATCTGCATTAATCTTACTTGTGTAAAGCTAATATTAGAATCCACGTAAACATCTGCCCCTTCTCTAGCAAAAGTTGGATCTTCAGCAACCTATAATGCCAAAATAAAGAAAAGTTACAAGCGCATAGCAACATAAGCCCTTAAGTGGGCATGTACTTTTAAAAAACAAAAAAAGAATTAGTTCCCAAAAAAAAAAAATTTATCCCTTAAATTAATAGTTTTATTATTATTTTCTATATTCAATAGTTTTGAGTTTTTATAAACCAAAAAAACAGTTTTTTTAGTGCATGGGCAAAAAAGCTCTAAATTTTTCTATCATACTAGTTTCTATTCAAACAAGACACCAGGGTACAAGTATTATCGTAATCAAGTTCAGATATTACCATAAACGTGTGATTGAAATAACAGCTATCCAACTAACAGATTAACAAGTTTTATCTTTCTTCTGCCTTTTATTTCAGGACACAGGATTGAAATGAACGGACAGAAACAATCAACAATGTTAAGAGCACTAAACATAGAACTCAATAGTTTTTATGATGCTGGGTTCATAGCAAAGAGTTCCTTGGATGGTGACAGGAGAGACAAGGTCCAAATTCTGCACCACCATGATCACTTGTCCAGAAAGCAAGTGGAAATGTAAATGGGAATCTGGTTATCAAAGTGGAAAGGTCATTTTTCTGTATGTAGTCTACGTGAAGCCCCAAGACATTTCAGGGCTCCTTACTTCTCCACATCCATAAGGAGGTAAGAAAAATATATACACGCACAAATAGAGGGAGAGGGGGAGAGAGAGAAAGCTCCAAGTCAACAAAGAATGAAGCCAATTGCTGACATATATGATACGCTGATGATCAGAATTTCTGAAGCCATCTAAAAACAAGGTTTAAAGATAAAAGGCCCAGTCCATCTTCTTCCCTTTTTTCTCTCTTGTTGGGAGAGGGGGAGGGGCAGGATACATTCATTATCTCATACCACCTTAATATTAACGGCAACAACCATGAATATTAATTAATTCTTCACTATTGAAATTAAAAAATCAGATAACCTTACTGCTATAAATGTCAAACTCCAGCAAACAACCTTATAAGGAGAAAACTAAGAAAGAGTAGAATCGTGCCTTTAGTTTAATGTATAAGCATCCAGATTGGCTTCCTAGTCTGCCAGTATTTCCAGCGTCTGGTACACGTATTGTATCTCCAGAATCGACACCTGATCCATATTTATTTACAAAAATATAATAACAATAATAATAAATAAAATAAACAAATATATAAAATAAAATAAGTGTCATAGATACCATTTAAAGTTATATAATGTCTTAAAGGTTATAAACATAGCAATTACTCAAATATCTCCCCTCTTTTTTGCCCTATAAGACACCTGCTATATTCTCTTTTATTTTATGAGCAAGGGAACAAGAACCGTCACTTTTCAATTCCCAAACAGCTACCATGATGGACAAACAAAGACTATGGCATGCCTTTCTTATAACAAAGACTGATAAATAGCAAATGTAATCAAATAGAAAAACATTATGAAGCACTTTGCAACCCGGAAAAATTTACCCGATGCCATATAACAAAGCAACTCTTAACTTCTGAGCAAGTCACATTAAACTCGTAAACCTTGTCCTTTGTAAAAGGTTATTAAACAAGAGAATTTTTTAAGAAGGACGACAAATTCGCAACACAAAATCCAAGAAAGACAACTCCTTCCACTACTTCATTGGACCAGAGAGAAACTTTTGTAACCAACCTGCTGGTATTGTAACTTTGACATCTTTAACACCTTCAACCACCCCTGAACCTCTGCATGACATACAAAGTTCCTGAAAGTGATAATTAAAGACCAATAATGATATCTATGATAAATCAAACTCAACAGGAATTTAGCTAGAAGTCATGTTAAACCTTGATTATTTGGCCTGATCCTTTGCAAGTACTGCATGTTGTTGTAAATGGAGGAATTGTTACCTGGTGGAAGACTCAAACAAAATCAGGCAAAGATTTCCATTTTGTTTTTTTTTCAAGAATTTGATAAATTTTTCACTGCTGAAGCAGCAGGAAAAAATTTAAAAAAAAAAAAAAGGAGAACTCATCCTCAGAAAGTGACTCCTTCAGGAGTATCCACAAATCATCATCAATTATATCTTCAAAGCACTTACTCTCCCAATACCTCGGCAAGTAGGACAAACTTTTCTCTTGGCATCTAACGGATACCCACGCCCATCTGCATCATTACATGGGCATAGATCAAGAGCAACACAAATCATTTAAAACCAGAAAAGCGTAGTCAAATCAAATTGTAATAAGAAACAAGAATCAGATAAGAAACCTTATTCATGCTAAACTATTCATTTTATATATCCAAATATCCGACTATCAACAATACTTAACAACAAAACTTACATTTTATATATACAAATATCCGACTATCAACAATACTTAACAACAAAACTTACATTGTAACCAACCTGAAAAGATTGTCTTGCCTACTTCCTATCATCATTGTTACAATATTAACATAAGTGTTTGCTTAATGTCCATCTAATTGTTTTTTCTCATTCAAACTTCACATATTGCCATCATAAAAGATTCGGATATAAGTTTCTCCATCGTGTCTCAGACCTTCAACCTTAATATATTCTTCTTGAAATGAATGAATCTCATCCATCAAGTTTGATTACAGAATAATTACCATCATCAGCTGTTACATATTAGATGAAGGTAAACAGGAAAAGCATTTAGAAAGTGGCACCCTGGAACTCTCCTGCAACAAGGTGTATTTAAAAACTTCCCACAATTTCTGTGTAACCAAATCTACAAGGTTCAGGAGGAAATTTTATATATATATATATATATATTATATGAAAACAATATATATATATATATATATATATATCTTTTTTTGGGTTGGGGACGCTTATAAAATTATGTTGCAAAGATTTTTCTCAAGAGGAGGAGATATTGTTAAGAATATATTAGATCTACTTACAGCAAGAATCACAAGGAACATATGCATCAAAAGATAAAACCCTTGTGCATCCTTGAACGGCTTCGGAAAACGAAAGAGTCAATTCCACCTGTGAAAATCCATATAACATATAGCTTACGCATTTTGTGCTGGAGATACAGAAGACCAGCATCATATGGCATTTAGAAGGACAAAATTAAAAATCAAGTGCTAACCTTAATATCAGAAGCAGGACGGACAAATTCATCTTCAAAAATCTGTGGAAGAAATGACAGTTAGTTAATGAAGATTACAGAGTTTTAATAAGTAATAAATCATATAAAGAAGAAAGATAAAAGAAGATATAAAAGTACCTCCGAGAATACTGTTTTAAATGTCTCAGAGAAATGGGCTTGATTAAATCCAAACCCTGTTTGATGATGATATCCAAACCCCTTCGCATCACCAGCATCATGTTCTACATTTTCTGAGCCAGTCGCTCGTGTCTTCATTGGACACAAACATTTAGGAAAAAATACATTTAAATCAATTAGATTTGCGAGGAGGGAGAGTTTTTTAATGGAGAACTTTCAAAGAGACCAAGAAAAGCAACTAAACAACAACATAGCAGGGAGGGGAGAGAGAGTTTTACCTTGTCATACTGCGCCCTCTTTTCAGAATCTCGCAATGTCTGAATTTCAAGAAAATGAATGAAAAACTATATATTAAGCTACAAAAGAAATGCAAATCTATGCACATGCAAATAAGTATGCAAGGGTTGCCATCTCAACTATGTACCAGTGCTCAAATAAAACCATGATAAGAAAAAATAAGATGATGTGATTCTAAAGATTTATGAACTTAAACACTAAAACATCATCAAATATTTCAAAAATATTTGACATGTCAGAAAATAAACCAAGGACTAAGGCCACCTTAAAATATGTCATAATTTTAACTATGCGAATAGCTTTTTAAAAATGTTTACATGACATCATTTAGAAAAGTAAATTATAGAAATTCAACTATATAACGTTACTCTTCTCTCCCTTTTTTTTCCATTTTATTTATACAAAATGCATAAACGTAATATATAAATTTGAGAATAGTCAACCATCTTAGTTCTTTCTATTATATATTGATGGAAAAATGAAAAGTTTAAATTGATTGTAACATAGCTTTTAAAGGTGTAATAACAAAACATAGCTTTTAAAGGTGTAATAACAAAACCAAAGGGCACGAGGATCATATATGGATTAACTTATTAATTTATTTTCTTTGTAATTTTTATTTTTTTTTATTATGTAGATTTAATTACGCATAATAACATTATTTATACGGCACATCTTTTAAAAACTTTCAACAGAAAAATTCTTTTGGAATTTAAATCTAAATTTATGGTCTACAACACAAATTAAATAAATAAAATAAAACCTCATACACAAGAAAGAACACCAATAAGTTTCAGACAAACTACAGATACAAACCTCGTAGGCATCTCTTATCTCCTGAAATCTTCTTTTTGAAAAAGGATCATTTTTATTTGCATCTGGATGATACTTCTTTGCAAGCTGAAAAGAAAATTTACATCAACCACTTGAATGGAGGAAAATAGCACATTTGCTGGGTTAGGGCTTGAGAACAGCGATATTACTCCATATATAAGTTTCAGTAATTTTCAACAGTGTACATAATTCAGCATATTCATGGTCAGATCATAATTCATAATTATCTTGAAAATTGAAAGATTTGTTACTTGTTAATACATAACAAGTCATTCAAATTTCCACATAAAACAATACAAGCTAAACTGTCCTAAAAACATGTATCATAAGTCCCACCAACATACTCCACACACCCTATCATGCCTTTGATTTTAACTACATATCTGAGACCCAAAAAGGGGTTCTGTGACTGGCCCAGTATAAGGTATCTCAAAATGGAGAGTAAGGGGAAAGAAAGCTAATGAAAGCAAACAGCATACCATTATGGTAGAATATGTATAATAATATAATATATTAATGTTATATTTATACATATAAAATGTAAAATGTATAACAAAATATATTACAGTAATTATGAGTATAAAAACATATCATCTCTCTTATTCAAATCATTGAAAATATCTTCCCTGACAAAGAAATCTAAAAGAAAAATATAGATGCAAATAAATTGCAAGCATAAGGACATGAAACCAATATGAAAGGTTTAGAAAACAATACCTCCCACTAATTACAATGGAAGCTTTTCATTAAAATATTTTCATTTGTTTTCAATAATATTGCTTCTGCTTCCTATGGAACTATATTCCTGTTAGAAAATCCTTACCAAACCACACCCTACCAACATTTTGAAATACAAAGTAACTTCACATTTCTTTATCACGTGATTATTGTTAACATAGAAGTGCAATTAGTGAAAAACAGGCAGCTTAGCATAATAAACAGTTAAAGGTAAACCTTACATGTTGTATGAAGGCTAATTCTGACAAGCAATAATAAGGAATCACAAACTCAGACAGGCACAAATATGCAAACAATTTGAAAGTAAAATAATATTGGACATAAACATCTAATACAAGATTCGCATTTTATATACTCACAGCATGAAAAGCCTTTTTAATCTCATCTCGACTGGCATTCTGAGGAACACCTAGAATCTCATAATAATCTTTCGAAGGGGAGCAATAGAACCCTACAAATAAAAACGCAAATAAACAAACTTGATAAGCATACAATAGGTTCCTCAATAGTGCACACTGTTAAACCTAACGCTTCCTAATAATTGATAAATTTTTAAGGAACTGTGTCTAGCCCAAGCATAATTAATGTCAACTTATATTTTTTAATCCATCTCATTTTGAAATTTTTCTCTCTTTGATATGAATTTTTAGAATCTATATGATATAAAAATTAATAAATAACCAAATCCTTATAGTTCCTCACCATAAAACTAAACTTAAATAAACTTCATTTCCAGATTCATATGAGCATCATACACAAGAAAGAGAGCTAAATGAAAGTCATGAAACATATCAACCAAATTGTCTGTCACATTAGGCGAAGGAAGAGGTGAGACCTGAGGCATGGAAATAACGTCTTCCCAACGAGGTAGCCAAATTTGCAGGTCCTCCATTCACAGAACAACATTGCAAAGCTGAATAGAGAAGAATTTGTGACAGAGCATTCAAAATTTCTTACACGCAAACATTAATTTCTCAATCAGTAATTAGAGCAGAACAATTCCTTAGTGAAATGACCTATTAGTTTACCTGGTCCACGAAACAACAACTGGTGCAATGAGCAAACTCCACCGAGTCCTAGTTCAGTGCGAGACTCGGCAGCCATGGACGACCACAAATATCGCCGACACTGCATCAAAACACATTAGCAAAATAAATCAAAGGCCGATAGCATCCAAAAATGGCGAGTTGCTGATATCCATTGGCTTACCAGGCGTAGCCAGCTGAATTTGCTCATTTCCAAGAGAAAAGTCTACTTCTACTCCTGGTCAAGTTACGGTGAGAATGGAATGAGAGTGGTTAATCAAGGTTAAAGCTGAGAAATTCCGACAAATAAAAAAAAAAGAGAATCGTATTGAGGAAGAAAATGAAAGAATCGAGAAGCTTAAGAACCAGGACGGTTTTGAATGATCCGTTTTTCCACCGGACCTTTTGGGTCGGGTCGTCGTTGAAAAGGGTTTTGGCATCGGCGATGCGTGAGGGTTCAGTTTGGAGCTCAAGAAAGTGGGACGTCGTCGTTTATAGTTGTGTTTGTATTTGTATATTATTACATGCCTAAAAGTTAATAATAAATAATACTAATAAAAAAATTAGGAAAGTATTCGACGAAGTAGGAAAAACGCGTCGGAAACGGCATTGAATGGACGGACTATGGCAATCCAGTCGTTCTTCGGCGGTCTCAGACGGTAAGCCCACGACGATTTACTTTTGTCACTTTTTCTCGAAATCAAAATATCGTCATTAATTCCTTACACTGAAAATAAAACGCAGCTTCAAGCATCAATTGGAAGCGACAAGTCGTCTGCCGAGGCCCATGTGCTCGCACCGACCGTCAATTGGTGCGTGCGGTGAACCATCGGTCAAGACCAAGGACGACCTTAAGACCAAGATATTGAGGCTCAAATATCCCAGACGCAATGCCACTACCGTGATTCAGAATTGGGTCGACCAAGGATATAAAGTTTCATTTCCCGAGCTACGTCGCATTGCCCGCCAACTGTTTGAGATTAAGCGCCATAACCACGCTCTGGAGGTCCGTCATTGTTAATTAAGTATATGTCTTTCTATTGCTTTTAGCATTCATTCTCATCTCAAAGTAATTTTAGTATCTGGGTCGGGGTTAATATACAGATATTGAAATGGATGGAGACCCAAAGCAGTTTCCGAATGTTGCCGGCCGACTATAACATTAGGCTGGCGTTGACCATCGAAGTCAATGGGTTGACGGAGGCTGAAGAGTATTTTATGATGCATTTGCCAAATACGGCGTCGCGGAAAGCTGCATTTCTTCCTCTTCTTCGCGGGTATGTTAAGGAAAGAAACACTGAAAAAGCTGAGGCGCTAATGGTGAGGCTGAGTGGGATGGGGCTGATTGTGAATCCTCATCCTTGTAATGAGATGATGAAGTTGTACATGGCCACTTCTCAGTTTGAGAAAGTAGGCCTCGTTATACAGCAAATGAAGAGAAACAGAATACCCCTTAATGTCCTTTCCTACAATCTTTGGATGAGTGCCTGTGGGCAGTTATCTGGGGTCGCCTCCATGGAAATGGTTTACAAAGAAATGGTGAGGGATGATAATGCTGTGGTGGGATGGAGTACACTTTCAACTTTAGCAAATGTTTATATAAAAGCGGGGCTTTTTGAAAAAGCTAGTTTGGCACTAAGAAGCGCTGAGAAGAAGCTTTCAAATTGTAACCGCCTTGGTTATTTCTTTCTTATTACTCTTTATGCTTCTTTAAACAACAAGGAGGAAGTTCTTCGACTTTGGAAAGCCAGCAAAGCTGTGGGTGGGAGAATCACTTGTGCTAATTACATGTGTATACTCTCATGCTTGGTGAAGCTTGGTGATATTGGGGAAGCTGAGAGAATTTTTTCAGAATGGGAATCCGGTTGTGGTAAGTATGATGTTAGAGTGTCGAATGTTCTTCTGGGCGCTTACATGAGGAATGGAATGATAGACAAAGCTGAGTCATTACATCTTCACACATTGGAGAGAGGTGGGTGTCCAAATTACAAGACATGGGAAATCCTCATGGAGGGATGGGTGGAAAGCCAAAACATGGACAAAGCCATCAATGCCATGAAGAAAGGGTTTTCTATGTTAAAACACTGTGATTGGAGACCATCACATGGTATTGTAATGTCCATTGCTGACTACTTTGAGAAGCGAGGAAATGTTAAGGATGCATTTCGGTATGTTAAAACCATCCATGATTTGGGTTTTGCAAGTTTGCCATTGTACAAATTGTTGCTCAGAATGCTTCTTTCCGACCAGAGACCGGCTTCTGGCATCCTCAAAATGATAGAGGAGGATAAAGTTGAAATGGACGATGAGACGCGTGCCCTTATCCAGGCCTTCAATGTTTAAACAAAGTTGGTGAGGAAATGCTAAGTTTTAATGCCTTCCTTGTGGAGACTTTGGGTGGAATACATCAAGTCTTTCTTGTTTATTTGTCAATATTATCATAAGGGGACGAAATGACATAAAATACATAATAGCTTATGCAATACATCAAAGAGTGCACTTGTTTCAGGAAGTTGGTTGCATGTCATTTCAACTGAGATGAAAGCTTGATCCTGAAGTTATTCTTATTTGAATGGAAACAATTATGTGCAACAAATTTGAGCAGATTATATAAGATGGCCGTTCCATTAGTCATCCTCTTTAACTAACATTGGAAAATGAAAAAAAGGTAGAGAAAGATATCTGGGTATGATATGAGAAGGTATTGCTTTATTCATATATTGCAAATAAGCAAAACATTATTCCTTGGAAATATTGCCATTTTATTTGTATATTACATCCTCATAATCACACATATTTGCAGGAAGCAAATGATAAGTATTTGTTCACCATATAGCATCTCAGCGGAAAAAAGATTATGCATATGTATAAAACATTGCAGAAACCGATAGTAGAAGGACTAAAAAAAACTTCAAGTTGACCCAGCTGTCAAAATCTTGTGGAAGTTCTTGGTGTGCTCGAGCAATTTATCCCACGGTGGTATACTTTCTTTAATAATGGGAATCTCAACAAAACTTTGAGACCAAGCATTGAGCAGAGGCATGGTCTCGGCATCTAAAATGCTTACACCGGCAGCTTCCTCGGTCAGTCTGGCCCACAATCCAAGCCAACCAACAGCAGTATCCACAAAACCTATCCTTTCACCACCAAAGAAGCTTTTTTCCCCAAGAAAGCTTTCCAGGGTCTTCAAATTCTCTCGAGCTTCTTTTACAGCCCTCTCTTTCTCCTCACCTTGTTTGGAAAATGCATTCTGCATTGCTGGCACACACTGAAAGCAGAACCATGTAGACAATTTATGGTTTTATCTGTTAATGTAACATAGTCTGTAAACAAGGAAATTAAATTTTGTTTGTTTCTCTGGAAAAGGATTGTGTTGCCTCATAACCAAAAGGCCATATTAAGATGTTGCAATACTTTCTATAGTTATGAGCTGTAATTAAACTGCAGTGTAGTATAAGATGTCATGTAGAATATGCAGACCATTACAAGGACTTGTTGGTCCTTAAAAAAGAAACTATATAATATAGATTTTTTTTTTTTTTTTTAATTCTTCTTTTTTTATGTTACCTTGTCGTCGGCAAAATTGGCCCAGAAGCGTGCTGTGGCCCTTTCATGTGGATCATGTGGGAGTATTGGATTTTGCTTCCAGGTCTCATCTATGTACTCAATAATCACAAGTGACTCCGCTAGAGGCTTACCGCCATGCACAAGAACTGGAATCTTTTTGTAAACAGGGTTGCACTCTAACAGCAGCGGACTCTTGTTCTGAAGATCCTCTTCAACATACTCGTATTCAATCCCTTTTAGTTTCAACGCCCACTTTACTCTGAGAGCAAAAGGACTTGCCCAAAACCCAAGCAGCTTCACAGACTCTCCACCCATGGTTAATTTTTGCTAATATGGAATTATAGGGCAAAAAATGGCAGATTTATAAATAGCTCTAGACTTTCAGTCACACCTCATAACATTCAACCTAGACTCGCGAATTGACCCTCAAAAAATTAAATAATACAAACCAATAAATTTGAAAGTCATTGAACTTGCGTTTTGAATTTTACCATAAATTTAGTAAAGCTCATACAAATGTAGTAACGCCTTTTTTATGGCATGTTACTTATTATATTCATATAAAGCCAGCAACCTTGTTGATTTGTAGACTTTTTTTTAACGCATAATGAAGATGATGAAGTCATATTGGCTATTTTATCTTGGATAATATTACAAATATCAAATTTATTTATCAAAATTTTGATAATTAATTATGTAATAGTATCCGAATCGATACTAGATTTACATTTATCCTCTCATCTTTAAGGTACATATTTTCCATCAAACAACAAAAAAAATCATCGATCTGTCGCAATAACAAAGCGTGAATGGCCCTTTCAACTATATTTCGTCAACACTATAATTAACACAGCTCCACGTACTAGATGCCCTATTGGATGAGAAATGAAACATCACTTTCTCAAGCTTTATGAAATACTCATGATAATTTTTTTTGTGTTCTTATTATTTTCTTACTTAATTAATTTTAATGTTTATCACCAGAAGTTTCTCACTTTGGTCTTTTAAAATGGTCTACTTTGTCAAAAGTGCCAACTTTTTCATTGGTGGTGTTTTGGGAGGACCGGCATTATTGGTTTTTCCAACACAATTGCACTCTGTCTACGCAGAGAAACACTGAATGATCCAAGATTCATCAGATGCATGTGATCACCAAAGTAATTTTAACGTGGTGTGATGGTATAGCAGAACAAAGCTGTAGGGCCAAACAAAGCATGCATCTTTGTTTATGACAGGTGGGACCGCCTGTGGCGCATGCTGTTGATCAAATTAATCTTAGTGATCAGAAATAAACAATAATGTAGCCGGTTGGTCACACTCACTTTCACGACGTACGGCAAATAATAATGTATTGCATGCTAACAATAACAAAAACTTTTAATGTCACGTAAAAAGAAATTGCCACTAAAAAGGTTCCTAATTATAGATTATAAATAAATAAAGTAGCATAGTAAATTTGAAGTTCTCGATAGCACATTATAGAAAAAAAAAAATATTACTACTTTACAAGAACTTTAGAAATTTAATTTATATTATTATAGATTATAAAAGTAAAGCCTTATTTCTTAACCAAAAAGTAAAGTCTTATAAGTCTTATAAAAAAAAAGAAAAAAATATATCAGAACAAACAATAAAGATGTAAAAAACTAAATCTACAAGTATTCTAATTGAATTTATAAATAGAGTTTTCTCTTGATTTTCAGAAAAAAAAAAAGAGTTTTCTCTTAAATTGTTTTATTATTACACATACCAAGTATAAAATAATAAAAAATGCTATTTGTTAATACAATAAATAATGTTAAAAGATTTACATACTAAATAATAATTTAAATACAATGATAATAGTGGAAACTACATATTAAATAATAATTTAAATGGTTATTATTAAATAATTTATTTTTAAAATTTTAATATAAAAATAATCAAATAAAAAATTTCAATTAAAATTTATTACATAAATTAATAATCTTCGTTAATAATGACAAATGATAAGATTCTATAATAATAATGAAAAAATATATATATATACACACACACACATATACATTTTTTGCCCTTAAAACAATGTTTTTAAAGATCAAATTTATAGGTTTTCAAACAATAGAAATTATGTATGGAATTGGATACCACATGACAACCATTCACAGTTATTCTATCCATGCTATTATGCATATCAAACTATAGTTTTCCATCGCATCAAAGGACCAATTATATGGAAGCTATGCATAAATTATACTTTTTCTTCAATAAAAACATTTTTTTTAATTCTGAAAGAGGAAAAAAATAAAAAGAAGGTGAAGTGGAAGAACAATATCTGGAAAACTTCAAATAAACACTCCGTACGATCAATTAATGTATAATATCTAGTTTTGTCCATTGTTTTTAGGATCACAGAACGTATTCTAAATAAAATAAAATGGATTAATTTTAATGATTAAATATTTCTATTTATATTTATAAAAATATAAATTTAATTTTAAATAAAACAAAACAGATTAACTCAAGTGATTAAACATATTTATTTATGCCCATAGAAACAGAAATTCAAATTGCACAGAAGGCGGCGAATTTGGACAGCTTGTATGTAATATATTCGAGGAAAAAAAAAAACGTATCCCAAATAAAAAATATACAGTCTAAATCCTAGTTTCAGGACCCACCCCCAGAATATCAGTGTCATTATTCCCACGCGCCGTTCATCGACACGTGTTAAAACTCTTATGAGGTCACATGCGTCAAAAAGGTCGTACTGCCCAGCTCTCAGTCTTGTCACAAAACTTGGACGCAAATCCCCATAAAATCAAAGTCAAAGCGGACTATTGGAAGGAACCAACCATAAGGAGAGACTGCATGGACTTTACGATACTGCTGCATATTCTGAATCATTTCCTTCATTTACAATATACGGGTCGGACTCTTGTCCGGAAACCCGATAGCTTATACTGAGGACACGTTGGTTGGGTAAACAGAGGCAATGACTAAACCCCAAACCTCTTCTTTCTGTATCACTTTTATACCATAATTTCTCTCTCTCTCTCTCTCTCTCTCTCTCTCTCTCTCTTCTTCTTCTTTTTTTTTTTTTTTTTTTTTTTTTTTTTTTTTACGTAAATCTTCCCCCAAATGTGTTAATTGGAGATTTCTAGGGTTTGGAGTTAGATCGCTTTCATATCTGGTCGCAATTCGCCATTCTTCGCTCTGAAAAAATCTCTAACAGTCGCGGATTTATAGCTTTTCGTAAATCTCGTTGTTGAGCTCTGAAATCACAAGGGACATTGGCCCAGATCAAAAGGTTGGTTCTTTTTCGTTATTTTTGGTGCTTTTTTTTGGCTTAAATCTTCGGTTTTGTGATAGTAATCAAAGAGTAATTTTGGTTTCTATTTTATCTGTTTTATTTTCCTGTTTGGTTGCTGAGAAAACAGAGACCAAGTAAATTGTTTTTCTTTTCTCCGATTTTTTATTTTCTTGATGTTTTGGAACGGGAAGAGAGCTGGAACCTTGATTTTGTCGAATATGATGACGCTTTTTGGCTTGATGAGCTGTAAATTTTTTTTTTTCCCCCTATATATATATATATATTTTTTTTTTTCTTGGAAACCATTTGTTATACAGGATTTCGTTTACTCATATTTGCATTATTTGGTTTCGAAGCAGAACCCTGGAGGTGTATAGGGCAATTTCTTTGCGCTGTTGATGTGATTATAAGATTGAAGTCGTGATTTTGGTCTGTTTTGATGAGGAAGAAGAGGAAAGGAAGTGACACAGACCCATGTCCAAATCTGACAAACTTTCTATCGTCGACCCACAATTCCCGATCATCAGCTATTACTTCGCATTATTCCCTAGAAGATTATACGAGGTTGAAGAAGCGGTGCAAAGAAGATGCTAATGAGGAGTCTGGTGTTTCCTATAAAAGTAGACTTGCAGGCATTGCCACCGCACCGCCTTGTGGGATTTCATCTTTGGTTACACCTGGAAGAGGTCTCAAGAGGAAGATTGGCTGTATAGATGTCGCTACCCAAATGGGTAGGAAAAATAAGATTGAGAATGATTATGCATCCGGGGACACGATTGGGCATGGAAAATTTGGTTCGGTTTGGTTGTGTCGATCTAAGGTCAGTGGCGCGGAGTTTGCATGTAAGACTCTGAAGAAGGGGGAGGAGACTGTTCATAGGGAAGTAGAGATAATGCAGCACTTGTCTGGTCATCCTGGAGTTGTGACATTGCAAGCAGTGTATGAGGAAACGGAGTGTTTTCATCTTGTGATGGAGTTGTGCTCTGGGGGACGCTTGATTGATAAGATGTTTGAAGAGGGTGATCCATGTTCAGAGCACCGAGCCGCTAATATATTGAAGGAAGTGATGTTAGTTGTCAAGTATTGTCATGATATGGGAGTTGTTCACCGCGACATAAAGCCTGAAAATATTCTTCTCACAACAGCTGGAAAAATTAAGCTTGCAGATTTTGGACTTGCCATGAGAATATCAAATGGTTAGGATCGTATATATATGCATTCTTATCATTACTTGTGATGGCATTCAATCATGGGTCCTTTTGGACCTTCTTATTTCTGCATATTTGTTTATCTAAATGTATTCAATGTTATGCAGTTTTCGACGAAATGATCAATTTTAAGCCATTAGAAAAATTATTGTTTGATTTATGAAGTATTGACAGCTACCTATGTGCTAGTTATTAAATATAAATATACTTTGGGATTGGTTCAGTGTTATCTGATATTATAGATGTTCTTTTAGGTTGTTTTCGAACAGTTTCTGGATATAATTTTTAAAAGTTCACGGGTTGATGTTTGTTTTTTGAAAAACTCGTTTTGTTCGTACTGTCTTCTTTGATTTAGATGGCCAAAAATGACTTAAGTTGTGGAGACTTAATTGGTGGTGTAACTTTTTGTTTCTCTCTTCAATTGTTTCCATCTTTTTCATATGTTATATTGTAATGTATGAGAAACCTATTATGTCGATGAGCAATTTCATAAATCTAGAGAAGCAGTTGGCATATAGCTTTGTTAGTGTTGGTTGCAATTTATGTGGTTTCTTTTGTACAAAATCAAGTGTGTGCTAAAGTATTTTCATGCTTCAGGTCAAAATTTGACTGGTTTGGCTGGAAGTCCGGCTTATGTTGCACCAGAGGTTTTGTTGGGAAAGTACTCTGAGAAGGTGGATATCTGGAGTGCTGGAGTCCTGCTACATGTGCTCTTAGTTGGTCGTCTTCCATTTCAAGGAGACTCCTTGGAAGCAGTTTTTGAGGCAATCAAGAATGTGGAGCTTAATTTCCATACAGGTATATGGCAGTTGATTTCCAAGCCAGCACGAGATCTTATTGGAAGAATGCTGACAAGGGATGTTTCAGCTAGGATAACAGCTGATGAAGTACTAAGTAAGTTGTAAACAGACAGATCTAACATAACCTTAATGATGTATGAAACCTTTTGCTTAATATGAATGAGTTGTGCGCAGATGGTTTTTGTCCTAGTTTTAGTCTGTTTAAAAATATCACTTTGGCAAGGGATTTAAAAGGTTCTTTTGGACGGCCCATTTATAATACAATTATTCTTTGATGAGATTGATTCTCCAGCCAGACCCTAAATTAATGGTTTCACACAAGATCAGCTAGGATAACAGCTGATGAAGTACTAAGTAAGTTGTAAACAGACAGATCTAACATTAACTTTAATAATGTGTGAAACCATTTGCTTAATATGAATGTGTTGTGCGCAGATGGTTTGTATCCTAATTTTAGGCCATGTTTGGCATAGCTTCTGGGAAGCCTAAAGCAACTTCTAAGCCTCAAAAGCTACTGGCTTAAAAGCTGCTTTTGGTAGTGTTTGGATAATTTTCAACAAGCGCTTCTGGAGGCCAAAAGCACTTTTGACCAAAGCCAGGGAAGAGTGGCTTCCTGAAGAAGCATTTCTGGAGAAGCAAAAGCTATGCCAAACAGGACTTAGTCTTTTTGAAAATATCACTTTGGCAAGGGATCTAAATGGTTCTTTTGGGCAAAATAGAATTCTTCTTTTATGAGATTGATTCCCCTGCCAGACCCTAAATTACCCCCGGGGATTTTAGTACCCTCTGCCCTTGATCTTTTTCCTTATTAACATCATTATCATCATGCCTGTGTGTGGCCAATTATGTTCTAATAGTATGAACCTGCCTTTTAGTTTAGTTTCTTTGTTCATATAATTGATGTTTAAACTGGTGCTATTTTAGGACATCCTTGGATATTGTTCTACACAGAGCGCACCTTGAAGACACTTAAGTCGAAAATGAAGAACCAAGGAGGAGGACATTCCCAGCAACTTGCCATCGCACCAAAACTAAAATCCGATCGAAACAGGATTGAAAACAGATCTCTGAGTGAGAGTTCATGTCCACTTTCACTATCTGATAGTTGCGAGCCAGAAGATCAGGATGATTGTGGTTTGGTAGATGCACTGGCAACTGCAATTTCTCATGTAAGAATTTCTGAACCCAAGAGGAGCAGGGTGTGTGGTCCTACAGGTCCAATTGAGCAGCAATGTTCATCTAACATGAAGGCTAACAATCTATGTAAAGCATTTTAATCATGCTGACAGATTGCTGACAGACTGACACCAATGTCATTCTCCATCTGTTTTTTTCCAATGCTGGGGAGCTGAACATAACTTGCCCCGGCCTTTTGAGCATAGAGGGTTATAACATGCTGACGATCCTGGATAAAAAAATGACAATCTCGGTGTCATTCCTCGTCCCTGCCTGTGAACGTTGACTGCGGCTCTTTGTTCTTTTCATATTTGCTATCTTAACCCAATAATTGGTTATAACCTAATGAACTTAGAGAATCAAGATGTACAGATAGTGTAAATAGAATGATGGAGTATTGTGTTTTCTTTGCCTATTTCGTGTAAAATAGGTGGGTTCAGCCACTTAAGTATTTCTGTAATTTGAAAGCCTAATGAGCTTCTTCTTAAGGCAGTGGTCATCCAACTATGATCCGTTTGACTGAATGTGAGGTGTCGAGGTGACGATTAGCAGTGAAATCCAATTGTCATTTTGGTCCTACAGCAGTAAACTGTAGTAGATGTCCATGATCGTCTAGCAAGTGGTTATTGCATATTCTAGATTCTTTACTCTGCTTTTGTTTATCCATTGTGTCGAGATAGGCAACCTTGAGCGATGGCTCCTGGTGCCAGCCCCGTAGATAAAACAATGATATTCAATTTTTTTTTCTTTTTCATTTTTTTTTAGTTTTTTAGCTAATAAAATAATGGTATACAATTAACATGTTACATAACCAAAACGGAAAGGCCAAGGTTACTTTACATCTCAGCTGAAAGCGGTTAATCCGGACCTATTTCATAATTGGATTCTCCCTGTGAATATCAATCTTAAAGCTCTATGTTCGGTTCCATTAGTCCAAATCTAAAGCATGTGATGCCAGAAAACTTCGACAACAATATTACATATTTCCATCACCACAACAAAAGTAAACGATGTGGTAAATGGACAATCCTCCTCTACTATTAATCCTGTCATCTATCATGTTTTACATTTGCTCCTCAAATTATAAAATCGTTTTTGTGTGCAATTTTCCCTTGTAAAGTTGAACAAAATTATTCAATACATATGCATAAAAATATAGGTATCTACATAATAAAATAATTTTCTAGACAGTTAAACGAGTTGTATATAGTAAATCTTATTGAATATATCTATGAGAATATATGATTTGACCCAATAGACAAAAATACTTCAGTGAGCAACGTGAATTTTTGTAGTTTTAAGATCAGGAAAAATGTTCTTTGACCCTTTTATTAATTTTTGTGATCGCTGTAACTCTGCCAAGTTGAATTTTAATGCAGTTCAGGTACTCTTAATTTTATTTGTACTTGTAAAAATCCGGGTAGTTGGTTGTTCTGGATTAACTAATCGAAGTCTTATGAATTAGCAATATGTCCGCATTCTTTTTCCAAATTAATACGGAAACAAAACGGTAACGTAATGGCTTTATTGTAGAAAAGCTTAGAGCTTCCAAGTATTGACAAAAAAGGCAATGTCTATCCCAACGAAACCTGCTCTTCAGAATGCAAGAAACGACCTCAAACAAGGGCAACAACAGAAAGAACAAGCCCACAAATGAATTCTTGGATGTCTATGAGCTTGTATGTTCATTTTTTATCAACTTAGCATAATGTTCCCTATGGTAAGGTAATGTTTTATTTTTATTTTTTTTTTATTTTTCTTTTTTTAGATTCTTCCATACAGCCGTGTAATTTTCTTATCTCAATGTTTGTCGACGTCAACTGATGGCGGTTAGCTTTTATTAGCATCTCAATTGACTATTAAGGAAAGAAAAATAAATAAATAAAGACAACAGTTAGCGTTTGTTAGCATCTCAATTGATTATAAACTTTTGAGGAAATAAAAATAAATAAATAAAAACAAACCAAAAACCTACATAATTTGGAAATTGCATTCAATTTGGTGTTTACATTTTTTTTTTCCTCCCTTTAATTTTGCAGTCAATAGAGATGAGCCAACGTCCACCAAGAAATTGGTGAACAAGCATCAGTTCACATGGAATGGCTACAGATTTCGTACCATAACATTCTTTGTCCAAATTAGAACTGCTTTTAGTAACTCCCTTACATGGATTTATTCTACAATCAAAATGCTAGAAAAACTTGGAACGAAATTCATCAAGCTGTTCGATGGTTGAACAGAAGAAAACATGAGAAAGCTTTTGCTATAGGTACTGCCACAGCATTCAATATGACCAATGCCTTAACCAACATTTCGTTAAAAAATTAAAAAAGGAAAAAACTCAAACCAAGTTTTCAGTATGTTCTACAGTAAACTGACAGATAAAGGGAAAGGATATACAAGAAACCAGTATTTACTTGTCCATGACAACAACTCTCTTTTGGCCTTTAAAGAGATCTTATAGTATGAGAGGCATCAAAAGCACTCAAAATATCTTCATCGTTTGGACATTTTGGACCAAAGATACACCAAAAAGAAACAGATTAGCGCAAAAATAACCACATGGACAACATTGTTTGAGCCATACTGGACAATGCTCTTATTCAATCTTCTTACATTGTTCTTCACCCCTGCCTGAGCTTTTATCAGTGTCATTTGCTGTAAAAGAACCAGAAACATCAGAAAGCTGTCAGAATTTTTACAGTGAAGAGAGTAAGAATGCAAATGCAGAATAACCAAATGGCCTGGGATACCGTACAAGTCTCACTAGTTAGGTCCCAATTATGAGATTAGTTGCTTCCAATACAACTCAATTAAAAAAAGGTAATTAATACATTCCCAACAGCAGCCACAAATGGTTTAACATGAGCAGTTGGGTAAGGAAGGGCAGGAAGAGCAGTGTTTCACATGCAGAAAGCACATATTCTGAAATCATCCCCTCATGTTCATGCCCTTTCCATAACGTATATTCTAGACACAATTCAAGTTTCAGCTAAAGGCCCCAAAAACTATGGAAAAAGATTGTATCAAGATATTGTATTGAGGAAAGAAAACAAAAAAATAGGATGAGAGATGCACAGTCAAACAACTTGGATCGTTAAAAGAAGCATAATTGATCATCCAGGTATTGAAATAGTAATCAAACAAGAAAAATGAATGACTCAGAGATAGGGGCAAGAGAATCGAACATGCTACTTGGGTTAGTTAATTTGCTTTTACATGTACATATATTTGTAGCCTATGCAGGTAAATTGGAGGTACCTACAAGCACACATTTCTTAAAAGCATACAAATGGAACAAATATTCCTGTCGTTTTCGTTCTTCTCTAAAGTTAAAACATAAAAATTAAGTTTCACACAGATTAAATAGACATTTCCACCTTGAGGCTCTTTATATGACTGGACACTGACATCAGAGTCAGAATCAAGAGTCTTCCTCTCTCTTTTCACTTTACAAGAACATCTAATTCATTTAGTTTGCCGAACAAATAATTCAGATAGCTGAAGTCCCACGTAATTCGAAATAAATAATATCTTTCAAGCAATGATGCTTACCAGCTGACTGATGAAATCATTTTGGAATTTTGCTTCTGTCCCTATCTCTTCAGCTACCTGTACCAGCACAATTCTGGATATAAGAGAACATAAGAAATATCGTATAGACCTTTAATGCAATCAAATAGCCTGGTTTAGTCTTGTAAGTCCTAATACACCAAAAATAGGTTACAAAAAAATTTATTAAATTACTTGCTCAGCTAAAAAATATGCAATTTGCTCAGGATCCAAACATAATGCAATAAAGCTAAACACATAATTATGCAACAGAAATTTATGCAACTGAAAAGGTTCCAGCAAGGTTACCTTGCTGAGATGTCTCAACTATGTATATCAAAGCAAGGGAAAAGAATTTGCACAATTTTTGCGCAGATGTCTCAAATATGCACATAGTTTTGAAGAAATTACATAAACCATGTAGCACAGACACTAAGAAAAGGTAGCTATATTTGATGCCAATACTTTGTTTAAATGTTTCCGAACGGCGTTTGATTGACATTTCCCAAATGAATCCATTATTTTAGAATAATGGACAAAATGAATTCTTTAATATCAAATTTAAAAACAATAAAGATAAGCAACCCAATAAAGAAACCCATAATTCAACTAAAGGTTATTCTTTCTGGTTTCCCATTTAGCGAGGTAATCCTCCAATACGAGAAAACAGAAGAAAAAAAAATTTGTGTAAATTCTTCAAGAACGTACGTTTCTCAATTTCCTGACTTGGCTACGGAGACCGGTGATCTCGTCGTCCAAATCGCCGTGCATCGGATCAATCCGCAATTGGATTTCTTCGGAATTAGCCACCGGCCTCGTGACAAGACCTTCCCTGCATGCAATTCTCCAAAATCAATCAATCATACGCTAACAAACGCATTTGGAAATCAGTCGTTTTCTTCTTTTTCTTCCCTTTCTTGATGAGAAATATTGTTTTTACTAAAAAGAAAAATTAATAAAGATTGAAACCCTAAGTTTCTAATCAAATAGTAATTTTCCTGCGAACCAAACAGAGCAGGGTACAGAGCGATTTACCTTGATCTGTAAGGAGCAGCACCGCCGTAAGCCGCCATCGGAGAAGGAAACAAAGAAGCCTAGAAGGAAGAAACGGAGGGAGAGAGAGGTGTATACGGAACGGAGGTGGGGTTTGCGAATTTGAGACTTTAAGATTTCAGTGGCGCCAACCAAATCAGAAGGCTACCTGACCCGCCTTTGTCCTGCGTGTGTTCTTTACGGTTCCAGATTACACGCCCCGTGTGTATCCAATCCACCATCCAACCGTTCGTTTTTGGCTCCTCAACCAATCTGACGGTACCAAATTGCCTTGACACGTATTCGTTTCCTTTTGTTTTTTTTTTTTTTTTGAAAGTCATGTTTTACATTGTTTTTTCAAAAATTCAAATTTGGTTCAGCTCCGATTAAAGATTCGGTTTTTGGTTTTGTATTTTCTTACATTATTTTTTTTAAAAAAAATTTAATACTACCTTTGAGTTTTTATAATGCATTTTTTTTTATTTAATTATTTCTATATGACAAAGCAAGTAGAATGTTTTTATTTGTGTTTGGAAACACGAATTCGAATCATAGAAATGAAAAATTTTAAATAATTTATAAATTAGATTAATTATTAAAAAAAAATTACTTCTATATTTCATATCTTACAATTAATTTCTATTTTTGTTCAATTATATGGATAATGTATAAAAGTTCAAGTTTGTAAGACATTCTTATTTTATTATCAAAAAAGACATATATCTTATCTATGTTTAAAGCAAATTAATTTGAAAAAAGTATAGGGCTTATTTGGATAATCTATTTAGATTAAATATATTTTAAATATAATAAATATATCTATTCTTAAAATGAATAAATACTAATTTTTAATTTTTTTCAAAAGAACAAGGGAAATAATATATATTCATAAAATTAAAAATATACTCAATAAAAAATAGCTAAACATATAGAATAGTCATTTATTTATTTCTATATTTATTCTCCATATTCTAAACATATCTTAACTATTTTTTATTTTAAATATTATCTACTCATTGGAATAAGGGTAGTTATAAAAGTTTTAACTAATATTATAAAGAATAAATATATTTATATTAATTCTTTTTTTTTTTTAATACTCTAAAGAAAAGGGTATATTTTAAGCCCACAACTTTAAGTATAGATGTGAAAAATATTTATCACTAAACCAATATTATATTATATATTAATTCATAAAAAAATTATTTAAAAAAAAAAAAAAAAAAAACTTATTTGCATACCCCGCCGGATACTTTATATTGCAATGCAAAGTTTTGCTAAATTGTGATCCACATAATTGTTGGCTCTTTATATATATATCATAGTTAGAAATGATATAACTGGCGTACATTTTTTTTCTTACAAATACTAGAGTTTATAAAATTTTGTCGGATAATTATTGAGTTTTAGATTCTTAATATATATATATATATATATATATATATATATCGAGTTTGAGGTACACATTTTTTTTGTGAATGATAGAATTTAATAACGGAGCAATAACACCTTACCACCGTGAATCACACAGTTGGCATTTTTATTTTAAAAATATTGTTTTTGCAAAATATATATTGACTATCTATCATTTTGGTCTAACTGTTTAAATGATAAATTTGATAAACCCGTGGCCAAACATAAATATCACGTGGTTTGATCTTCTCATATGAGTTGTCCACGCAAGACATATTTCAAACAATAATTATGAATCAGATATTTGTCTTTATACAATTAGTTAGATTATTTATTTATTTATTTATTTATTTTTGTGAATTAGAATTTTTACTGGTTGAAAACTTACTTATGCCAATTGTTTTTGTTGTTTTTCCTTTTATGAAATTGTTTTGGGTTGTTTTTTCCCCCCACAAAACTCTAAAATAATGATTGGTAAAACTAATAACATGGTATTAATATATTTAAAAAAAAAAATTAATATAGTATTACTATTTAATCGTATTCAACTGCTGGTTATAAAACGATCGTAATCTTTATGTCATTTTTATAAACAAGATCCATAGTTTCCAACCATAATCTTCATATAAAAATATGTGGAAATTTATACTTTCAATTTAAAGTTTATTCACCAAATATATATATATATATATATATGTGTGTGTGTGTGTGTGTGTGTGTGTGTGTGTGTGTGTGTGTGTGTGTATGTGGAAGTTTAAGTTCTGATGGCTAGAATAAGATGGTACGATTAAAAAAATATTAATTATAGTATTAGTATTTAATCGTATTCAACAAGATCCATAATTTTCAGCCATAATTTTCACATAAAAATATGTGGAAGTTTATTTTCAATTCAAAGTTTATTCACCAAATATATATGTGTGGGTGCGTGTGGAAGTTTAACTTCGGATGGCTAGAATAAGGTGGTACGAGTAGGAGCTCAATGTTATACTTTCAAAGCTTCTTATGGTATAAAATGTAAAGCCAATAACAAGTTTGTTATTATTTTAATGATATTTATTTGATAATGGCAGGCATGGCATATAAATTAATGATATCACCAAATTTTCATGAAAGTATTTCATCAAGTTGAAATTGCGTTGGAAGCATTTAAAAACAATAGCTGGATTGTGCAAATTTCATAAAATAAAATAAATAAAGGTCACGAGATGCTTCATGATTGGTAAATCAGCTGGATTTGGGGTTGAGATTTGGACATCATTTAAAGGGACTAATATTTTAAGTTCCTTATGAATCTGTTTCTCAATAAATAATGTTAACAATTAACAAATGGTTTATTTATATTGAATAATTATAATAATAATAATAATAGAAAGTTAATAAATGGGTAGAAAGAATAGCTTGTTTATGGTTTAGTGCGGCATTTCTTCATTTATAACTATTTCATAGCTAGAAGACGTAGAACAATCCTATTTTGCAATAGATTTAGATTCTCTTTTAATCTAAACTCTTTCTAAGTTTTTAATGACCTAATCACGTATGACAACTAATATATTAATGGTCAAGATTCATTATTCCATTAATTCTTTCTATTATTTTTCATTTAATTTTTCCATAATCTTGTAACATATGGCAATTAACATATAAATGGTTAATACTTATCTTTTCATTCATATTCCAATTTAAGTTTATTAGTTCTTTACAATAAAAATCATCTTTATAGAAAATTATCCTTTGATATTAAGTAGTTTTTTACTGAAAAGCAGAACTATAGAATTTACTTTTCTTTAATTCTTCCTATTTCTACTTTTATGGTCTCTTGTGAGATATATGCATTGATAATGTCTTCTCATGAAATTAAGTAAACGATGACATAAAAAAGAAAACCAAAAACCAAAAACAAACTAAACAAAAAAGCACAATGATTAAGGCTAGCCGAGATATCAATAGAAGTAAAAATGACTTGTAAATTATCTTTATTCATAAACCTGTTTCTAAAAGTCAGGAATGGAACACTGTTTTGAAAATCAGTGAAAAACCTAAAAAATGATGAAATATATATATATATATATATATAGAGAGAGAGAGAGAGAGAAGAGAATAATCTAGAATTCTTACTGTAATATATTTAACTAGTTCTTTTTGGATTTTGTCTCTATTATTTGTATTTCTAATATATTCTTAAAGTTAGGAAGAAAAGCTATTGAAGCAGAGGAAAAAAAAATAGATGAAAAACTTAGAAGAAGAAGTGTGTGTCATTTTATGATCTCAATTAAAGCTTATATATATATATATATATACATTTTATATAAAAAATCCCCCTTCCCAATTAAAACCTATTTTATCGATATTATTAAATTATAAGCTTTAAAGGAATATTAAAGATGAACCTTAACTATTAATAGCTTAGATTAGAAAAGGATGCAAATCCATTTGCAATATATATAAGCATCAATACCTTTACAAGAATAGACACCATCCCACATGGTCCATCTCACATGGTGTATGTGTCTTGACCTTGTCTTATAAGATATATATATATATATATATATTGTTAAAAGAATTAAAAATTTAATGTGAAATCCCACTTGAACAAGAAATTCACCCACCAAACAATTAACTAATTATTACTTTCTTATAAATATTAACTTAGAATAATATCAAAGATATAAAAAGTAAAAGCAAAATATCAAATAAGGTTGACTTGTTCGGTATGCTTTTTACATCGACACTCAATTTATGACTTTAAGATACTCCTCTCCCACTTAGATTAGGATTTTTTTTTTTTAAAGATCATTTAAATTAGGAATTATTATAATGAAATTTTTTATATATTTAGATAATTATTTAGTAAATATAATTAAATAGAAGACAATAAATTCACCATTCATTAACTTCTTGATTATTATTTGTAATCATAGACACCAGCTCACATGGGTTATATCTCATTTTATAATATGATATTAAATGCTTGTCTCATTTTATAGTATCATCTTATAAAATATTATTTTTCACGATCTTGCCCAACTTGTAAACTTTTGAGAATATTCCATCTAATCACCTTGATGTTTGTATTAATTTTAATTTAATCCTTTTTGTTTTAAAAATTTCATCTAGTACCTCTATAGGAGTGACATAAATTAAATAGGTATAAATGAAATAATGAGGAAAAAAATGATAATATTTTAAAATATAAGAAAAGATTGATGATAGTTTTAAAACTAGAAGGATCATATTGCATTTAAACTAAATGTCAAAGAAGTTGAATGATATTTGTTGATATAAAAAAGATCAATGCTTTAAATTATGTACCCTCTTTGAGGGTTGAGCGCAACCCACCAACAATCAAATCAGAAAAGAAAATTTAGACTATGAGTGAAAATATTGAATAATAATATTGTATAATGCAAACTAAATAAATAATTGAATAGAGTTTTAATATGAATAAATAGGGATAAAAAGGGATTAAACCCTTAATCCATATAGGATTGGACTAATAAAGTACTAATTAGTTTGTGACATGATAAAATAAAATTTAAATTGTTTTCTACTTATTTTCTGGGCAATTTGAAAATTGTGTAAATTTACCCACACAGTATTAACCCTAAAATTATAGGCCTAAAAAAAAAAACAAAAAGGATTTATCTATTTATTTATTTTAAAAAAAGGAAAGAGTCCCTTATTTTGGCTCTTTGGAGACTTGTCACTTTGTTTTTTTTAATCTTTAAAAAAAAAGAAAAAAGAAAGAAAAGTACAAAATAGATCCGTACAAAAGGTTTTAACGGAGAATCCTGCCCTTGAAGGAGGTATTTCCACGCACTTGTCGTTCTCAGCGATCGCTTTTACGCGGGTGGGTCAAGAAATAGCGCGTTCACACTCACACACGCACACTATAATACTACAGTATGATACATCATATGCAATCAGCGATGAGCTCACCGATGAACAGCCATTGATTAATTAGACAATTCGCACGACTATTTCGGAATTTTATTTAAAAAAAAAAAAAACATGATTGGTTCCCGTAATTTTTAATCACGAGCTATTGTTCCTACCTTTTGGGGAAAAGCGTTCTGCGTTGAGAGAAACGTTCCAAAATCATTTGATTCATCCAGGTCCACACACGTTTGACGAGCCAAGGAATAGAGAGGGATTGCAAATTCCCACACGACGCTTCTTTTTATTTAAATTCCCACTCCACCCGTCGAAGCCATATTCGAAAATCCACACGCACATAAAATAAAAAGATAGAGCACGCCCTCGTACTCCTCTCTTTGAAGAATTTAAAAAAGAAAAAAAAGAAAAAAAGAAAATACACCCAAACAAAGAAAGAAGAAGAAAAAGATGGGGAGCGAGGGTGAAATCTTGAAGAAACCCAGAGTTCTTTGCCTTCATGGTTTCAGAACCAGCGGTGAAATCCTTAAGAAACAGGTAGAGAAATGGCCACAATCTGTTCTCCAGAACTTGGATCTTGTTTACCCAGATGCTCCTTTTCCCGCCCAAGGCAAGTCCGATGTTGAGGGAATATTCGATCCTCCTTATTACGAATGGTTCCAATTCAACAAGGTCGGTTACAAATTCCTTTTCTTTTTTTCTTTTTTTTGGGTTTTTATTTTTATGTTTTTTGGGTTCGTGACGGTTTGTACCTTTTTTTTTTTTTAACAGGAATTTACAGAGTACACCAATTTTGACGAGTGTCTTCAATACATAGAAGATTTCATGATCAAGAATGGACCTTTCGATGGTCTCCTTGGTTTTTCTCAGGTAAATTTAATTTTTAATATTTTCCACGCTCTCACGCGTTTTTTAATAACACTCTGTTTTGGTTTTCTAACAAACTTAAGATTTGACAAAAGAAATTTCTTAATGTTGGATACAGGGTGCGATATTATCGGGTGGGCTGCCAGGGCTTCAAGCCAAGGTACATAACATATTTGAGAAAAACAAAAGCTTCAAATCGTATATAATATAAATATAAATTGACAACCGTGGATTATATTTGACTTTTATTTTTGATGTGCAATGTAATGTGTTTGCAGGGTGTGGCGTTGACCAAGGTCCCCAAGATTAAATTCTTGATAATAATAGGAGGGGCCAAGTTCAGGAATCCTGATGTGGCAGAGAAAGCTTATTCGTCTCCCATCCAATGCCCTTCTCTCCATTTTTTTGGTAAAACCAAGCAGCAAACAGATTTTTTTTTTTTTTTATTTTATTTGGGTAATCATGATTTTTGTTGATTTTATAGTGGGCGATAGTGATTTGGAGAAACAACTATTGTCTTTGCAGGAGAGACGGACTTCTTGAAGCCATATGGACTTGAGCTTTTGGAATCCTGTGTGGATCCTCATGTGATTAATCATCCCAAGGGTCATACAGTCCCAAGGCTTGGTAAATATATTTTAAAAAATTTCTTATGCTATAACTTATGGCCCTTAATTACATATAATTCAAACCAAATATCCTTGTTAGCCACACCAATTGTATTGCTAACTTGTACTTTTCTAAAAGTTTTTATTGCTTGTCTTCATCAAAGTTATTGATGGGATTTTTTTGTTTTTTTCAGATGAAAAGAGCTTGCCTACAATGCAGAGCTACCTTGAAAAGATTCAGAAGACGTTGGCCGATAAAGAGGACTGATATAGACTGATATATTACATATCATTTCATAGCACCATATTACTTGATTATATATAATATGAATGGGGCATTTTTGAAAAGCCCAAAAATAAGAATTTTGTAATTTGATTCAGCAGTTTATAATTTTTATTTTTTTGTTTTAGATTTGAGATTCAGCGTTTAATGATTTGTGATCAGATGTAATTTGCATTACCAACAAGAAGAAATAAAATTTATTTTCACACCTACCCCAGTACGAAAATGGACTAGAATTGTTGTGACCATCTGCAAAAGTCCAAAATACAAAGCTAAGTTGCAGTCCAAAATCAGTCTATGTTATTTGTTGAATCTCTTATCAGCAAGTAATCATTTATAGACTATTTTATATGGTCAAGTGCCAACGGTCGAATTTACGAAATTTATGTTCCCCCTATTTTGTATTTTTTTTTTTATTATTTTTTTTATTTTTTATTTTTTTTTTGTGCAAGTACCTATATATATACACGATTCTACCCCAACTCCACCCAACCCTGACTCGAACCCGTGCAGAGTGTCACGGTCCATTCTTTGGACTAAGCAAAAGTGGATCGCTTATTAGTCTTTCGGGTAGTAATCCAATTGTTAATGTTTTTTACAAACAAATAATTCACATAATATTAGTGTTATAAGTACTAAACAAACAATAAAGCAAATAACAATAATCGATAGTGAAAAAACAAATACAAAGTAACAAATAACAATAATCGGTAGTAAAAAAGCAAATACAAAGCAACAATGGAACTAAATTAAATGTATTCATTTTATTGGTCTTGATGAAAAGGATAGTAGAAATATTACAAACATGCATTAAAAGTTTTCTTATAATGGTCTAACCCAACATCTTAGCAATAAGCCACCACTTTAAAGAGCTTATATACAATTTAGCTATTTTTGTTCTTATGGAAAGATACATCAAAATAAATAAAGAATTATAATCATACTATTTTTTACAATGTAAAATATAAATACAAGTAAATAACCATTAGTTTAACTAATGTTCAAACTTTAGTTTCATCTCTTTTAAAAAGCTTATATAGTTATTTTTATCCTTGTGGGAAGATATATTAAAATACCTAAGAATTATAATCACATTAGTTTTTACAATACAAAATATAAATTCAAATCCAAACAAATGACCATAGATTTGACTAATGGTCATTGATGAACTTTAGTTGGTGATTAGAGCCAAAGGTACATGTAATTCTTACATAGATCCCAACTTCACCTAAATCATGATTCGGACTCATAATTAAAAAATATAAATAGAAATGCTCAACTATTAAACTTATTCCACTCTTATCGTATTTATTGCACTTTGAAATCCATTAATCTTGAGACATATTAAAAATTCTGGGTTTTGGTTTTGGATTAAAAGAAAAGCTTACGCAAAATCAAGCTCTAAACTTGTTTTAAGCTTGAGTGAAATCAATTAAGGTTATGCAACAATAGCTGTCACATTTTTAGAGAAAATAGTTGGGCCAACCCCACAAAAATTCACGTTTTGATTGTATTTACTATTATACAGGGGGCAAAAAAAAAAAGGGGAAAAAGTAGCAAAATAGAAATTACAAACAATGCTGCGGTTGGTCCGCAAACGCACAACGATGACATGCCTCTTCTTCAAGCAATCACTCCCTCTGATATTTAACTTTTCGCTCAATATCAATACATCTCACTCTTTCTACAATCCTCTTCTTTCCAGGCTCTCTTCGGTATATATCTCTTGCTTCTCTCTGTAATTTATTCCAAACTTTTTTTAAATAATAATAAATAAATATTCATTTTTTGTAGTCTTTTCTTTACCCAATTCAGAGCCCTGCAGTCTTGTCGTTTTGCTCGAAACCACCCGGTAGCGAAGTGGGAGTGAGGTCGGTCCGAAGCATGCAAAATTCGGAGTCCATATCATATTTGTCGCAGCGAGAAGCTGCTGAGATCGATGAGACCCTTATGGGTCCTCTTGGCTTTAGCGTTGATCAGTTAATGGTCAGTCTTTGTTGCCTTTTGTTTATCTGGATTTTACTTTAACTGGGCTTCCTTTCAATTGTATCTTCTTTGATTAATTCCATTCTTTTTTTTTTTTTTTTTTTTTGAAAAAAGGAATTGGCCGGTTTGAGCGTGGCAACTTCCATAGCTGAGGTAATGCTTGCTGGGTTTTTTTTTAATTATTTTTTATTTTTTTTAAGCTCAAAAGTTACTGAAAAAATAAATTGTAAAATTAGTGTAAAGAATTGGTGTCCTAATGGATGCTTGCATTTGAAACCTTATGATTTTTCTGTGCTTTTGGTATTGGTAACCATGCATATCAACCGAATTTTCGAGTACTGGAGGTGGGTTTGGTTTAATAAACCTTTATTTTCGTTTCCATTCTTGTATGGTTTTCAGTTTATGAGCTGAACTTTTACTCGAATCTGTGGGTATGCGTAATAAGTAGTATTTATTCTCTGTTAGAAAATGCAATGAGGTTATATATATATATATATATATATATACCACTCATAACTAGTAACTTCTATCTAATATGGTACTCCCTAACAGCATCCATTTGGTAGAAACAAAGTGATGCTTTCTACTCGTCAATCTTTTCATTTTTGTTTTGGCAGGTGTACAAACCAAGTGAGTATAAACGTGTGCTTGCTGTTTGTGGCCCTGGGAACAATGGCGGTGATGGTCTTGTGGCTGCTCGTCACCTGCATCACTTTGGATATAAACCGTTTGTCTGTTATCCAAAGCGTACTCCGAAGCCTCTTTATAGTGGTCTTGTTACTCAGGTATAAAGTAGAACTTGAAGAATAATATCAATGGGTTGTTTCATATTCACAGACATATGTTGGAAGGCATGGGGGAGTAGATAAAATTCTTATTGGATCAGTAATTTTGCAGCTGGAATCACTGTCAGTCCCTTTCATCTCGGTGGAAGATCTGCCTTTGGACTTGTCAGAAGAGTTTGACATTCTTTTAGATGCAATGTTTGGGTTCTCTTACCATGGTAATTGTTACCTGTCATCTTTTGCAGCTTTTTCCGTGTCTGTTATGCTTACTCAAATTGCAGTTGCAAAGATATTAATGTCATTCTCTAACATTAGCTTTTGTTGACCCTGTGTCTAATCTTGTTCTTTAAAGTCAGTTTAAAAGTTGATTTGCTTAATTCTTGTGGACAATCTATAACCCCCTGAAGACTTTAAGGTCATTCTTAGATCATTGCATCTCTATATTGATGTAACCATTGTGTAAATTTACTCAATATGAATCTTTGTGTTGTGATCTCTATAGTGGTGAATCTAACTAAAGCAACTTATCTAACTACAATATTCTTATTCCAGGTGTCCCGCGACCACCTTTCGATGGTCTAATTCAAATGCTTGTTTCTTTACGCAATTATGATCAAACACGCCAAAAATCTCCTGCTATAGTCTCCGTAGATATTCCATCTGGATGGCATGTTGAAGAAGGAGACATTGGTGGTGCAGGCATTAAACCTGACATGTTGGTATGCTTTTGATGGAAACCTTAAACATTGGTTTTCTAATGAAGGTTGCAATTCCTTTAATTCATTTGAAAAAGCACTCATCAATGCGTGCAAGCACACGCGCACACACACACACACACACACACAAACAGATACGTATAAACAATTCATGCACTCTCACATACACAAGCATTATTTCCTATTTTATTCATTGGGATGACTCCATTTTTTATATGACTTTTCAGCATATGTACAAGGCATATATATTTACATACATATTTAGAGACTTGGTGATTGTAAAAAATCTTGTTGGCAAAATGTCTCTACTTTCTAGGTATCATTGACTGCTCCAAAGTTGTGTGCAAAGAAATTTTGTGGTCCACACCACTTTCTGGGTGGTAGATTTGTACCCCCGTCTATTGCTGATAAATATAAGCTTAATCTTCCATCATATCCTGGCACTTCTATGTGCGTCCGAATTGGTAAGCCTCCACAAATTGATATATCAGCTCTGAGAGAGAATTATATTTCTCCAGAGTTCCTTGAGGAACAGGTGGAAGCTGATCCTGTTGATCAGGTAGAGTTCCATTACCACATTAGTTGGTTGCTTATTATCTTTTACTCTCTTGCAAACAATGCTTCTAGTTATGATTCCATCCTAATTTAGTTGCTGAAATAGCTCATGCATCTTAAATGAGCCTTTAACTATCTTCCAGTTTCACAAATGGTTTGAGGAAGCATTGGCTGCTGGCTTGAAGGAACCAAATGCTATGGCCTTGTCAACTGCTGGCAGGAATGGAAAACCGTAATATTTGCTTCTTTTGCTGTTTTGTTACTTCCATTGACAGTAATTTAATGTTTGCTAAATTCATTTACATGGGCGCCTTGTTGCCATGTCATTTTACTTTAATGGAGGTAGAAATTTGTTGACTTTTTCTGATTCACTCTTCGTCATTTGACTTTTGTCTACAGCTCATCTCGAATTGTGTTGCTAAAAGGATTTGATAAGAATGGTTTTGTCTGGTTAGTATGATAGTAGCAGCATGTTATCAGTAGAATTAACAATATTAAGTGTAGATGATAATAATTTTCTAAATACTATTATTATAAGCAGGTTCACCAATTATGAGAGTCAAAAGGGTCATCAATTATCAGAAAATCCTCACGCATCACTTCTTTTCTACTGGGATGGTCTTAATCGGCAGGTAAACTGCGTTTTTTCAGCTTATCACTGTCTGAAAACTGTTTACTTCCGAACAGATTTAATAATTGAAGTTATTTTATGTTTATGTCCAACATTCCTTTTGCAAATTTCATTTGACAAACCAGTAGTGCAATTCTGGCGTGCACTTGATCTGGATTATTTTATATGGGTAACCTTCTTCAGTTACTTGGAAATAGGCATTTGGTGGATGAAAATAATTCAATAATTGTGATTTATATTGCATAGATGCTGCTTGTGCTTACTTTCCCTCTTAATTTCTTCTAATATCTTTGTCCAAGGAATTGGATCATAGCCATAATACATTGCTGGAATAGGGGACAATGAGGATTGTGACTTGACTTTGTTTGGAGGATTAGATAATGGCTAGTTGTATTGGGTGAGAGGTTGGTTTGTACCAATCTGATATATCATCCACTGATAGGAAGTTTTCATGATTTTATTGTGTGCGTGCATGCAATAAGTTCGTGGTCTTATTATGTTATGAATTCATGGAAATTAGATTGGTATCTTGTAAAATTAGAATGTCTGATAAAAACTTGGAAGGAATATCTTGCATGGTATTTGCTACCATTGATTTTTCAAAATTGACATTTTGTTAAACTTTTTTAGCCAATTAGTAATTCATGCGTTAATAAATTTTCTGAGTTAATTTTTATTATGATTTTAGAAGTCATGACAATATGGAGTACTCAATTTTACATCTTGGATGCTCTGTTATTGATATTTATTATATATTATGTGAAGTATTTGTTAGTTTTGTTTAACACAAAAACTCCCTTCTCTCACTCTGGTTTTGGAATATAGAGATGTTTAAAACTTAATATTTTGCTTTTTTTTTTAAATTAGTTTTTATCTTAATTATGTATAGTAAGATGCTTTTTGTGAATTGTCTCATGATTTTTGCACACTTGTGGGTGGGGTCCTTCTCTAGCTATTTTACAAATCTTGTATTATCCTAATTTATGGTTCAGGTTGGCAGGCTTCTGTTTGCTGGTTGGTCATTTAAACTTTCTTAATGTTACAGAAGATTTATTGCAATCCGTGAGGAGTTTTATACTTGTAAAGTTTAATTAACGGTCGCAGAATGAGGTTAATTGCTCATTGACAGTACTCCTATGTCAAGATCATGTCTGATTAACTGATTTATAGGTAAGACTGGAGGGATCTGTCCAGAAAGTTTCTGAAGAGGAATCTGAGCAGTACTTCCACAGCCGGCCTCGAGGCAGTCAGATTGGAGCAATAGTTAGCAAGCAGGTTTAAATTTTTATTTTTTTATTTTTTTATTTTTCACTTAGTTGTCTCTTATATCCTTCAAGTGATAGCCTTGTAGCACATATATTCTAATAAAACAGAGTGCTTTTTAGGTTTTGCACTATTTATGCCTTCTAGAAAATACTGGAATGCTCTATTTGGGTGGGGTGGCGGTGGCTTGTAGCACATATATTCTAATAAAACAGAGTGCTTTTTAGGTTTTGCACTACTGATAGCAAAAAAAAAAAAAGAAAAAAAAGAAAGAAAAAAAAGGTTCAAAATTAGCTTTAGTTGAAAATTTCAAAAGTAACATTGTTTGAGCAAACATAAGAATTCCAAATAATTATAAATATGTAAAACATCTGCAGTTTCAATGCGAAGTTGGGATGGCAGTGAGGAGATGGTTATTTTGTGCTTAAGAAATTGAAATGGTTATATTATAAAGGAGTAACTTCCAATTACATTTGATCCCGCCTTTTTACTAATATTATGTTTTTCTTTTATCTAATGGTGAACTGAAATAATTTATATCTTTGCTTCCTTCAGAGTGCTGTGATTCCTGGAAGGAATGTTCTATATGAACAGTACAAAGAATTAGAGGAAAAGTTTTCCGATGGGTAAGTTGAACACCATCTTAATCAGACTTGGGGTTTGGCCAATAGTACAATATTGAGATTATTGTCTATAGCTTGTTCCTATGACTACCTTGTATACTGTAGAATGTTGTTGCTGTTTGCACTTCTCTACTCTCTAGCAGGCCAACCTTGAATTAAACCTGAGATCAGATAATCATCATTATGAATAACTATTAAGTAGTTACTTTTCACCTCATGTCTCTATTGAAAAAATAATATATGGAATAACATCTCAATTTGCCACATGCAGAAGTTTGATTCCTAAACCTAAACAATGGGGAGGATACAGGCTTAAACCAGAGCTGTTTGAGTTTTGGCAAGGACAAAAGTCTCGCTTGCATGACAGGTGGTTTCTATCCCATTTATGACAGGTGGTTCTAATTTAGTTCTCTTTGCTTTGGTATATCTAGGATTGTTCTATGACAGCAACTACAATGGTTTAGGCTGCAAAAAAGCACTAATACAAGAATGGGGACATGCCATAGTTTTGGTAGTGTGTATGGATTTTATAAAAATTATAAACAATAATTGTAAGGGTAATATATTTTTGCTCGACAGGCTGCGATATTCTCCGGAGGATATCAACGGACAACAAGTATGGAAAATTGAGCGATTGGCTCCGTGACCAATAATCTTCACCATCACCGCTGCAAAGCTATAAGATTCCATGAAATAGATTCAATTTGTTATTTTGCGTTTTACTATCACCATTTTGTTATTATCCTTTTTGTATAAGATGCATGTAAAATCTATATCAGATGATTTATGAGGTGCATCTGCAAAACCAACTGTTGGAGGAGTCCTGAAAACACTTTTTCATTGCCAAAGAGTGCATTTGCGTATATCAAATAAAATCAATCTAACATTTTGGAAATGAAAAAGAATATATATATATATATATATATATATGTATGTATTGTTTCCTGAATCAATGTGCGAAGTAGAACTAGAAATTTGCTGGTGCTGGAAATTATTCCGTGTTAACAGTCCCCCAATACATGCCACTGTAAGACCGTTTGGAATATACAAAAACAAATATCCATGTGAATTTTCATTGCTTCCTTTTTTTTTAAAAAAAAATTTTGTTCTGAGAAATTTTCTTTCCATTTGATATATTGGTTAGGTTCTAATCTGATCCAGGTATCAGTCAAACTCTGATATGTGTGGTTATTTCTGATCTTTATCAAGTCACAGTGTTCTCTCCGACTACCACTTCTAATCAAACTTTGCGATCGCTACAAAGAGATTAGATATGCACCTCAACTCAACTCAACAAGCCTTGTCGTATGTCTACTCGATCAAGTGCTATTACTTTTCAATGGCATCTTGAATTTTATATTTTTCCTTTTTATTAAAAAAAAATATTGCAATCTTCCTCTTGTCATGTAGTTCTGCCGTATTAGTGTGAAAATCGCCAATTTTGACTATAACGTTTAATCTGGTGGGCAATTATTGAACAAGAGCGATATAGTTCAACATAAGGATTTTGTCTGTTAGCAAACAAAAAAGAAAAAGAACAAATGAATAAATAAATGCTTGGGTTTGTCAAGTTGCCTTTTTAATTAGGGGACATTAGAACTTCCAGATTTGGTATTTCAAAAATGCCATGTTTGGTTTACCATGTGCATACATTTGGTAGCCAAAATGACATGTCCCAAAAGAGTCAAAAAAATGGTGGAGATTTAACAGATTAAAGAAAAATTATAATTTGATAATTAACTGAAAATATGTCAGTCTTCAATGTACAAAGAAAAGGTGATTTAAGAAAGAAAGAAAGAATAGAAGAAAAACAATATACAACAACAAAACATACACAAAGGAGAAAGACAATCTTGCCAAGAAAAGTGAAGCTCCTTTGGTCTTCATAAAAATAGAATAAGGCTGTCTTAAATTTTGGAGGTTTCTTTGCTGGCTGCTTCTGATTAATTAAAATATTGATTAGGTATATAAAAGAGTGTTAATACCATCATGACCAAAATGGGCTCCACCTCCACCAATTTTCATGAGGCCGAAAAAAAAAATCTTTTCAAGGTTCTTTTGACCAGCTGAAACTGAAATCTGACACTACTTTATTGAAAGGCCAATTTGATGGAAGATGACAGCCACACTTTCTTTAAAAGGCTTGGGTTTTCCCAATCTTTTTATGAAGTGGAATATGAAGATTTTTCAGGGATATTTTCAAGAGTAATCTTTTTTTTTTTTTTCTTTTCTTTTTTTTTTTCAACAGCACTGTGCCTTCATGTTATTACACAACCACCATAGAAAAAAAGATCCCCAAGGACTACTAAGAGGTGGGGGGGTGGGGGAGAATTTTTAAAGAGTTCTAAAAGAGAAATGATTAGAAGATTCCCTCCCTCCTCTCTCTTTCAAATCATTCATCTAAAAAGGCCTACGACCCCATTAATGGCTTTGGAGCTTTCTTTCTTATTACCCTTCCTTCTCCTCCCTCCACAAGTGGGCAAAGCTGTTTGATCAAACTCATGAGTTGTAACCATTTAAACCCCCAATTACCCATTGCCCCCTCTTTCAAGGGTATGACTTTCAAGAACCTATTACCTATCCATTAATGGGGGGTTGACCCAAGTCCCTCAATTTGCAATTTCCTATATTTTACTTATCCTTTTGTTCGTTCAAATTGCCATAGATGCTTCAAATTTTTGTAACAATTTTATCTTGATGTTACAAAATACTAAGAATTATTTGATTTAATAATTATTGAAACTTACATAGATGATATAATATAACAGTTGTATTTAATGTTGACCAAGCTCCACTTATAGTTCTAAAGTAAAAAGGAATAAAAATAGTTGCACAAAAATCTGTGAGAAGAAAATAGTTTATATATTATGACTAGTGTATGGAAAGCTGGGATTGAATCCAGGAGGTAGTGCCCAGTAAGCTAAAATCATGATTGAGGGAAATTGGTACACCTCTACAGCTTAAAGGGGTTCTCGACTGGGGAAGCTCCTTTGAAATTGGCTTTTGAAAAATGTAGAAAAACAAAAACATTCAAAGTGGGGTTCAATCTTATCTTCAATAGGGAATTATGGTGTCCCTCAACAAACAGAAAAAATTGAGAGCTAAGGAGGAGGAGAAGAAGGAGGAGGACCCCCACATATCTAAAATATCACACAGAAGCACGCAGACTCTCCAAAGGGCACTTTCATTTGTGATAAAAAAAGATTTATATGCTTTTCTACCTCTTTTCTCTATTTACCTTTTTTTTTCTTTTTTTTTTTTTGGGGGGGGGGGGGGGGCTTTTGGACCAACTCAATCAGTGGAGTTTTTAAGGATTATTAACTTGACTAGGATTAGTGTTTTTGGTGCACATGACAATTATTCATTCTAGATATTTAAATCAAAAGGATTCCAATCTCAATTACATGTCATTGGTTTTTCCTTTTTCTTTCAATTTGAATTGACCAAGGATTAAAAGCCCATTTGAGAATAATTTCGTAGGAATTCAGGAACTATTTCTCTTTTAAAATATAATTCTCACAAAATGACCTATAATAGGAATTCTTGTTTCATCCAAAATTATCAAATAAATTATTTTCTAAAAGTAAAATCACCAAAAAAATGCTTCATTTTTGTTTTTTAAAAGCGATTTTAATAATTTCAAAATCACTAGCAAATGAACTCTATTCCTTACATGGTACTAAACTACAAATATCATTTTAGTTATTCCCTTTTTGTTATTTGGCAACTCTTTTTGAATGTTTTGCCTATTTTTTAATAACTGAAAACCATGCATAAAAATAATAAAAGTGACTCGACAAAAATCGATATTTCACTTGATAAATTGATAATTTTTTATGATAGGAAAATATGTAAAAATAGAATACCCTCCATCAAAAGTGAAGTCAAATATTAGGTTTCTGTCAAATTAAACTTTAGATTTTGTTTCTATTTGTTTGTTATACCTACAAGTACCTAAAGAAATTAGTTATGTATCTTTTCCTTCAATTTGAAACGTGGTTGGAAAATGTCACAGGGGTATAAATTCTACTTGAATACCCAAGCTAGGTTTTCCCTCCACCTTTTGTTAATTAGGGACTTAAACCTATTACCAAACATCTTAAAATTTTAAATATACACATCCCCACATTAATTTACATTGAATTTAAGATTATATTCTTTGCCCAATAAAATTATACAATTAAAAAAAAATTGTTTTTGGATTTTTGTTTTGTTAAATGGGATTGATATTTCCAAGTGCGTTTTCCACGATACCCAATGGAGTTTCATGTTATGTCTGTAGGTTAAAAATGTGACATTTTGGGCCACTGTAAACATGCAAAGAAGTTATATCACTTGAGAAAAGCAAAATCAATCCTTGAAATAGTGCAAAAAACTTAAATAATAATAACAAAACTTAATATTCAGTGGTGGTGTAAATGGAAAATGAAATAGCATACTTTTACTTTAGTGGTTGACCCAGTGCTTAGTTCATAAATCAATGTGGTTAAGGGACAAAAATAAATGTTTATGGAAAAACCCCAAATACCCATCTGGCTTTCACCGACTTTTTAACAAACCACAAATCCCTGCACTCCACCTGTCACAGTCATTGTCGTTGTTTTGTCACTCTGTAATGTTGGCATTCTCTCTCTCTCTCTCTCTCTCTCTCTCTCTCTCACTCTCCCTTCCTTCTGTCAATGTCTTAAAACAACGACAACACCAACAAATAAAATTATATTATCGTCAATAAATGCATGTTTTATATAATTATATTTAAATATAATCTAATATTACATTAGGCATTAATGTAACCTACCTCCCATGCCGTACACGTGGCCCACAGTCTCAATGATCAGATGGTGGGCCATATATCCCTTTGAGATGGGTCTATGAGTCTTCTCCAATGAAAGCCCAAAGAAGCTTAACTTCTGGCATTGCCAGTTGCATTATTTATTATTATATAATAAAAGTATATATAAATATGTGTGCAGCAGCTAAGCTAATCAAACAGTAAAATGCATGTGCTAAGCTTTATGCAAAATGGTTGGGGGGCCGGTTGGACGGTGGTGATTAGTCCAGGAATCAACATGATTGAAAGAGGACCTTCTGACTTGATGACAATGGGTTTAAAAAAAAATGGAATGAAAACATGATATGATTATGGGAATATAAGCTTTGCAGGGTTTGTAGTGCAGTAGGTGAGATAGGTCCATCACAATGGGTCATTATAAAGTTTCGGACGGCTGAGATTGAGAGAGTATGTCGCCTCTTGTCCTTGCGTAAGGTCATTATCAGTTTTTTCTTGGTTTTTGTTTTTGTTTGACATCTTTTTCGAGGGAGGAAAAAAAAAAAAATGAAAGAAAAGAAAAGCATGGTTAGCTAAAAAATAAAATTTAAAAAAAAAAAAGAAGAAAAGCCAAGTCTATAACATTTGTGTGGTAAAATGGTCATGTAAATGACCGTTCCCACCAATAAGCAAAATGGATAAGCTAAAGGTAAGCAAGTACTGAAAACTCAATGTTCCTTTTATTGTTTCTGTTGAAAACACACACATACACACTCTTTCTTATCCTTTTCTCTGCCAAAGCAAAAATGAGACTCAATTTGACCCTCTCATGGTTTTTGAGAAAGAGAGAGAAAGATGGCCGAGAGGGCATTTGGGCAAGTCACTTTGTGTTGAAGTTGAAATGGGTAGGACAAGAAAGTAAGCCAAGGCTTTGGCTCCCCATCCATCACTCTTCCTCAAATGCACAGTCAGATCCCACTTTGATGATAAGTTTGCTTTTACCATCTGCTCCTGCCAGATAGAATACCAACAAACAAGGCAGATAGATTTCTCTTCTAATTATAAGAGAGAGATAGAGAGCAAAAAAAAAAAAATAAATAATGGAAATACAACACCAATGGACTTGCCTGCTTTATAACGCAATCGCAGGGGGTGTGACAAATCATCAAATTTAAAGGTCCCACCCCCACAAACTAACTATATACAAGTTAGAACAATATCAATAATGCACAGCCGCCTGCTCTGCAGAACCTAATCCATCTTTCTAAAACTTCAAACCCCCATTAACCAAATGCTACTCTGGGCCAGAAAATCTTCCTTGTTCAAAGCTCAGTGGGTGTTTTTTCTGGTTAAGAATTTTCAGTTTTCTCCCTCAGATGATTATCAGAATCAGATAATCCAATTCAACCCCATGCATAACACCCGAGATTTCTCTCATGCTTATAGAAGTTAGAATCACACACACACACACGATGGAAGAGTTCCTGTAACGTGTACTTGTTTGACACTTTCCACACATCATTAATGAGCCTCATTGTCAACTTGATCATTCCACACTCAAGGTTTTAAAAAAAAAAAAAAAATGGACAGTACCAAAGTGTATGGTAATGGTCCATGCATATTTCGGCATTTATTACCCATCTCACATTTGCTAACAATAACAATAATAAATTCAACAGTCAGGTGCTACAACACATCAGAAATAACAAACACTGAGACAGAGAAAGAGAGAGAGAGGTATCAGTCTTGGGGCATTTAGTTCTCACCTACTACAGCTGAAACTAACTACCATTTTGGATAAAAATTAAAAATAAACGGACTAAAGTTCTTTAAGGGGGTGAATGCTTTGACTTCTCTACCGGTGAGCTCAGAAGAAAGACTTGTGATTCCACCTATCTGAACCTCCACTTCAGCACTATATTTCCTCTCTTCGACAAGAAAATACACATTATGGTCTACTTTCCAAACAGATGCAGATTGATCCAATCTTCCTTGCAGCTCGATAACCTCCCTTTCTCCTCTGGCAGCCTTTGTTTATGATCAAATGAATATAAAAGCAAAAAGAAACGCAAAATTAAAAAGCGTACCAATACAACATTGGATGATGCAATACCATTTAAGAGACATTGATTCTCAGCGTTAGAATCCTCCAATCCTCCGATTCTCTAGAAGAACTAAAGCAAAGAAGATAAGTAGTCCTCTACAGTGGCCTAACCGAATGCCATTGCTACTTCCCTGTAAATGCATCGCAAAGATCCAATTCAACAACCAAGTTGTTTGCTCATCGTTGTTTAAAAGCAATTGCAGGAACCACTTGCGGGTTATATAAAAGCCACCCGCAGTTTTCAACTTCCCCACAAGAAAAAACAGTCTTAACTTGCTGGGTAGCCACCATGAGAAAACTTGGAACAACTTCTTGTACTCAAATGTCTACAGGATTTCAACAAACTTGGGAGTATCATCCCTAGGCCCTTCAAGCGATCGATACATGTATAATATTTCAACATAATCAGCCATGACCTCCTCCTCTAAATCGTTTTTCATTACTTCAACCACCATACGAGGCATTGCTCGAGCAACCTCCCTACAACCCCGGCGGGATACTCTACATGAAGACATCCAGAGGAATCTCATGTTGTAATAGTGATGCAAACCAGAAAGAAGTGCCGCATCTCCAAATGGACTATCCCTAATCTCAAGCTTTTGCAGTTTAGGGCAACCCTCTAGCAAATACTTCAGCCCCATGTCACTGTCTCCAGCAAAGGCAACAGAAAGGGTCCGCAACAATTTCCCATATTCTCCAATGTAACTGAAAGCTTTATCAGTCAGTAAACCAGATGTTGCAAGGCGGGTAAGCTTCTTACAGTTCCTAACAATGGCTCCAAATCCTTCATCCATGGGTTCGTTAGTTAAATGATCTGGTCTGCGACGCCCCATTATACAGAGACGAAATACAACGAGATCCGGGCAGTTCCTTGACATAGCTATCACCGCAGCATTTGTCATTCTTTGACAGAAGTACAAAATAGATCGCAGATTCCGACAACCCTCAGATATTGCTTGAAGACCAACCTCAGAAACGGGGCCCTCAATATCTTCCCTAGCATCAACAGGAAAAACCCGAAGCTCACGAAGTTCTTTGCAAGTTGCAGCAACTGCCTGAAGTCCTTCATCACATATTGAATCAAGAACCTGCATGGATGGAAAAAGGCACAGGTAAGTTCCTGAAAAGCCAAATTTCTAAAAGTTACAAATTGACCGCCACATAGAGCTCATACATACCCAGAAAATCTGGAGCTTGTGGCAGTGGCATATAACTGATTTCAGTTGCTCTGCATTGATGTTTGCATAGCTGAAATTCAGAGAGGTGATATTTGCACAGACCGGGTAGATTGCAGGTAAGTAATCTGTCAAGATTTCCCTAAACCCAGATAGACAGACTAAGGATTTGCAAGCTGCAAAAGCAGCAGCAAGAGCAGAAACATAGTCTGGTTCTTGTTCACCCTGAGCCATCACCTCTGCAGATGTGCTGAAAGAGCCTGTTCCTAGATGTGTGAGCTGTGGAGCTCGAATCATCAGGCGGTATAGCTGCCCAATTGAAACCAAGCGATTCAACCTAAGTTTCTTCAGAGAAGGAGACCTAGCCACCAGCCTCTCCAACGCATCAAAATTAACGTGGCATTCTACACAATCAAATATCAGAGATTCGAGATAGATTTGGCTCTCCGGAAAAAAGGATATCCAATCCACATCGTCGTCCGTAACCTCAGATTCAATCAGATCAAGCACTCTAAGTTGTCTGCAAGATATATGCATCACTAGTAATAATAAGCTCATTATTGGTTCTCCATTGTAGTTTTATCATAGGCACCCCATTACTATTGAAGCCACCAAAAAAAAAAAAAAAAAAAAAAAAAACTCAAAAAGCACAACTTAGGGGACTCACATACTTCAATTTGCAAAAAGTTAAACAGATCCCAGAGCTATCAAACACCTCAAACAAACAATCCCAAAAAAGAAGTAGATCTAGAACATTCTGTTTATAGAAATAAATGAGATCAAGAAAAAAGTAGAGAAAAGCTTCAAACTTTCCCTGACCCTCCACCAATGAACTGATTCCCATTTCCATTACCGGTATATATACTACAAAGATCTATTCAGTCATTATTTACAAAACCCAAAACCCATAAAAATTCAATTAAAACCTCTCACGAGTAACAGAGGGGGAAACAAAAAAAAAAAAAAGAAAAAAAAAAGAGTAGGATGATAGATGGAAAACCCATGTAAAAAATGACATACCTGCACTTGCTAGCGACCACTGCGAGACCACTGGTACCGAACCCTTCGCAGCAAACGAGCACGAGCTCCTTAAACCCAGGGAACGAATCGGCGAGGTGGGCCAGATCATCATCAGAGACGGACATACGCTTCAAGTAGACCTTCTCGAGCCAAGGGTAAGCAGTGGCCATGGCGGCTACCCAAGGGGTGAAGTGGGCCCCCCAATTGGGCGGCATCAAATTGAAGTCGGCGAACCTGGGTTTGCCCTTGATCGACACCGAGCGGACCCTGGTGAACCGGGCGGTGACGCGTTGGGGCGAGACGGCGTAGCAGTTGCCGATGAAGAGGTCGGATCGGGTGAGCGCCTCCGCATGTAACCAGGACTTGCAGACCAATGAGGCGGCGCTACGGTCCCTGCGGGAGGTGAGGAAGTAGAGGACGTTCTCGAGGACGTTCTCGAGGACTTGGTCCGGGTACTGAGCCTGGAACTCGATGGGGCTCGACCCGGAACCTGAAACCCCGGTGCAGTTCCGGGTCTTATTGGATGATTCGGTAACACTAGCCGGGCCGCCGAGATCCAACGGCGGAGATCGATCGTCGTCCTCGGACATTTGGTAAACTGGGTCCTCTATCATGCGCCGCTTCTCTTTTCTCTTTTCTCTCTCTTAGTCTCTCATGGGTTTTGTTATCCCTGTGATCTGTTTTTTTTTTTTTTTTTTTTTGGATTTTTGATCGAATAATAAGATTGGGAATCTTTTATTTTAGATCATCAGTATTGTGGGCTCTCGGGAGGGTTTGATTAGAGAGAGAGAGAGAGAGAGAGAAGAGGGTTGAGGAGGTTTTTGATAATTGGAGGAGAGAGAAAGAAGAGAGAGAGAGAGGAACTGGACAAAGCCAGAGAGTGAAGGGGTGGGTTGAGAGGGATTAGTTTAATTGGTCACAAGGGAGAGTGAACAGCAGGCTCTGCTGTCTGTGTCCCTGAGCATTGGGATTCTCCATGCCCCTCCCTCCCTCTCTCTCTCATCTGCAATATCCAATGGCTCTCCACACTTCTTCTCCATTATTTGGGGGGTTTTCTTTACAAACTTGTCCTTTTTCCTTTTTTTCTTTTTTATTATTATTATTATTTTTTATTTTTTAACTCTGGTATTATTTTCTTTTTCTTTTTCTTTTCTTTTCTATCTGTGGATGGATACTAAAGTTGTGAGTTTGTGAGCAAAGCCCTCATCCTTCAACTTTAATTATACATACATTCCTAAATGTATGCCTCTTCAACTTTATGGAAAATGTACTTTCAGGATTTCTCTTTTCTTTTTTTTTTATCAAAGAACTTTCAGGATTAAATTTTTATTATGTTTAATTATTCCTAAACATAGGACTAGGACCTATATATATATATATATATATATATATATATCTATATGACTTTCTTCTTATTTGGAAGATTGGATTCTCAATTTAATTCATTCAGAATGTGTTTTGCACTTTTTATCTTCTGAGGACTTTTTTTAATTACCAAAAACAAAAACTAACAACTTTCTTTCTTTTTTCTGCTTCTAAATATTTAATTATAGCACATAGTCCGTTTATTATTCCATGATATTTTTTGGGGAGCAAAAGTTTATTATTCTATAATATGAATGTTAGTAATTGTCTAATTTTGGTAGAAATTCTCACAGCTAGAACTGAATATTATGCTACAAATATTTAATATTTTAAAAAACTATGGAAAAAAACATATTCACCAAAAAAAAAAAACTATGGAAAAAACAATTAAGTGTGTTTTATTCTGGTATTTGATTTTATTGCATTTATTATTACAAATCTAAAACAAATATTATAATCTTTTTCCAAAAAGAGGAGTGGGGACTCTTGACCCCACACAAAATACATGTGGCTTCAAAAACCATGATCAGGACAATTCATGGCTTCACACAGAACCTTTAGCCCCTATTTTACCGTCTAATCCTGGCAAAAAACCAATAAAACTTACTCTTTTATATGTATATATGTATAATGTATTTGTATAATTTCAATATAAAAAGACAAAATAATAATAATAATAATAATAATAATAAAGTTTATATATCCAAGCCAATTTGCACATGTCTACAAATCTACTCAATTGTTAGGGGCTGTATGACCAAAAGTTGCAAGTACAGTTACCCTGGTGACATCAAATCTATAGTCAACTGTAGTCTTAAATATCATTATTGTATCATAATCTTCTCGTTTTTTATGGAATTCCATTAGAATAATATATACAGTTCTATATAATGGAAAATTTTGCGTATATTCATTAAACATGGCACAGCTGCTATTTCCTAGAAAAAAAAAACTTATATCAATTACGCAATGGGCCTAATTTGTACTAATTTGATTGAATGTTAACAATCATGGATTTATATTGAAACGCCAAAAGAGAGAACAGTTAATTTTGAAGAAAATGATCAAACTTTTCCTAAAATTGTGATCACAAATGTTGAAAAGAATAATATGTGGAATTAAATTGTATATAGTTAAATATATATATATATATATATATATATATATATATATATATGCAAATTTCAATTAAGCCCTTTTGATTTTTTTCCTAATTAAATTTAGTTTGCAAATTTTAAAAAATAACCACTCACCTAATTCATCCATCGTTTTTTACAATATAATTTTAACAGTGAAGGTCAATGTTGAATTTTCATAAGATTATTTAATCATAAAACATTGGTTTTTCTTTAAAAAGAAATCACTACTTAACAAAGAGATTTTATTTTTGATAAATATAAAAAAATAAATGGAGATAACCATTGATTTTTCAAAAATATATGATCTAAATGTAATTAAAGCAAAATCATGAGGATTTAAATGAAATTTGCTGATGTTTATATATAACAATACGTGAGTGCAAAGATGTGACTTGCGCTGATAGCTTAACTGGGTATCTACTATAAATTTTAATAATTAAATTCATTTTGGTAAACACCAAAAAATAAATAAAAGTACAACAATCAAATAATCAATAAATGAGTATTAATAAATCGTGAGCATATTCAATAGTTCTGTACATTAATTCCATCTATTTAAATTTTTTTTTGTCATATTAGATAAATAAATAAGATTTTAAAAAAATCTTTTATAATGATTCTGTATATTGATTTTGTCAAGCTGATATGACAACAAAATAAATAAAAACTGGACACTGTCTATTTTGAAAATTTACAAGCTGATTCAACATTTTATTTATTTTTATTGACTTTTGTTAAAAAAAAAAAATTCTTGCATGAGCTTTTAGTTTTTTTTTTTAATTATATATAATTTTAAAATAAAAAATTATACATTAGTATTCTAAGACATTTTAAACAAAACCCATTGAAAATAAATTGTTTAAAATATTATCTATTAAATAGAGAGAATGTCATATAAACATAAACACTTTCCAAAATCAATACCATATAAACTCCAATAGAAATAATTATTGGAAATGCTCTTATAACTTATTGAAAAACCTTGTATCAAACCAAAAAAATAAAATTAACAAGTAAGGTTGGATCAATAGTATATCCCTTACATATATAATTTGAAATGGTACATTCGAATCAAACTCCTCTCTTATCAATTTTATTTAATTTATAATACATTATAATATTGTGGACCAAAAAAAGGTTAAAAATAAATTATTTTAAATGAGTCATTTAAGAAAATCAGGAGAGAGGAATGAATAAGTATCTTTCCATCAAAATCACACATTAAACCATCCTAAAGCCCATGACCTAGAGAAATGCTCGAACTAATTGTATTCAACAAAATATATATTATGAGATTTAAGCTCAAACATTTTGCAATACATATCAAACTTCTGTTACATAACGAAATTTTATAATGGTCAAACATAATTTTTTTCCTTTTTTCATTTTTTTTCCAAATAAACATACAATAATGTTATCCGTGGGTATTTATTTGCTTACCAAATTTACCTTTGAATGTATATGTTTAACATCTTATATAAAGCATTAAACTATTTATATATTAACTAATCTATTATAAACTTATTAGGCTAATGGTACTATTTATTTGAATTGATATAAACAAGAACAAGGATAAGAAAATTTTGGTGTCATTTTTTATTTTCTTCAGGGGAAAAAAAAGTTAAATGGGTGAAAATTTGAAAAAAAGATGAGGAGGTTGAAAATATGAGATTTGTGCTCAAACATTTTGCAATACATATCATTCTACCGTTGTGTTACAAAACAATAACAGTTAGTGGTCCAACACAAAGACAGTGTCATGTATTTTTATTATTATAAAAAAAGTTGTCATGTATTTTTATTATTATTAAAAAAAAAGTGTCATGTATTTTTATATATTTGCTTGACAAATTTACATTTGCTATTATGGGATCTGTCTATATCACACCTTAAAATAAGTGTGATATTCTTTACATATTAAAATGTTTCTTACAAACTTATTAGGTTATTGGTACTAGTTATTATTTACCTAAAAAAAATATTATTTGTACTAGTTGTTGATTTGATATAAGCAAATATATATATATATATATATATATGAATTTAGTGTCTTTTTTTTTTTTCTGGAAAAAAAAAAAAAAGGGAGAAAGGGTGAAAAATTGACGTTGGAAAACATGAGGAGGTTGACTTCATGAATAGGCAAAATCATATAACGCATTCACAGAGGATTAAAAATCAATTATACAAAACTTGAGAACGGCTTTGTCTCTCTCTACACTTTACTTTTGCCAAGGAAAGTAAAACGCACGGTCCAATCAAAAAGTAGTGAATACTTGTTAGTCTGTGAACTACTTTGGTGGCCAAAATGACTGATAATGTTCAATGAGATATCAGTGGATGTGTAACGGAAAAACCACGCGCTGTAGATTCGCTTGAGAATAATTTTACTATATTTCTTCTACTTATAACAAAATAAATCCACAAAAGAAAAAGAAAAAAAAAAAAAAGGAGTGGATGAAATGAACTCACTGTTTTTTTTTCAAAGAAAAATTAAATATTAAAAAATTAAACAGAAAGAAAATTATGTGTATTTTTTAGCATTCACTTTGCTGAGGTTAGCATCATTTGTCTTTCTCACTTGGATCTAGTCTTCTCTCTCGTCCTTTTCACTTAGCAAAGTAAAAGTTTTCAATTTAATTATAATTATCCAACCAGATAATATATTGATTTTGGAGTGACCAAATTTCAGCTGTAATCTTATCCTAGTACAATACACTATTCACAAATATATATATATATATATTTCTTTCAGTACAATTTTTTTTTTTGGGCCCTTTTCTTAAACGGGATACCATTTAACAAAGGACAAAATCAAAGCAAAAGAATAAATTAGCAACTATTACCCAAAAAACAAAAAAAAGAGAAGGAAAAAAAAATAAACTGGCAACCAAACTAGGATAAAAATTATCATTGGTTGATTGGGTTTAAAAAAATAATAATAATAACTTTACTTTATGAAATACCTAATTCTATGCTAAGAAAAGGCATGGGGGAAAAATAATAGAACAAAGTTACTACTAAGTGGGTAAGAGTTTTTGGTTAAATTTGGCATGTAAATTGCCTTTGGTGGACAACAAACTTTTTGGGTTAACCAACTCTTTTGGCTCTCTGTTTTTTGTTTTATTTCCAAAATAATTATTAGGATAGATCTCGCTTTTGATAAGTCTTTCAAGTAGTGTAAGCCTAATGCAAGGAGCCCATATGACTTTATTGCCAAGATTTTTTTGTGTTGCAGTTTCATTACTAAAAATAGGGTGAAAACAGTTACCCAATACCACTTCTTTCGGAGCACAAGTGGGATAAAATAATGGTAATTATATTTATTTATTACTCTTGGATTTGAACTCCAACCCTTTTTTTTTTTTTTTTTTTTATAATTTGGGCGAGAAAAAATAAATCAAACCCAATAATTAACTTCATTGGATTTTTTTTATTTTTTGTTTTGCTGTGTGTGTGTGTGTGTGTGTGTGTGTGTGTTTGTGTGTTTATAATGCTAATTTGAGAAATTGAGTTTAGATGGGCCAGCAAATGGAAGACAATGGAATAGGGTGTGGGGTACAATAGCTTGTAGCGTATTTGAAGAGCGATGTTTCCGATGTGAGGTTTCAAATGGAAACCAATTCATATGCTACAAAGATATGGAAATAGATTCTAAGGCCATATATAACAACTTGAGGAATATCTTTTAAGAAGACTGTGATGTTATTCAGCAAAAAGGTTCGTCAAAAAATGTGATTGCTAAGTATTTGACAAAAGGTCAAAAACAAACTTACTTTGTCATGCAACAATTCTATTGCCCATTCTCAAACACCCACTCCTATCTTATCTTTGTTCACTTTTGTTTGGAAATTAATATTTTTCCAGGAAGCCCATGTTCTTCTTACCTAGCAGCAGCCAAACTATGAAAACACTTGCAATTCATATCCTGCTGATAAAGAAAAACTTTGCTTTGAGGATTGGAGGCTTTTTACAGCTGGAGATTCTTCTTTTCCTATAAGTTTTACATATATCCAACTTTGGAATCAAATCAAACTTTTAAATTCCATCTTAAAATATATATATATTAAATAAAATTAAAAAGAATTACTTTTTCTATCACCGTGGACCATAATTTACCAAATTTAGGAGATGAATGTTATTCTTTTTTATATTTTCCAAAGAATAGCAGTGACTCAACACACAGAAAACACATTACTAAAATGTTGTTTCATAAATAGGCAGTTTTTATTTTTTCCCTAGCTAATTGCATATATTTTGTCTATTTTAAATATTTATTAGTGTTTATTAGTAGTTGTTATAATTTGTTAGGTATTTTAATTATTTATTTATTTAAAGAAGAAAAAAATCAAATTAAACAAAATTTCAAATTTATTAAATTTTTTTAATTTTTATTCTTTCTAAATTATAATTATTTAAAATATTTAATAAAGTAATTAATACTATCAAACATTTGAGGTTAGTAAATTAAACATGAGATAAAAAAAATCAAAAACAAAAAAATCAAAAACCAACTATATTACCGAGCGACATCTAGATGTCACTATTTTTCTTTTTTCCTGTTAAGTGAGTGATTTGGGTGGTCACAAAGTGGTAATACAAAAGCTCAAACAGTACTCACAGCCAGTGGGTTTAATTATACATGCTGAAACAGTAGCACAATCATGTTTAATGGTAGTGGTCCAAATCTTTCTCTTTTGGTCCTCTTATAGTTTCTTTAAGTCAGTGATGGTGTGAAATCCAAATACTCTGTATATGTCCTGCATTTAAATCTTCATTGAGGTCAAAGCAATTGTGGAAGGCCAAGGGTTTTTATCCATACACCAGCAATATGCATTCTCAATCTTCAGGAGCTACAAAATTGAGGAATCTAAGAAAATTTAAAACAAGCCTATAATTAAGATCCACATTTGGGATTTCAGCTGTAAAACTTGCACAATTATTTTCAGTATTCCAACATCACAACACAAACAATTGTCGAAAACATCTGTCTAGTTCCCAAAAACCGACTAAACAACACTGGTTTTGATGTTTTCCGACAGCATTTTTAACCTTCTCCTCAGTAAAGTTTGTGATGCTAGTACCAGAATTTCATGATCTTGTTCTGACTCTATTTTTGGTGGGACTTATATTAGTTTAAATTAAAATTCACATAGACATGTATCCAAGAATTGCGCTAATTATTTGATAGATCAAGACAATCAACACGCTTTCTGCATTATAATATAAAAGAAGTATGCTTGTCAGGGGAAGATGCATGCAGCCACCAGACATATCTGGGGGAGTTGTTATACACTTTGGTTAAAAACACAGTAAATTTTCCAAAATTGCATGTGACCCTCTAAAAGAACATTCCACAATTAGGTAAGCTTTTTCTTGCAAAAGATTGGCTTATTTTCAACCAATTATTAGGTTCACATTGAATTACAGATCAATTATCATATTATATAGTTTTTGTTAAGATGCCAATTTAAATGCTAATCTAGATTTTTATATGAGCTATATAAAGGTAACTTTCCTATTGTAAAGTGAAAAATATTCTAACTGTGAAACTGCATACTTAGGATTCTGATTTAAAATATGTCTGGTGTTCAATATCAATATAGTCTTAAAATTCAAGTTTATGCATTGATAATAATTGCTTTATAGTATACTCTTGTGCTGCATCTTACTTATCGTTTTCAAAGGTCATGAGCGTATATTTAAAGATCAGAAAGTATGATTGTGAAAAGAAAGTATTTTTATCTTCTTCAACGTGTTTTTAACCATGATGTTTAAAAGCAGTCAAAATATGCTCTTGAGTACAATATTGAATCTAGCAAATGTATATATACTGTATAGTTAAATATTATTTTACTACTTGCTTTTTATTTACATCTTTAGTTGTTGTATAGTATCAACCAAACAATAAAAAAAACAAAAGGTGTTGTATATTCCACTTGATGTAAAAAAATAATAAGCAAAAGTTCTGCATTTAATTGTTGTCTCCACCAAAAAATAAACAAAATCCAAATTGTGTGAATTATTGGGCCGTCAACTAACCAATATTGTCAAGTTTTGGGCCATTAGAACACTGTCCAACATCTTTTATCATCAATCTCCATTCGGGTCCTAAAATGAAAAGTCATGATCATTACCCACCTGGTGACCCGACCCATTACAGAATTCTGATCCGTGGCCAACTCTTCGTACTAAATAAATAAGACATAATTTAGATTTTAGACGATACAGAAGGTTAGTAAGAAATGGGATTTTAGAGATTTGAAATGCTCTATTAACTTTGCAATAATTTTATAAAAACAGCAATAAATATAACGTTGGAAAATTGAAAAAGTTCTCGATGTTCATGTGCTGGTTTACAGAAAAGTTTCCAAGTTATCTAATGCCTTCCATAGAGACAAAGAAGTGGAAGGGTGCTTAACTAAGTATGAAGTGAACCGTCAGTGAATGACAGAGTTTAATTAATTAGTTTTATTCAAAATGGCATTGCAATCTTATTATTATTATTATTATTATTATTGTGGTTTGAAGATTTTTATTTTTATTTTTGATAAATTATTGTGGTTTTAAGATTTGAATTCATAATTATTATCTAAACAAATATGTATTTATACTTTGGTTTGTTAAATGTGTGGCTTTCTAATGAATAGTTTTGTACAAAGCGGTATATGCAAGAGAATTATGCTCTCAAAATTTCTCAATCAATCGGATGCTGATAAATGTGTTTCGGAATATTATTTGGCATATCAAAAATTGATTTCTTTATGAGCATAAATAAAATCCCTTTATCCACTACCTTCCTTAATCCTCCTACACACAAAGCATTCATGCACAGGTTGTCAAAAGCATATTACACTCTTTATACCAATTTCATATTTCAGAATCAAACTGCCCATATAATATGCATTGCTGTATGAGTGATTAACTATAATTAGTTATTTTAATTTTGATGCAAAAATCAATATAAAAATTAATTAAATAATTAAAATAAAATAATTTTTATCTATATCATAAAGGCATGAGTTCCAACCATAAAAACAGAAATTTAAAAATAATTTATACTATTCAAAAAAAAAAAAATTAAAGCAAAACTAGAATAGGAGATCGAGTAAGAAAGAGAAAAAGAACAAAGCTGACCTTGTTTCATATTCTTGTCTGAAATCTGGAAATGTGAAAGCGCAATTCCTTATTCCATTCGAAAGAGCTGAAGACCTTTGTTTCTATTTCTTTCTGTCCCATTCATATTTATTTACTTATTTATTTATTTTGGTAAAAAGAAAGCGACCATTCATATTTAATTAGTGATATAATTTTATTTCATTTTAAAAATATTTTTTAGTTAGTATATATATCTTATTTTTTTATTAATTAAGGATTTAAGAGAATAAAAAAGTATTTTCGTCCTTTTTTTTTAAATTTTTTTTTATGAATATATTTTCGTGCTTTGAATAGACACGGAACTGTACAGATTTATTTTGGAATTAATTCTCATATGTAAATCATCTCAACCATCTGCCAGCAACGTCTTCACAAAGTAGCTGCCACGTGTTAAGTAGAAAACACTTACATCCATGCGTTTGAAATGGAGTGAGAGCACCAGCAACGGACACATTTCATATGACGTCATGTGACAATAAAAAATTATTTTTTTATTTATGAATAAAATTACATTTTTTTCTTAAAAAAAAGGTAAATAAGAATAAAAAAAAATTTGTGTTTATAATTATATTTATATAGCTTGCATGCTCATCATATTATTAAGGCATGAGATGGTTTGAGTGGCTTTTTACTATTAAGTTATCATCTTCATGCTTAATTATATTCAGTTTATAATAAATATATAAGTCTATTACAGTAAAATTAATGCTCTATACATTTAAATTTCATAAATAAAATTAATACAAAACCTAATAGTTATCAATTAATTACATTTATTTTTAATGTCATTATATAAAAGATGTCAATAATATTATATATACACATTATCATTTATATATATATATAGATAGCCATAAATTTAAAAAAAAAAAAAAAGTCACCTGTCTATACATAAAACATAAAAGTGACATTTTGCAATCAAGTTTTGAATGTTAATAAAATGATTTTAATAAAAGCGATATTTTTTTTTTTCGCAAACAATTATATATTATTAAAATAATATATATATGTATAATTTTTTTTCTGAAATGATTGACAATGTATAATTGGTTTTATAAAAAAAATAATATATAATTACTGATTAATCTCACCGATTTTAAAAAAAAAAGTACAATTTTTGTAAGTCGATGAATACGAGAAACCGATCATAAATATTGATTTTTTTTATTATTTAAAAACCGATCACATTTGAACAAGATTAAACGATAATTATATTTGCTAGAATCAAAATAAAATAAATGTCAAATATTTCCTAATATCCTAAAAGGTTACGAATCAATTTTACAAGGACCTAATAATAATAATAATTATTATTTCAAAAAACAATAATAATAAAATAAAAAATCATAATAAGAAAGATTAAAAAGTATTTTTGGATCGCGTGAGAATCATATCATATAATCAGTGTGATTTATTGGTTCTTTTTTTTTTTTTGTTTTTTTTGTTTTTTTTTTTTTCTTTTGACAAAAACAGGGAAAGAGCTTTATTTTGACATAATTGACCCCCAACGTCCAACAATTCAAACGTTCCAAAAAAAAAAAAAAATCAACGTCTCTGGTTCCGTATCGTCTCGTCTCGCCACTCTGTAAATTTCGCAAGTCTCTTCGAAACGCCTCTTAGCAAACAAAAATCCCTTTTGAATTTTTGAATTGGAAAGCAGAAGGAGAAGAAAGAAGAAGAAGAAGAAGAAGAAGAAGAAGAAGAAGAAGATGAGTCAGCGACAGCAAGCAGACGGTCAAACCCACAAACCAAACACAACCACAACCACAGACCCAGCGATACCATCGGAACCAGAGAAAAACCTCCACTCCTCCGACTACGCTCCATATCCAAAGCTCCAACCAACCGACGTTATTCCGCCCCCACTCACCGAGACTTGGACCTCCGTCCCAATCGCTTCGCAACCCCAATCGCAACCTCAAGCTTCTCCTCCCTCCGAGCATCCATCCTCCTCTCCTGCGTTCCAGGCCGAAGCCCGTGCTCCCATCGCCGCCGACACTGCTGCCACCTCCATGCCGTCCGAGTCCAATCCTTACGTTTCCCCTTCTCCGGCGCCGGTGCCGGGTTCCTCCGCCAAGAGTGAGTTTTACCCACCTCCTGGATTTTCTTTCCTTTTTATTTTTTTTTTGGGGCTATTCGTTTTTTAGGAGTCGAGGAATTGAAAATTTTTTGATATTTGATTTGGGATCAGATAAGATGGATTCAGTGAAAGATGTTCTAGGGAAATGGGGAAAAAAGGCAGCAGAGGCTACCAAAAAGGCTGAGGACCTTGCTGGGAACATGTGGCAACACTGTGAGTACTACTTTACTAGTAATCCTGATGTGCTCCTCATGGTGGATGATTTCTTTAATTTTAGTTTCATATTTTTTTCTGTACGATTCTCTGCAACATTTGTGCGTAAAGCAATTCCATTCTGTGTTTTTTTTTTGGGTTTCCATTAATGCATGACAATGTGTGATGTCAAAGTTTTGTTTTTGTGGAAGACCAGCTATTTTCCCATCTTAGCTCAATGTTTCAGGACATGGGCAATAGGTTTTATAAGTTTATCTTTGTTGATGTACTAAATCTTGCAACATAAAACTGTATCTGCTTCAGAGAATGGACTGCGGTGGAATGTCTAGATGATATGTTGTTTACCATGAACCCGAGGGATTATGTAAATTTGAACCGCTTTCTAAGTGCTTCTTTTTTCGGCTGTTTTCTTTTGCAACTCGTTTGGGACTTTGTTGCACTTGTGCGTGCATTTAGTTGGCCGTGGGTGTTAGGCTCTTGGCGATGGATTACATTTCTTACCAACTTGTGACCTGTATACCATGTCTACTTCTTTTATTATTCTTTTTCAATCAATTATATAGTTGTAATTTCTGTACCAGTTGGTATTATGATTGTGACTTTTCAATGCTTATAAGGTTCAAAATCTGTTAGGAAAATTCCTAGTGATTTAAATTCTACGCACTGACCTTTCCATGGACCAGTGAAAACGGGTCCTAGTTTTGCTGATGCTGCTGTGGGAAGAATAGCTCAGGGAACAAAGGTACTTGCAGAAGGCGGTTATGAAAAGATCTTTCGACACAATTTTGAGACTGTTCCTGAGGAGCAACTTCTAAAGACATATGCCTGCTACCTATCCACATCAGCTGGTCCGGTAATGGGAACTTTATATTTGTCAACGGCAAAGCTTGCATTTTGTAGTGACAACCCACTTTCCTACACAACTGATGGCCGGACCGAGTGGAGTTATTATAAGGTAGATTTTATTTTATTTTATTGTTTTTTATTGTAACCCTTTACTGTCCTTGTTAGGATCTACCTATTGCTTTATCTTGAAAATGATGTTAATGCTAATATCATATACTTCTCTCTCTCTCTCTCTCTCTCTCTCTCTAAGAGTAAGAGTAAATTTACAGTATATGTATCCTATGGTATAGGTTGATGCCATATTCTAGAGATTTCATTAGCTGTCTTGCTAATTGCTTTTTAAATTGTTTGAGTTGGAAGAAACAGGAAAATTTTGGAATAGCATATGGAGTACCCGGTAGTTTTAATTATTAAGAAGGAAAAGAAATACTTGTTGATTTGATTTGATGTTAATTAGGTAGAACTTTCAAGTTCATAATGTTTGTAAAGGTTAATGGCCAATTTTGACGCTTCACCTTTTAATGGATGAAATTGAATATTAGTTTGATTATGTGACAAAATTTTGGTTTATTTGTGAATTGATGCTTAAGGTGGTTAACTTTGTTTTTAATTTTGGTTGCTTTCGTACTTCTATTGTATTTCCACCCTTCTGACTCAATGCTGTCTCTGTTTCAATCGGAACCAATTTTTTGGGCAAAAAAAAAAAAAAATCTTTCAAAAAAGTTTATTTCTAAGAATTATTTTTGTTTCTAGTTTCTGTCGACCTTTCTTTTGTTAATTTTAATTTTAGAACTGTATTGAAGATAATTTTTATGGTCCTTTTCATCTCTAAGACTCAAAGTAATTAAGTTTAAATAGATAATTATTACTTTCCCATTTTTAACTTCATTCAATATTTATTTATGTGATGATGCTTAATAAAGTGCGTCTTGTGTATATGTGCATGTTAACAGTCTATGCCTGAAAACACTAACACACGCATATTGCATGCTTGTATTTGGTGTATTTCCCACTTGTGCTTTTCCATATCCATTGCTGTATTTTGCTTTCCCGTGTACTCTCAATCTTCTAGGACATAGTTATCAATTAACATGTTATAGTGCAATGTTGAAAACGATTGCTGTTTTGTTATCAGTAACATAATCAAGTATCAAATCTCCTTTTTGTTTGCATACATTAAAATTCTCTTTAATGTCTTTAAAGATATCTTGCTTCTTCTTTCTGTCATAGGTGGTTATTCCGTTGCATCAGCTTAAGTCTGTCAGTCCATCAACCAGCAAAGTCAATCCATCAGAAAAGTACGTACAGGTTATCTCTGTTGACAACCACGAATTTTGGTTTTTGGGTTTTGTACACTATGATAGTGCTGTGAAAAATCTCCAAGGAGCATTGCAGCCTCACAGCTTGTGATAAGTGATAAGCATTATGCCAAGCTTCCTTTCTGTTATATAATACACTTCATCATACTACACCTATCAAAGCTGTGTTCCTGTGCTGGATAAGGAAAACCGGAGTTAATCATCTTTGTATTTTATGCTGTTTGGGGTTGTGGGAACTGGGGTGATATTCTTTGTTACTACTAGATCATATAGATTTTCATTTTCATGTTGTGAAATTTGGGGTGATGGAATGTAACAGTGTATTTGAGTTGTTAGTCACATTTGTGATTGCATATATTTGTTTTTGACTCTGTAATGGTAATTTTTCTGTGGTGTTTGAATAATTTAGGTGTGTATTCCAGTTGGTGATAAATATTTGAATTGGTAATGGCACATCCCCTTTTTTATTCGTTTATATTAGCCACAAGATCTTTTGTAGTGACATTTAGTTTGTGATCGTCATGTTCATATAATTTTCAGGTTCACTTAATCGGCATAGTATAAAAACCAGTCAGACACTTTTGTATTTTGCTTGTGAAGCATGATGTTGCCTTTTTTTAGAACTGGCAACAGTTTGGTTTTCATTTTCTCTTATGTTACTATAACTTTCTGGTTTATCTCATGCACATTTCTTTGATTTAGAACGTTTTAGTCCAGATATCTGCTTATTGGTAAATGGTAACCATTTTAAAATTCATAAATTAAAATTGTTTTAGAAAGAAAAAGTTATTACAACAAAAAATCTCATTTAATAATTGCTTTTTGTTTTTTTAATTTTTAGAGTTTTTTTTTGTTTTGTAAAAGACCATAAGGGAGAGAGGGGAGGGGAAATATTAGTTGATATAAACCGAAAACTAGATTTCAAAATCAACCTGAAATAATCTTAAAAGCTGGAATACTTAATACAATTTAGAAGATATCTCATGGAGTTTCCGTCTTCCAGCTTAGCTCTTTATGGGCTCAACTCAAAGATTAAGCTGGCCAATACAAATCTTTTTGGTCTAAAATAATGGCTGGCCGAAGTTAAGGCCCAACTACCAGCAACCGACCTAGGGAAATGAACAGAAACATTAATGACAAAATAACAAAAACTTCTCTTTGTAATATATGGACCCTTGCTTTCAAGTCAACTAACACCTTTTAGGTGAAATCGTTATCTTTTTACTTGGTTATAATATTTGCATCCAAAAATAAATACATAAATACTTTCTTACTGTAATATTTTGGCAAATGGTTGTTGTTTGACATTAGATATATTATAAAAATAATTGGCTGAGGAGTTTCCTGCTCAACATACATGCTATCAACTTCTCTGTAAGAAATAGAATCATAGAGTCCATGAAATTTTTTTTTTCTCCCAACTATGCAACTCAAATAACCACAAAAATCATTATTATAAAAAAAAAAAAAAGAATATTCAAAAAGCGATAAGTTATTAAATTGGTATTTTTTTTCCCCCAGTTATATTAGTAGTTTTTTTTAATTATTTTTTAATTTTTTAAGTTTATAATTGTTTTACTTTTCATTTCGGATTTATCTTTTTTTTTTCCATGGATTTATTTCATGAATTATTTATCAATCTTGATTGCAGGACTATTAGCGAAGATTGAGGTTATGAGAAATTGATAAAGGTGCTCTAATCCATGCAGGTAGAGGTGGTGAAGGAAGGAATATGTATATATATACATATATATTATTACCTTCTTTTTTAAGTTATAAAGAATTTTTTTTCGTTGTTTGATCAATTTGGAAGAATCAGAAGAAACTTTGGTTGAATCTCATCAATTAGATGGGGAGAATGTCCTTTTCCTTTCTTTTCCTTGTTTACAACTTGCAATAGAGCAGTAGGTGATCAATTAATTAAAGATTCAAGAACATACGTACCATTTTATAATTCATAAGAATCGTAAGGCTCCAATTTAAAAGCCAATCATGAAGTTCAAATCGGTGGGGCGTGCATAGCAGAAATCATTAACCTACTTGCATGAAATTTGTCACTTATATATATATACATAGAAAGAGAAAATTATTCTTTTAAAAAGTACCATATTATTTATAATGGATTATCCAATAATATGACAATTGATATGATTAAACATTTCAACTAATAATTTAAAATTAAAAATCTAGTTTAAGATATGATAATCTTTGATACTACTATTATTATATATATATATATATATATATATATATATATATATATAAAATTTAAATTTAAAGATTATTGTTTAGAAAACAATAACAATGTTTGGGAGAAGATTTTAACTTAAAGCTCTGCGAAGGCTAACATTTCAAGAGCCTTTTCCAAACAGAGCCTTAGACAACCGGCCAAATACAATGCAATATATATGCATCTCTTGTATATATGATAAATGTGTACATATATACATTTTGACTTGAAGAAATTTAATGGGTTCGGTTGTTTTCTTTTAACCATCTAAAATGCCGACAGTCACGGATTATGGAGGCACGTTAAGAGGTCAGTCCACATAAAGAAACATATGATTGTGACTTTACCTATTGTCTTCTGCTTCCCAAAACACCATATCACATCCACCACTCAACTCTCTCTCACTCTCTCTCTCTCTACTCGAAGCTCTTATTCTTATACTCTTTTACATGCATATCGGTTCGGATATAGGAGTAATAGTAGTACTATTTCCTTTCTTTATTTACTTTTTCTCCAAACTGGCTAGTGCCCCACCACCATTTGTCTAAAGCTTTGTATCTTTCTTCCATGGCAGCGACATTATGCCTGCGATGCTTCCATATGCATTCTCACTCTTCCAAATTTTTGTTTTCACTTTTATTTTATTTTTCTTTTTCTTTAAAAATTTATATAAAAATTGTGAAGCTGGCTTATTCACGATCAATATGTTTCATTAATAATTAATTTGTTGTAATGTTTATGAGGTGTTCATCAAATTTTGAGGAACTCGTATTGAGCATAAGAACGACATATATAAAAGAATATTATAAAGTAATGCAAATAGATATATGAGAAAGGTAATTTAATTCGTTAAATGGGATATGTTAATTAATTAATTTCTGATATTTAATTAGAAAACGAGATAAATACTTGTCATATATATATATATAGTGATGAAAATATCGATATCGATGGAAATATTTAGAATATGATATTATGGAAATATCGATGGAAATATCGATAAAGTTACAAAAACTATAAATATTTAATTTAGAATATAGATTTTTACATATGAGATAATTAATATAGTAAAATAATGTAAAAAAATATAACGATAATAAGATAGTCTATAAGTATTAAAAATTATTGTAAGTAAAAAAAATACAATGCTTGTTAGCATCGAAGTATTAAAAATTCTTTGAAAAATTCAAATATAAATAATAAATGCTAACTATACAAACATTTTATCTTAGTTATGCTAATTGGATTATCCAATGAGTGTATCTTTTTTAATTACAACAAAAAGTGTATTTTTTCAATTATATTAGAGAAATATTTGTTAGCAAAAAATTATATTAGAAAGACATTTTCTGCTTTTTTTACAACCAAAACAAGATTAAAAAAAGGGGTGGAAATATAAACGGAAAAAAAAAGTATAAGAAAAAGAAAAATAATTTCCTTATCAAAGTTTTTATCTTGTTTGGATGTGGACAAAAACACAAAAAAATATTTTTTCTCTTTCAATTTTTTTTTTATAAAAACTTTTTTTAGTTTTTTTATTTTAATTTCCTATCAAAATAATTTAATCTTTCTCTTTTATTTGAATTTTATAATTAATTTTGGGATCACGGCCTCCTAGAAATCCTAAATCTTTTTTTTTTTTTTTGTATTTATATTTTAAAAAAAAGATATACATAATTATTATTATTTTTTTTTATAAAAAATATAGGAAAGCAATGTCTTTGTTGAAGAGAGAGAGAGAGATTGAAATTTCTTCCCCTCTTTTGTTGGTGTCGAGCAACGCTGAAATCCGATATTGTTGTTGATATTTCACTGAAATCGACGATATTTTCTTCATTGTATATATATATATATATATATATGCACATGATGTGAAACCATTTGTGCATGTGTAATATTAATTTAGTGTTTGAAATTAAGAAAAATATTTGAAGGTGTGTCGTATTATAGAAGACAAGAGATGATATAATAAGAAGAGAGAGATTCGATATATATAAAATAGGTGTAACATCAGTCCCATTAGTATTAGCTGTAATGTCAGTCCCATTTATGTTTTTTGCTTTGGAGAGAACCCCACCTGTTGTTAATGCTACAGAATAAAGCAACAAATATATGAACTTCATCAAACTTTTCATCATTTTTCCGACAGCCTTCAAATACTCTCCCTTGCTACTCTCTCCTGTGTGTTCTTTATAAACTAAATTTTTACTTTTAAACTCATCAATTGAGATATCATTCATATATATATATATATATATGTATGCATATATATATATATATATATCGACCTGCTACATGACCATATCATCCATTAACAATACAAGGGCAATTTCCAGAAAAATAGTTGCAAGCCTCTTCATATGCTTCTTTATAAACTCTATTATATACATGTATTTTTCTTAATGATACAATTAAAGAAATTCATGCCCATATGTCCACACACAATTACTAAAAAAGATTTAGATCAGCAACTATATACTGAAGCATTGAGAAAGATGTCTCAATATATATATATATATATATGGCTGAACAAGGATTGTTGACTGATAATAAATTGGAGCTTCGATCACCAATTAGTAGATAGATTATAATTAAGCTTCGTGGCTTAGCGGCTTAATTAGTAATAAATGATTGGTTCGGAAAAATATGTTATGTATTAGGTGAACCTCTGTGGCTGGCTAGGACTTGGCGGTCTGCCAAAGCAGGCAGCTAAAAAACTTCTGGCTATAAACATTTGCAATAGACCTGCAATAATAATGGGACTGTAGTAGTGGTACTAGTAGGGTACTATGGACCCCTGAGAAGGGTCCTAACTCCTGAGAATCATTTAACATGTCCTTACTGTTACGCTGTACATATATATATACACATATATATTATATATATCGACTATCGAAGCTGCCAATTAATTATGCATATAATATCTACATATATATATATATGTGTGTGTGTGTGTGACAACTAAGTGACATATATTTTCTGAACCTATAGTGGCCAAAGTACTGTCTCCAAGAGCAATAACACCATAAATTCAATATACCAACTTTTTCATTCCATATATATATATAAATATATAATATACAAAGGGGATTTGACATGATAAAGAATTTATGAAAAAAAAAAAATTTATATAATTCATCTGTGTCAATCTACATAATCTAAACAATCACCTGCCGTGTACATGGAGTTTATCATCAACCTCTACATTATGAGAGTTAGGAAGCCGCACTGGCTAACCTGTATTTTACCACATCGACATGATTATCCAAATCCAAAATATAACTACTTCAAAATAATAATGCTATAGCTTCTCCAATTTACTTGCTAATTAAAGAAGAGGAAAATTTCCAGCAGGCCATTTTTTTTTTCGATATTAATGAGAATTTCTTGCTATAAAATTTTCCAATATATTTTATACACTATTTCCAGAAACCGTTATACTTGTTAAGGATTTTTTTTTTTTTTAACCCATATTAATTAATAGATTTTTCTGTAACCCTTATTAATTAATAGATACCTCTCAAATAAGCTGCTTCACCAGACTTTTTCCATTTATTATAGACTGCTTAATTATTAACGTCATCGCTTACAGATTATATGGTGCACCGCTTCATAACATTGATTATTTTAAATATTCTTTTTAAAGATGATTAACTCGAATTTCATTACCTTGGAGTTGTGTATTGCTCTCCTTATAAAGGAATTCTCTAGGACATTTTGGATTTGCTGGGAAAATGTGTTATAAAAAATTTTATACACAGTAATCCTGTCCAAAAAATAAAAAATATATATATTTTATACACCTATCCAGATAAAGATATATATAAAAAAATGATATAGTTAAGAATTTATAATAAAAAATTAAGAAAGATGACAACTATAAAGATTTGATTTTTATGATTGAACAGCTATAAACGACTGTCTCTTACAATTACTCATAATAAATTTTTTACCCTATTAAAATTGTATGTAAAGAGTAAAAAGAAAAAAACCAGTGTAAGAGAAAGAAGAACCTTCCCAGAAACAATTAAACCAAGGTATCGATAAGTGTCAGTCTGCCCGAAAAGTACTTGAAGGCTGTGGTGTCCTCCATAACAAGCAGCAGTACTCTTAACCAAATAGTTATACATATATATATATATATATATATATGCAGCTTTCTGGCATTGTATGGGAGAGATTAAAAGGTTAATTTTTAAAATTATGTAATCAATAAACATCGCAATGGAAACGAATTTGTCGAATTTCTACCTTGTTGTGATCAGATTAATCATGGTGTGTATATATATATATATATATATATTATTTATACACTTTATTAAGGACTTTTTAAGAGCCTAGCTAATTCGGAAAGGAACACATTTCTCATGATTTAGCCAAAATTATACAAAAAGCATTCGGGAATATTGTTGTTTTAGAAAGAGAAGCAAGGAAGAGAATAAAGCTATAATACTACTGACTTTGACAATTTACAGTATCCGTGTTTATTGTTATCATATATCACTTTTTCTTAAACATTGCACTAGAAACCAGGATTATTATATTGATGTAAATTGATGGTGTTTTTTATTTTATTTTATTTTATATAATAATCGATTAGGCAATAAAAATATAATCCATAAAATAATAAGAAACCGTTGTGGCATTATTCTTATTCTTCTTATTATTATTATTTTCTTGTCGCATTGTTATATATGAGCAGCTTCTCCCTAGTTGATTCAATCAATTTCCTTAATGGTTGCTCTTTCAATTAACCACTATGAATTACAGTTCCATTTTATACAAAATTAACATCTTAAAATTTAAGGAAAAGAAAAGGGAATAAAACAAGATAACAATATGAAATTAAAATAAATAAAATCAATTCAGAAAATTGCATTGGAAAGTGTAACTTACCAATATTCATGCATGCCACAATTTCATGACAATAAAATATAGGTATTGTTTTCTTACAAAACTGTGCTGCACTTAATATAAAGCAGTGTACTTCATTATAATTATATGGCTTCTTTTTTAAGTTTTATACCATACAGTTTTTATTATCTGTTAAAAAATACTCACCATTCATTGTTCTGATAAGAAAAACAAGTGGAAAGAAGAAGATGAGGGATAATATATATATATATATATATATGCAGAGTGATAGTATAAAAAGTGAAGGGAAAGGACAGGAAATCCAGGCAGTGATTAAGACAGAAGACTGTAGCTTCAGAGAGTGAAAATGGTGCATTTAATTTTTTGACGAGGTAGCTCAAAAAAATAAAAAATAAAACCATATCCCAATTTTAAAAATAAAAAAATAAAAAAAAATCCACACAAATTAACATGATGAATGAAAGTCAATATACTTGAGACTCATGTCCCCAATTCCTTAACTGAAAGAAATCACATTTGTCCTCTCTCTCTACCATCTCTATGGGATTTTGAGGTTTCATTAATAATCTCCAATATGGAACTCTCCAGAACGTTAATGGAGGGGTGAGTAAATTCAATATGAGAGAGAAAGCATCGTAAAAGCTAAAGCGGTGATGATATGGAAAAAATAAAAATAAAAGATAAGGCAGAGAAATTGGCAAATAATGAAAATGTTAAAATTAAAAACCAAATTATAAACATAAAATACAATGCAGCTTTGCACGAACTAATTTATTCGTTTGATTAAACATTTTTGTTCATCTTTAATTAGGGTGTAGATTAGATAACTACGATGAATGATGAATGAATTATACTTGTGGTGCAATTTTGGGTTTGAAAGACAAAAACAATTATATATAGAACTATGCATTTGAAACTAAAATATATAGCTAGGTTTAATATCAAGCTCTCTAAATCAAATCAAAGACTGCAAGTCAGAAAAAGAAAAAGAAAAAAAGGCGAAATGACCCATCCTACATTCATAATAACATAAAAATAAACCTAAAAACGAACAATAAATTAAAAATCTAATTCCAAAAGAAGCGAAAAAAATAGAAAAGTCCTAAAGTGAAAATAAAATAAAATATAATAATACTAATAAATAAAGAAGAAGAAGAAGTAAGAACCCTAGTTAGATCACCAAGTAGTACCGATGTAAATTCCCAGTACAATGTTTCCTCTTTTTTTTTCTTTTTTTTTTCCTTCTACACTCCCATTTCTAAAACCTTGCTGAGTAATGGCAATTTTTTTTTTTCACCATTTTTTCTTTTGTTTTGGGTAAACTAACAAGTAGTTTGATGGGAATGGCAAATGGTTTTTGGGGAAAAAAAAAAAAAAAGTTAAATTAAGTAGAGCAGTAAAAATGTCCCAAAATGTTAGGGTTTCTTACCAAGAGTGTTCTTATTGTTGTGCATCCAAACTTTAAGAACTTGCCTACTCACACAAGTCTCAGCGCAGAACTGCTCCACAGCAGCTTCATCGTGCTTCTGAATCCTCCATCCCAACTTCTCCGAAAATTTCAGCATGTTATCCTTCTGCTCCTGCGTGAATTTCGTCCGAAACCTCTTCTTCAATCCGCTTCCGCCTCCGCCACCGCTGCTGCTTGGATTCGAAACGTCCTCTCCTTCTTCCCTACTGTTTCCACCACCTCCGCCGCCTCCCGAAGCCGCCGGCAGGGCCAGCGGCCGATGATGGTGCTGGTGCGCCGGAGTCAGATGGAGGTATCCAGACGGTGGTGGTGGAGACCGATAGTAGGATGAAAACTGCTGAGGATGGTGGTGGTGGTGGTGGTGGAGTTGGAGTTGATAACCGCTTTGATCTCCGCTTTCGGTTTCTTTCCGGTGGAAATTCCGGTGGCAGTTGCAGGCCGCGCATTTGAGAGCGTCCAGAGTGCCTTCTTCTCCGGCAGCCATGAACTCGCCGCAACCGTCGACCGCGTGGCCGCCGATTCCGACGGCATGGTTCTTCAGGCACTCTCTGTACCTGATTCCGGTGGTGGCCGTCGAGCTTTTCCTCGTCGATGAAACGCCTTCTCCTTCTCCTCCTCCGATTTTGGTGGTCCTCGTGGCGGTGTTTCCGAGCGAGTCGTAGCCTGGAGGAGCAATCGGAATCTCCATTTCCTCATCTTGTTCTTCGTGTTCGTCGAATTCCATTTCCCTAATTTATTTTATTTTTTTCTTCTCAGTCTCTTTTTCTTTCTCTGTCTCTGTCTCTCGCTCTCTCTCTCTGATGAAGAAGATCTACATGGTCGCTCGCCCAAACTCGATCACCAAAGCCAAAGAGACACTACTTCCACTGTTTTACTTTTTTTATTATTATTTTTATTTTTTAATCTTTCAATCTCTCTATCTATAATATAGTACTAATTATTTTATCGTATATAATCTTTTCCTTTTTTTTTTTTTTTTTTTTTTGGGGAAAAACTTTTTATTTCAGTTTTTAAGGCTAAGAGAGGAGAAGATAAGAAGAGTTGGAGAATGTGGTCGTCAATTCTCGGCTTGTAGAAAAGAAGGGTGTCTTATTCTTACTTTCCATTTTGTGAAAAATCTCTTACCTAATCTTTTTTTTTTTTTTTTTTGTTCCCCTTCTTCTTACCCCTAACTCACGCCTATCTTGTTTTTACTGCTAAATAATTCGGCGTTTTACACACTTTTTTTTTTTTTTTCACAATTTAAATAATTTTTATCATAATTGTTGGTTGCTCTATCGTTTTTCTGGTTCTCCTTTTCATATGTATATTTTTTTATTTCAATAAAGGTGTGTGGTAAAAAGTAAGAGAAACTGCAAACTCCTTCTCAGTAATAACAGAAGCAAAGAAAAGGAAATGGCAGAGAAAGAAAAAGAGAGCGAGCGAAAGAGAGAGAGAGAGACAGAGAGGAGATAACGTGTATTGTCAAAAAAATGACGTAGCAAAGTTGGTGTTTGGGAGCAAGAGATAAGTTAGACCTGATTATTATCTCCATAGATGAGGAAAACCAACTCAAAGTCTCACTATTAACAGCACTACCCATAAAACGAAAAAAAGGACCATCTATATTAATCATACATTGGACCTCACGTAGTTGCAAATAATAATAGCAACTACATAATTTGATGGAACGTTTTCAGACATTCTATTTTAGCTCACTCGATAACACGTATAAAATTTTTATTTATCAATCCCCGTCGTCCAATACATATTTAATTCCATATCAAACGTGGTATTAAAATAATAAATGACAAATTAGTTTTAGATATAATTAATGATGATGCATGATAAACTACTAATAAAACGTAATACTTGACTAAATTATATATGAGCAAATAATAAAAAGAAATGAAAAAGTGAAGAAAAGCATGACAACTAAGTGATGTGATTGTTATTCTTTAAATGCAATAATTTAGTGTAACAAAATCCATCAAGTAGATTGAGTGTGTGTGTGGGGGTTATTTTGAAGGTACGAAAGTTGCTATGAGTTCATAAAGGGAAGAGAGTTTGTGGACAAAAATAGTAGAGGGTACTTTGGGGGTGGTGTTTGGTACCAAATATTAGGAAAGGAAAGGGAATTGGGGTTGTGCAAAGTTTGTGCTTCATAAAATGGTAGCAACAAGTGGGGAAGAGAGAGAGAAAACTTGTTCAACCCGATCCAATCTTTAAATCTCCCAAAAAATTAAATTGTCGGCATCTATAGGATTTCAATCTGCTTACGTGCCCTCCATCTCCGACATCATATAACGCCCTCTTACGGTCTTACCCTCAAACTCTCACCCATTTATTTATTTATCAAAAAAAAAAAAAAAAAACTCTCACCCATTTATTTATCCTTTTAATGGTCCTCTTATGGTGAGGACAACTCCATACACGTAGGGTGGACTTTCTTTCTAACAACTTTAATTAACACCATGTAGACGGTTAGAACCAAGGTTTACGAGAAAATGTCCCAAAAAAAAAAAAAAAATTGTTTTGGGGTCAAAACAACTTTTTTTTTTTTTTTTGGGTGGAGAAGTGACATCCATTCTTTCTTTTTTCTTTTTCTTTTTCTTTTTGTTTTTTGTAAAAAGTAAAATAAAGATAAGTTTAGTAGAAATATTTCTACAAAAGTTTTACAAATATTGAGGGGGAAAAAAAAAAAAAAACTATAGAAAGGAAGGAACTACTTCGCCATAGAAACTTTTGATAGAAGTATTGGAAATCTCAATGAAAATTTGAAAGCTATACGAAGAATTTTTTTTTTTGTTTTTTCTCATATACAATTCTTTTTTTGTCATTCAAGACCCAAAAACGACTAAATTCTGTCTAAATCTTTAAACTTTTTTTTCAACCTTAGCTATAGGTAGAAGTAGGTGGTTTTCATGAAAGGCCATGAACTAGTAGCCAGAAAGCAATAACAAGGTTGAGAGTGATTGATGTAGAACAAATGAAAAAATATGATACATACCGAAAATATGTTGTTTGTTACTTGTGATAAAACAAAGTGATCCATTTAGAATTTGTACTCTCGAAGAAATTAAGATCATGTGATATTGTATCTGTACATATGATTTTTACAATTATGGTATATGTAAGGAATATGCTGACTTGGCATATAATGTATTGATGGTATTATGATTAATGATTTAAAACTAAAAAAAAATTAGTTGGAGAAGTGAAAAATTTTAGCCCTTTCTACATGAATAGCTTTGCATGCAAGATAAGAAGGAAGCTACATTTCAAAATCTATTATATATATATATATATATACACATATATAGATTAATTTTAATAAAGTCATGATATCTTAATTATGCACAATTTCATAGTATTAGAAAAATTATATGTAACATAAATTGCAAAAAGCATCTTTTAACAAATTCATAATACTATTTTAACATCATTAAACAAATAATATCATTAAGAGGATCAAATAACTGATATAAGAGATGAATGCATGTAAGTAAAGCGCCAAATAACCGACTATTATTTTACGAGGAAGAGAAAATCTGAGTAAAGGATTAAAGAATAGAGTGGAGGTTAGGGTCCTTGGGACTTGAAGAAAAAATATAATATAAATTAAATTAAGAAATAAGTTGAAATGGGAACATGGTGATGATGATGATGTTAATGGGAATGGCATGGTTAATAATGGTACATAAGAATGGCATACATCATACATGAATGCATGAGGAGTGGGAGAGTGAGTGATAATTGGTAGAAGGACGTCCACACAATTCAAGCTGTCATGTGAATCCCACAATGGCTGGTTAGGCATATCTGACGCGACGCGCTGACCCCGTACTCTCACTCTATCACTCTCGTGTCAGCTGTCGGGGAACCGTTTTGCTTTTCATTCAGAAACCCTACCATTATATATATATATATATATATATATATATAAATTAATATATTTGTTGTGGAAAGTACACAAGAGGCTTTATATTCGATTTTTGATATTTTATTTGCATTTTATTTATTTTTTGGATCGGATTAATTTGTTTTTTGCATCGTTTTGCCGTGTAGAATTCAAATGTTTTTCTTTTTTTAAAATGTGAGGGGAATTGTTGGAGAATAAATTTTACGTACTTTGGACCGCTTGTTATTAGTTTTCAATTCTACAATATATAAATGCATTGTGCATAAATGCATTAATATGTGTTTGTATGAAGATGATATAAACAAATACATATGGGGTGGGGCTAGAATTGTTACATGCTTATCCAATTTTGACAATAATTATGCTCCACCTGTCAAGTGATACGCATTTCCCTTTCCGTTGTGAGAGTTTTAATCGTTTCTTGGAAAGGGGTTTATGTATTATAAGATAATCCCACAACTTTTGTATTTTCTCCATTATAATATAAAGTTTTTCACATTGCCCTTTTTTTATATTATTACTATCCAAATCCATACAGAGTGGGTAGTATCAATAGTTGAGCACCTTTAACTCTGTCGATGAGAACATGAATGATTCGAGTCATATAGGATAAAGAGGAATTTTGAGTAGTTTGTAAAATAGGTTTGTATAAAATAAAAAAAATTCCATCAATGCATTTTAGAATGTGAATTTCATAAAATTAAATATACATAATTCATTATTCATGATTAAATTATTAGTTTATTAGAAAAAATTGTAAGATCGGGTAAACTAACAAAAAAAAAGTAATAATTCATGAGGTAATGTTAAGAATTTTGTAATTTATGGATAAAATGCAAAGGCTAATATAATTGGAAGGGCAAAATTTAGTAATCGCTTTATTATATTGCTTGGTGTTCTTTTATCTTGAAATTCTTAATAAACTTTATTAAGGATTTATGCTATTAATTAATATTGAGCATCTTTATTGTGTAGTGTTTTTTTTTTTTTGTTTTTTTTTTTTTTTTATAGAAAGCAAAATTCATTCCAGAAAGAAAACCACAAAAGCCTCCAAAGGAGGAAATAGTTACAAGCCTAAGCTGGAGCTAATCTAGTCAATAGCCAGAACATCCAAACTATCCCTTGGGAGGGATTGGTAACAAAAATTCTCAAGCTCAAAACAAAAATTTTCCTTCAACACTTTCTTGGCAATGCAATCAGCCAGAGCATTGGTCTCCCTAGAGTTCCAACTAATTTTCTAGTAATTAGAAGAAAACAGGGATTGAAGAAAAATATAATCATATCTAAATTCCCATCCAATAGGGTCTTCATGAATTGTGATATCTTCAACCACTAGGGCAGAGTCTGATGACCATTCAATGTTGTTCCATTTTCGATCAGCTGCTTCTTTGGTCGCCCATACAAGCGCTTTTAATTCTGCTTCCAGCAGAGAATCACAATTGATGCATTTTGAAGCAAGATAAAGTAACTCCCCCTTCCAATTTCTGATAGCAAAGGCTAGACCTGTTTGTCCATTAGAAAATGCTGCATCCGTATTGATCTTCCACCACCCTTAAGTAGGAGGCTCCCAAAACTCCTTAGGCCTAGTAACAACATCAATATAGGCTTCAGAAAAGGTTAAGAAATCTTCTACCATGCGGTTAAAATGGCTGACTTCTTCATAGGGAGATCCAGGGCCCGAAAATAAGCTTTCGTTCCTGATTTCCAAGCAAAGTATATCAAAGAAGCTAAGAAGATAGTTATATCTTTGCTGATCATATTCTAGAAGCATGTATCAGGCTTCGGGTCGATGCAAAATTCCACTAATTCCTCAATGCTCGACACAGTCCAAAAGTCAAGTTTGAATCCCCATTTGCTAGCGAAAGCTAATCTTCTCGTGCTTGGACACTCCTTGTAATATGTAAAGTCGTTTCTTCTTCAACACCACACCTAACACAACAAAACTATCCAAATGAACAATTTTAAACGATCATGAATTTTAAGTTTCCACAGCTTTGTCCACAATCCACTCCCATCGCTAGTCCGAGAAGTTTTGACTAATAACTCGTAACAGGTTTTAATTATAAATCTTCCTTCTTTATTTCCTAGCCACATGAGTTTATCCCTACACTGTAATTGGGGCCTTTCCAAGTTCAAAATCGCTTCTACCAACACTTCGTCACAAATCAGCGTAATATCTTCAATTTTCCAAGCATGGTTGCTGTCATCTTTATTGTGTAGTTACTCGTAAAATAATGAATTCTGAACAATTTCCCAATAAGACAAAAAAATCAATATATAAATGTAAGTTTTTATTTATACCTTTTCAATTTAACCATAATTAATCAATATATAAAGGTAAGTTTTTATTTATACTCTTTCAATTTAACCATAATTAAACTTATATCCTGTATTTCTAGAATATCATTATTAATCTCCATTTAATTATCTAAATCTATATTACGTGAAAATTGATATCTAGCTACACTAATTTAGCAACGTTACGAAATAAATGCATCTGAAAAAATAAAACTGCGACTCTAAGGTTAACGAATTAGTAAAAATTCAATAAATATACGACGCATCCAAAACAGTTAACGTCAAATGGTCGTTAAAAACAACAACATATGATACATCCGTTAAGAGTCGCTGAATATGCTGCTAAATAGAGTCGCTTTTAATACTGTATGCATATTTTATCTATATTGTATTGTTTAAATGCTAGACTTATGAAAAATGATTAATCATCCACTTATCTATATTTACATAATAACAAAATTTAATTATACGAGATTATTGTTCAATTCTATAATTTTTCATGTAAAATTTATTCTTGCAAATCTCTTAAATGTTTTTTTTTTATTATTTTTTTTAAGATATTGGTAACAGGCGATGTACAAAAATCATTCCGAGTTGCATGTTCCCCCTTTTTTTTTTTAATGAATCTAATTTTCTTGAAAACATCAAATAACCAATGAAAGTATTTAAGCAACATAATTGAACTAGTTTTTTTTTTTTTTTAAAAAAAAAAGGTAGCAAGCAATGCATAGTCTTCTTTATGGGTCGATTGTTCTTTTTGTTTTGTTCTTTTAATCAATCTAATGTTATTTCAACTTCAAATAACTAGTAAAAATATTAGAGTCACATAATTGAGCTGTTTTTTTTTTTTTTTAAGCTATTGGTAACAGGTGACGCACAGGCTTCTTTGTGCATCACCTTTTTTTTTTTTTTTTTTCTTTTAATCAATCTAATTTTATTTCAACTTCAAATAACTAAAAAAAAAATTTAAGCAACATAACTGAGCTAGGTTTTTTTTTTATTTTTTTATATTTTATAATATAGTTAATAGGCGACCCACAGTCTTCTTTATTCGTCGCCTATTCTCTTTTTTTTTTTTTTAGTTCTTTTGATTAATCTAATTTTATTTCAACTACAAATAATCAGTGAAAATATTAGAGTAACATAACTAAGTTGGTTTTTTTTTTCTTTAAGATTTTAGTAACAAGTGACACATAATGAAGATTGTGCATTGCCTGTTCTCTTTTTTTATTTTTTTATTTTTTTTTATTTTTTTAGTCAATCTAATTTTATTTCAACTACAAATAACCCGTAAAAATATTAAAGTAACATGACTGAGCTATTTTTTTTTTTTAAGATTTTGGTAACAAGCGATGCACAATCTTCATTATGTGTCGATAGTTCTCTTTTTTTTTTTTGGTTCTTTTAGTCAATCTAATTTTATTTCAACTACAAATAACTAGTGAAAATATTATAACAATATTACTGAGCTAGTTTTTTTGTTTTTTTTTTTTTTTAAAGATTTTGGTAATAGGCGACACATATTGTGCGTCTCCAATTAGTAATAGGCGACACACATTGTGCGTCTCCAATTAGTAATAGGCAACACACAATGTGCTTCTCCAGTTAGTAATAGGCGATGCGCATTGTGCGTCTCTAGTTACCAATATCTATAAAAAATAAAAAATAAAAAAATAAAAAAAGAGCTCAGTTATGTTGTTCTAATATTTTTATTGGTTATTTGTAGTTGAAATAAAATTAGATTGACTAAAAGAACCAAAAAAAAAAAAATTGAACCCAGGACCTCTTACACTCTGAAGAAATCACCACACCATCAAATCAAATGACTTGGTTGTAATAATACAATAAGAACTAGCTAATATAGTTTTAGGCGACGCATGCTTTTAACAAAGAGTCACCAAATAGACAAAAAGGCAACCCATTTGAAACAACTGCATCGCCTTTTCACTCAACCAATTTTTAACTTTTTTTGAATTTAAAAGTTGTTTTTAGTAATTTTTTTAATTTTCCAAATATGTTTTTTTTATTTTTAAAAATTTGTAGATGAGCACTCAACAAAACTAATTAAAGATTAAAAATAATAATAATAAAACATGGAATAGGCAACGTATTTTAATGGAATTGCGTCGCCTATTTCTTCAATTTTTTTTATTTGTTTTTTGAAGAAAAAGCAATTTAATAGACTTTCAAATTTTAAAAATAAGTAAGCTATCATTGACCATAAACACATGAAAGTTAAGCTCATTTAACATACTTATGTAGATAAATTGGTCAATAAATGCTTATTGAATTAGAATTGTATATTCGATACCCTATCTCAAATTAAATCTTGATATTTTGTGTATCGTCTATACACATATATGTGAATAATTGACAAAAGCATTGACAAAACCATTTTTTGTTTTTAGATCAATGGAATTTATGTTCATTGGATTGCTACATGAATATATTTGTAGATGAACAATTAAAAAACTATTTAAAGATTATAAAGAAAATATAAAATTGGAACAGACGATGCTTTTCGACCATAATGCATCGCTTGATCCCACAATTTAAGAACAGGCGCCCCTTCTTGAAAAGAATGTGTCTCATGTTCTCTCAATTAAAAAAAACAAAAATTTTAAAAGACATGCAAATTTTATAAAGAATAAAGGTGTACTTGAAAAACAGAAAAATAAACAGCAATCTTCGATATTTTGCTTTGCATTTTTAAGAAATATTTTTAGTTTTTATTTGTAGATGAAAACTAAAAAATTAATCAAAGAAAAAAAATAAAATTGAGAGAAAAGACGCGTTTTTGCCATTTTTTGAAAGTTTTTGGTCCATTTTAAAATTTTTATGCTCACCTTTGAATCCTTTACATTTTTTAAAACTACATCAAGTACACTATCTAATAGATGTTAGATTTGGAAGCAATCTAAGAAAGACTTGAAGAGTGGGATATTTCGGGTTTCATTTTTCATTTGACTATGTTGTCGTTGGTCGAGAAGCTGGATTTCTCTGTGTTGTGTGATTTTCTGGGTTTCTTTTTTCTTCGTCTCTATCATTTAGGTGAGTTTCTTTTTTCTTTGTGGTTGGCGGAGACATGTGGTGGGTTGAATTTTTTTTTTTCTGTTTTTTTTTTTCCTTTTAATCGCAGGTTAGATTCATTAGGTTTTATTAATCTTGCTTTTGCAGAAATTTCGAGATGGTCTATTGTTTTAACTTCATCACAACATCGTAATTTTGTTGAAGAAGATGTTCTTGGAGATACTACAATGGCTTACAATTCATTTGTCATATAGTCGCCAAGTATTGATGAAAATGATAATGAGGATGAATGTGAGAGTGGCTGTGAAGTCCCACATTGGTTGGAAAAGGGAATGAAGTATGCCTTATAAGGTGGTGTGGATACATTTCCCTTGACACTCGTTTTGACAAAACCGTGCGAGCTGGACCTAAAGCGGACAATATCTCATGCGGGTGGACTGGACTGTTACAGTTGGTATTAAAGCCAGTACCCGGATCGGTGTGCCAGTGAGGATGCTAAGCCCCAAGGGGAGTGGATTGTGAAGTCCCACATTGGTTGGAAATGAGAACGAAGTACGCTTTATAAGGTGGTGTAGATACATTTCCCTTGAGACGCGTTTTGACAAAACCATGCGGACTGGACCCAAAGTGGACAATATCTCATGTGGGTGGACTGGACTGTTACAATGGCTATGTTTGTAATGAACGTAAGAGGATATGGATAAACAATATCTTCTAAAGAAGTTGATACATATATTTATTAACTTATGTTTTAAGTAATATTTAAAACATTTATTATTATTCATTTAATTATTTTTTTGATTCGCTTCATTATGTATTTTCCACTTTTAATTAGCAGTATGCGCCTCGCCAAATTATAAGAAAGATAGTAATATTCTTTAAATTTTTATTTACTAAATTACAAATTTAATAATGATTAATATTTTATTTATTTTGCATAAATGTTAATAACTTTTTTAATTTTTTCATATGCAGTATGAGGGTGTAATATCATCAACAAGAGGAGGTCAACTTCCATCTCAATGAGTGTACATTCATAGAAGTTTAATTAATATTAAATTTGTTATGGAAAAATATAATAGTTTACAAATTATGTAAAAAATGTCAATGAGATAATATTTAATTTATTTGATATTTAATTTGTTATGAAAAAATATTTATTTTAAATTTTTGTATTCTAATTATTTTGGATGAAACTAGTTTTAGTTTTTTTGTATTTTTACTATTTTAATCAGTTTTCACAAAATTAAAAAAAAAGAAGGGGCGATGCTTTAAAATAAGTCGCTAATAGCTTTTTTAGTGACTCTCCCGAACAGCGTCGCTGAATAATACACCGCTATAAGTGGACCATCAAATCTGATATATTGTTGAGAGGTTCGCTAAAAGTGTAGATGCGTAGTTAAATAGATGACTCTATTAATGTATCGCTAAATAGACGACTCATTAGCGACGAATATATTTAACGACGTTATATGAAACAGTCGCTAATATATTTTTAGCGACATTGTGATGAAGCGTCGCTAAATAATACGTCGCTATAAGTGCATTGAAAGAATGCGTCGCTAAAATCTCAAAAATAGGCGACTCTCATACTGCGTTGCTTGTTATCTTATGGCTTTAGCGATAGGACATTAGGTGACGCCGTGCAATACGTCGTTGTTTATTTTGTGCAATGCATTTATTGTGTAATTTATCAATGCGATTCTAGTAGTGCCATCAAAATATATTTATACCGGTTAAATTTAGTAGTTAAAAGTAAAAAATAAAAAATAAAAAATAAATAAAATTAAAATTTTATTATTGAATAATATTATGGAAACATAATTATAGCATTTAATTGTTAAAATTAATAGGTCAAAACTAATAAATGAGTGATTAATGATGATTTTTAAAAAATATAGGATATAAATATAATTAGAACAAAATTAAAGGGCTTAAATGAAAATTTTCCATTATTATATGGTGTTTGTGTTTATGTGCGAGAAAGTGAGAAAAGAGAGACAGTGACAAGTCAAGAAAAGGAATGGGGGGTGGGGGTTCGTTTCTGACTTCATTTTTATATTTCTATGCTCTTGTGGCAACCTTTTTCATGTTTTTCTCCTCCTAATCAAATCAAGCAAATTGCGTACCTTAAAATATCATAAATTTGAATCAGACGCTTTCTTAGTGCCCCCTAAACTGTCATTGTCCATACTTTGTACGTTTATGCTAACGACCTAAATTAAAATGTCCCAAGGATTTTGTACACCTAAAAGTCTAGCCTTAGTTTGGGTCATGAATTCCATTAATGTTGTGGTTCCATAATCCATATAAAACAAAATTTTGGTAATACAATTATACCATAAGAAAATGAAAAAAAAAAAAAATGGTGTGCAAATGATTAGGAGTAGAAAGTTCTTTGTTATTTGTTAGTGAGATTGAATACTGCAGAATTTGGGCTTGGCCCAGCTTTGTACTCAACTGGCTGATTCGGTTGTCTCTTCTAGAAAGAAGATTAGCCCAACAGTTATATCCAAACAGCCCAAACATCTCTCCAAGGTAACTTTTGGACCTTGATGCCTCTATGAAAACTGAACTTGGAAATTCGGACTTGTTAACCAGCCTTCAGAAAATATGAAATGATGACTAAATATTTGATAATCAAATCATTAGGCATGCAAAATTACAAATAACAGAGTGTAAAAAGAGTGCTATTTCCAAAAAAAAAAAAAAAAAAGAAGTGTAAAAGGTGTGTAAGATATCGAATTTGTATTGTATACTAACAGACGTACCAAATGCGAGAAGAAATAGGAAATGGAATAATTATAATAATAATAATCATTTTATTTTCACACATAGCTCAAACTTGACCAACAAATCATGAAAATGAAAAGTCAGAATTTTAAGGCCCAGCGGATCAGAACCAAGCCTATGTTAGCCGACCAAACAGATATACAAATACAATCCCATTTCAAATTTCAAAGTTTGGCAGCTATAGGGGTGCAAACAGAGGCTGCTTATCTACCACCCACAATCCCAAAGTTTGTATTGGAACAACCTTTTTTTTTTTTTTTTTTTTTACCTTTTTCCATTCCCAAATCCAACTCATTTGCTGTCATGTGCTTTACTGGGGATGAATGGTGATCTGATAGAGCAAGTACATTGAGTTTCAAAATCTCATGAGTCTACAAAAGGATATAATCGTCGACATTCTTCAAAAACTTCTAGTCAAAACTTTGGTCCAAATCCAATGCTTTTTACCCAATTTCAACTTTCCCCAATGAATGCTCCTAAAGTGAGTTTTTATAGCATCACAATAACTAAAACTATCCCATTTTTTCTATGGCCGATAGGTTGTTGGGTGCTTTAGGGGGTGTGGAAAGATCTACAACATTCAGAACCCATTTGATTGGATGGAGCTCATACTCATTGCAGGGGAACACCAATTTAGACGAGAAAAGGGTTGGTGAGTATCAGAAACATTCACTTATGTCCACCATCAATGGGAATGGTGTGACCCACGTATTCAAGATGGATGAAGATTTTCGTTAATTTTCATAAAAATCATTACTTATAAATCCATTTATTAAATAAAAAATAAATAAAATTCACAAGCAAAACAAAAAATAAAGCATATTAAAATGGACAAAACGGCGTAGTAAAGCTTGGGCCAAAAAACGAGATTTGTATCGAAGAATTCTTCTAATGAATAAAGACATTGCAACTGTGAATTTCTTTTTTCTAATAATTATAGCTAATAATAAATCAAATTTTTAAAAAAATAAAAAAATGAGTGAAGGCAAAGGGAACATACAAATGGAAGATGGGATAAAGAAAACGTGATAGATATTGCTGCACCATGAATTGAAACAAACCCTTTGTTGTTTACCTAAAGTGCCAAAGTGTGTTATATAGCAAGTCAAGTCAAAATAAGTTAATGCCAAAGGCAAGGCACATGTGATGGGAAATACATATACATCAATATTACCAAAAAAAAAAAACAAAATGCATATACATCACAGTATAGGACAAACAATTTAATTATGTAGGGTACTCATACTGTGACAATCTTTTGTTACCCTTTTGTAGAAAAATATTGTCCTAAAAAAAAAAAAATTGTACCTATTTCCACTGACTGTTAATTAACCGTTGAATATATTATCTGTTTTAGCAATTTAATATCATTTATTGTGTGGGTGATTAAATATCCCAATATGAATATAAAATATGATTTATCTTGAAAGATTTGATCAGCATAACGCTTTTTATACTACTTTTTGAGTAATTTATTAGTTCAAACCTACAAAAACCATGAAACTTATACCATAAAGAAATAAAAGAGAAAACCTATTGCACTGTTTATTGTAATTCAGAAATGGTCACCGACCATAAGGCCTCACTGGTTGGATTCACAGAAATCCACATGTACATACTATAAATTTGGATGAGCAACACCAACTCGTACGACTTTGCGTTTCAAACATAACCTAGTCCAAAATGGAAGAGAAATTGGATTTTCATTTATTTATTTATTCTAAAACCCAAATAAATAAATAAAAAAACCGACAAACAGAATCCAAGGGATGCGCAGTGCAATGCATTAATTAAATATATTTTGGAATTCAGCCACCGCCGTAAAATGACCGCTGCATTACTGATCATCACCCATTTGTTTTAGAGAAAGACAAATGAGTCACAGCACCACATTAATGGTGGAACTAAAATCTTCTTATTTATTCCCCGTTATATCCTTAACGAAATTTGCCATTCATCACTTAATGCTTACCATCAATTAAAGTCACACCACCGTAAAATAAAGCTCGGAGTCATAATTTTTTTTTTTAATTTTTTTTATTTTTACCATATAGATTTTTAGTTTTAAAATGGGAGTAATTTAAACACGGCAAATTGATAATTGACAAATCAATATAGAGCTCATTTCATATGGTTTAGCAATAGTAATAAATAGCTACATTATTTCCAGAGATTCAAATTATGTGCTATTTACTAATCAAATTGAGGAAATGAAAATCATTTAATGCGAGTAGGAATCTAAAAATTTGGCCCATTAATACCATTCCATACCCCTTTATTATTATTTTTTTTTTGCGTTGAAAAAACTTCTATATGCAATGTACAAGACCATAAATTGTTTTGCTTACAGTGCGCATGATTATTATTGTTGCTGTGAGCCTGTGCAGCTGTTATATGTAATACTTTTTGGTTCTGATTCGTGTTAGGAAAAAAAAAAAAAAAAGACTAATATCGTAAAGTAGGGAGTGACAGTCACAGACTGACATAATAAAGTCACATTTGAATTGAGAGGTATATAAATTGCAACAAATTTAAGAAATAGAAAAGTACCATGGAACTTAATAGATCTTGTATCTTGCAACAAAAGACGAAAATCAGATCTGTAAATGATACTTTTATGGAGAATTCAGATCTTTGTCTCTTTTTCTTCTTCTATTCTTTTTTCTTTTCCATTAAAAAAAGAAAAAAAAGAACAGAACGTAAACAAAAGGATCTGAATTATCCATAAAAATAGAACAATTAAAGTACAAAAGTATTGATCCTTAAATTCTTGGAAATTAGATTGAAACCAAAGGTTTCACGAGCATTTCTTTTTCTGATTTCTCATCTAATCTAATTACCAATTTGGACATATCACATTCGGCTAATTCCGAATCGACCTCCCTCCCAAACTCAAACACAAACCCTCCTCGTTTGTTGTAATGTACAAACCGTTGACTATGCAATACTCCCATTGACCTCGATTTGCTAAGCTTCACTGCAGCCATTTTCACTGTAACTCCAGCTTTCCTTCCACTCACTTTAATCTCGTCGGACGAACCGATGGACTTTGAGCGCCCCATTCGATCGTTTCCATACCCCAAACCAATATCCACACTCCCATACTCTGCGCTCGAAACACTGGATACTTTCCTGTTCCTCCGGCTTCCTACCCTCGTCACCTTCACAACATCTTCGCTCCCATCGTACACTTCTTGATTACTTATCAACGGCTTCGATTCGTCGACGCAACTCACGCGCCGCCTTAAATTGTTCCAAAAAGGCGGCGCATGGACCCTCTTCCAAACAATCTTCAAACACTCTACTACCTCGGCCATTGCCGGACGCTTCTCCGCAGTCGATCTCACGCATCTCGCGGCTAAAACAGCTAGCTGTCTGATGACGGCGGGATCCGCCGGTGCACCGATTCTTCGGTCGCAGATTCCGGCGTAATCTCCGCGCTTTATCATCGGAACGGCCCAGTCGACGACGGAAGGCGGGCTGTAATTCATGTCGATTGCGTTCCTTCCGCTGATGATCTCCAATAGCAAGATTCCGAAGCTGAAGACGTCGCTCTTGGCGCTGAGATCCCCAGGCGCAAGATAGCCAGGGTCGAGGTATCCTAACGTACCCGCCGGAGGCGTGCACTTAACGCGAACGTCCTCCACGTGTCCTCTGAGAGCCAACCCGAAATCCCCCAATCTGGCACACCAATCCTGATCGATTAGAATGTTGGAGGACTTTATGTCTCTGTGTATAACCGGCGGGTTCGACGAATGCAAAGCCTGAACCGCTTTCGCCACCTGTAACCCGAACCGGACCCGACGGGTCCAACCAGGAGATCTCGATGATGAGCTCGAGTGCAACAGATCGTAGAGCGAGCCGTTAGGCATGTACTCGACGACAATCAATTTCGTGTTGTTAGAGTGGTCAGCGGCGCAGAAACCTATGAGGTTCACGAACCTCGGGTTTCGAACCCTCGAAAGGATTTCGATCTCGTTCTCTGCCGGACTGGTACAGCTGGTGCAGTTTGTACAGTTTCTACGGTGATTATGAAACGTCGCCGTTGAATTCGAAATTTTCGTTTTCTTGACTGCGGCGATAAACTTTCCGTTATCGAGTAAAGCTTTGTAGACACTTCCATGGCTGCCTTTGCCCAGGAAGCTCTCGGCGGAGAAACCATTAGTGGCGGCGACGAGCTCATCGTACGAAAAGTCTCTAATCTCAACGGGCTTATTAAGCTTGTGACGTGCGGATTTGGGTTTTCTTTTCAGGTCCCAATTGTGAGGATCACAGGTGGCTATGGCGGACTCTGCATTGCAAGAAAGATAGCCCATGATAAACGCAAAAGCTTAAAAAAATAAAAAATAATTTCTAAGTGGGTTCTGCAAGAGAAAAAGATTTTTTATGGTGGAGATGAAATCCAAAGTGAGAAAAAGAGAAACAGTGGGGTTGAAGAAGAAGGTGGTGGTAGTAGTGATGAGAAAAAGGAAGAGAAGCGAGAGCGCCAAAAGCCATAACTGGAAAAGGAAAGGGGTTGTGGTGCTTTAAGCGGTATTATGTTTCACAGCTTTGTTGTAAGAAAAAAAAACAATAAAATAAAATAAGGAAAAAAAAGGAGGGTGTGATGTGAAAACAATCAAGGCCTTAGCCAGAACTTCGAATTTATTTTTTATTTCTCACTAGGAAAAATGGGTTTTTTTTTTTTTAAAACATTTTAATTGTTTTTCAACATGCAAAAGCGTGCAACTTTGGTAAGGAATTTCTTGGGGGTTGGTTTTGCGGGGACCCATCATTTCACTGTAATATTGCTTTTGTTTCATTCTTGTCCCATTTAGTAATAAAGAACTGATTTTTTAAATTCATGATTCAAATTTGGCACTAAAAGAATATATTATCAAAAATAATCAATTGGAACCTCTTATTTGGTAAGATTGACAACTCCATTTTACCTTTTTTTTCTTTTTGGGTTTTAGTTGAACTTTTGTCAGGAAATATTTAAATATGGAACAAATATTATTGTTGTTATAATTATTCTGTACCATTTGTGATACAAAGAATAATGAAGCTGTAATTTTCACCCAAAAAAAAAAAAGTAATAAAGATGTCAGATCGATGGACTTGTATTGCAGAAAAAGATGTGCTAAAAGGTAATGTTAAATGATAAATTATGGACCCAAGCAAGCACTAATTTACAATATATGAACTCCACTTGGAGAGGATCTTCATACAGATACGGTATTATCTAACAAGTTGGCCCTGCTTGTGCCTGCACGAGTTTCTCTCTTTTAGATAATGATAATGATCGATTATACGAGGAATTATTTTTAAAATGTTTACGTTCCACTTGATGATTGAGTTTTAGGACTTGCCAATGATAAAAGAAAATTACATGGGACTAGGAGGGATATCATGGAGTAATTTATTTAATCATAGCGCCAAGATTAGAATTTCTTCTTTTTTATTTTTTTAACCCTTTTTGGAGGGTTTGTGGGAGGGAAAATTTATGCTTAGATTCGTGAGCTTATTGATAACAAGAAGGTCTTGAATTAAATTCACCCCAAAAAAAAAAAAAAGGTGTTAAATAAATGTAATGAGTACATTTTATTTGTGTCATTTTCAACAATTGGATTACCTATATAGTTATATACAATGTCAAAATAACATATGTAAACTTTATAAAATAATTGTTAAGTAAAATTGGTTTAATAGTAAATCTCTACATTTAAACTAGCTATATCACGGTGTTGTGAATTCAATACATATATTCCATTCCTTTTTATAATAAAAATTATTGTAATTTGATTAAAAAAATTTATGAATAATTGTTAATATTGCATGTCTTAAATAAAAAAGATATATATATATATATATAAAGGATCTATTCTGCTTTTTATTCATATTAGTATTTATTTTCATTAAAGCTATACGCCTGTCATTTATAATGGTGGGTTTCCTTGATATCATTAATTATTCGATTATAGCTGTAGGGCATCTTAATAAATTTCAACAGAATAATTAAGCCGGGCAATAACCCATGGATCATCTCAGGACGAAAAATATTCAGCAATGACTTACTGGCTGCCGGCTTTTAAATTTTTTTTTAAAAGAGGAGGATATCAGAAAGTCAGAAAAATAGAAATAAAAGCTTACAAGAAAACCCATTATTATTATTATTATTTTGTCAATGCCTTCTATGAATCAATGATATTCCAACTAAAATATTCACCAAAAAAAATGATATTCCAACTAAAATGCTAACAATTTAGCATTTGCTTCTTCTTCTTTTTTAAAATTTTTTTTTTTAATGCTTGTATATATATTTTTTGGGATACCAATTATTGGTGCTTTTAGCCGATCAATTTCTCTGTTTTATCAATTTAATTTTGGGTAAATCCTAGAGGCTACGTGAAGCCCGTAAAAATAAAATCCTTCGTTGAGAAAATGTATATGAGGACAAAAATGAAACAGTAGAGTAAGTTGGTGATTTGGCAGGATATGGTTGGCTTTTAAACACAAACCCAAAAAACGTGAAGTTTGGATTTATTATTGGCTGTTTTTTTGAGACTTGAAAGTGGGGCTTTAGAATACCTTTTTGACACTCTAACCCAAACAGTAATTTGGACTTGAAATTGAAAGTCGTCTCTAACTCCAAGAACGAGGAATTATTTTTCTGAACCAAAAATATATAAACAAGGTTATTTTATAATTAATTATACATACAATTGCATTCAGAAAGAACTATTTACATAAAGCCACAAAATGTGCGGGGGGTTGAATTTCAATTCTGGAATATCTGCTGCTGATGTTGCGTGGGACCATGAGTGACATGTGTTTGGCTTCAATTGGTCAATACCTACTTAATTAAAGTCTATATGAATATTGGTAGAGCCTGATTGATTCACATTTATCACAAGCTCTGCTAATTTTACGGAAGTTTGACTTTACAAATTGAGAACCACATTTGAAATTTTTGCCTCTAAATGATCAAATGATTTTGCATGGGTTCTCGTATAATAATTGGAAAATATATTATTTGATATTATAGCGTATAGACTATAAAAGTGTGCTAATGATGCTCCCTCCTTCTCTCTTTTATGCTCTTGAATTTGTTATTTAAAAGTTTGTAATTATGATAATAATAATGAGAAGAATAATGTGCATAAAATATAAATGGAACTTGATTTCAAAATAATATATATAAGGAACTCTAAGCTCACATGCTCACGTTCTAATATTAAGTATTTATAATTCTGCTTTTTGTTTTCCCCGAATGGGATTGAAATGAATGAGCAAATTAAAGGAACCCAGAAAATAATTAAAAAAAAAAAAACTGCTAATTGGGAATAAAATAATTAGTGATCTAAAAAGTCTGAAAGTTGGATTTATTGGTGGAGCCAAGATTACTAATGAATTAATCAGACTTGTCCTTATCTTATTTTTGGTAATACATGAATTAATCAACTTGTCCCTTTTTTTTTTTGTTTTTTTTTTAAATTTTTTTGGGTAATAATTAATCAACTTGTCCTTTAATAGGAGTGTGGAGGACAACGATAAGATGGATGCATTCACACAGTCCTTACAAGTGGTATAAGTATGGCCAAATTCATAATTAATTAAATTTAAAAATTGGAAAATATATATAATTTTAAGAAATAATAATGTTCTTGGTCTATGTTTTTTATCATTTTTTTTTATTATTTTTTTTATGAGAAGCGGACTAGTAGAGACCGTAGCAGTTTCATTACAACGTCTTATTTATTTATTTATTTTTATCTTTTTTCCTAAATGATGGAGATGAGTCTGTTTGTGGATCAGGGATAAACAATCAACATTTAGATTGGTGATGGTGGTGTAGTGCTGAGCATATTATATAATATATTAGTTGCTTTCTTTTCCATCGCTAATAGCACCCTTGTAAATTTCTCAATAGAGAAAGTGGCATCCAAAGCAAGACAGAGTAAAATATACCATTTTAGAAGCTGAGATTTGAATTTTTTCTTTTTTTTTTTTTGGGGAAATGAGATTTGAATATGCATACATACATATGCATTATGATCAATGGTTAATGGTATATATAAGCTTATGAAATTGATGTGAAAATGGACATATAATATTAGCTAACAAAAACGTAAAGGATGTGTTACATCTGATAAGGTAGTCTGCAGAGGATCTTCAACGGCCGAGTTCCCAAGTTGTCTATTTATTATTATTATATTTTTCTATAGCATAAATTTCTAAGTAGAATATAATATATATATATAATAAAAATATAGTTTTACAAAACTAAAAACCAATTATTTTACCCAAAAAAAAAAAAAGAAAACTAAAAACCAATTATCGATTAATAAAAGAAAAAAAAAAGGCAATTATTTTTTTGGAGCAAGAATTTTTTTATGTGACTGATATTGAGCTTATTTAGGCCCAATTAATTAACCCATGATGGAGCCCAACAATTAAGAGCTTAGCCCACCAGATCCAACACGCTATTCATCTTAGATGGGCTATTTAAGCCTTTATTTATTTATTTTTGCTAAACAGTCCCTAACTAAATTGCATCTTCTTGAAATACAAAAATCTTAATACAATAAAAAAAAAAAAAACTATAAATCTATAATTATCTTCCAAAAAATACGTTTAGAAATTCTTCCTCAGTCGTTTTCGTGAATTCTGTAAAAACAAAAAAAGAAATAATTATCCTTAAAAAATCAGAGAGTACGAGTAATGTATACAGCATAACCGTTTATTTTAGAGAACTATCCTAAATTCCCTCCAAAATCTTCTTTTCCTATAATTCGAATTCGTATGTATATAGGCATAAATAGAAATACTTTATCATTGAAGCTACCCGCTACATCAGAAAATACTTTGGTTAACACGTATCATTTTAGACATGTCTTACTATCTTAGATGCAGATCTGCTATTCGGATCATGGACCACATTATCCATTGAATGCAATATTTATAGATTTGGGGTGGATTTTTAGTATATTCAACCCCCTAGTGCGGTATTGCAAGCATATATATATATTCCCCCACAAAGCTTCAATAGAGCAATTCACCAAACCCAACCAATAATGAATCCAGCTACCCTTTTAAAAGTGAATAAATAATGTTGCCAGTGGATTTTTTTTCCTCTGAAAAAAATAATGGTAATAGTTATACCAATCAAATCTCAATAAAAAAGAAAAGGATCACTAGGGTGGAGTCACCATTTTTAACAGTTCCACCCATTATATTGATGTCACCATCTAACTCATTCGTACCATATAATTAAAGACAGTAACAATGAATTTGATTCCGTGAAAACTTTTTATTTTTTTAACTTGTTCATTGAGATAGAAGAAATTGGATTCCAAATTATTGTCTGGAAAAACAATAACAGTGAATTATTATTTGAAAAAACAATAATTTTATGACTTGATTTATACTTAAGTATTTGGTAACTTTAGAACTTGTAATAGTATTTATTTTAAACTTTTTCATAGTGCATTAGTAATCATGTTTAAAGCAGATTTGTACTCAAATCTTTACCCCAAAGTACACGCTAGAAAATATGCATTAAAAAAAACCTTGGAATATATATCATGGCGTGAAGAACGGTTTACCAATTACCAATCAACTAAAGATAAGTACTAGGTTATGCCGTCTGCTTTCTGGTTTATACAAAAGTCAACTTATTCTTTATTATTTTTTTAACGTTTTCTTTTGAACCTCTACTTTTAGTTGATTGTCTTACATAGTTTCACAAAAGTAATTATTTTTATATATCAAATCAGCTTTTTGATATTTTCCAACTAAATCCAGGGACTTCGAAATGTTCTTATACATAGTTGGCATGTAATTTGGAATCTGCAAATATTTATCGTATAGTGTGTGTGTGTATATATATATATATATATATGTATCTCCTTTATGTAGAAAATGTGAATGTGGAATTTTGATTCCAATACAAATCATTTTTATATTATTTTGAACAAGTTAAAAGGCGCATGATTGTGTTACCAAATGAAGGAATTGACAAATCACTCCCATCAACACATGCATACATGTGACTAGTTGTTGAACTTTTGCTTTACCCCGATGATTACACAAACACATAGATTTATACAGATCAATGATTATCATCAGCGAGTTCGATCTGTCACCATCAATTAATGGCCTAAAACAGAATCTACTTCTTTTTTAATTTATAAAAATACAAGGATGAATGAACATCTTCTCTAAAACAAGAGTTGTAATATTTTATCAATGAGAACAAAATATTTTGTGAAAAAATGAATGAATCATATGGGAAGCTAAAAAAAAAAAAAAAAAAACTGAATCCTTCTTGTGTGGCATTTGATTTCTGTAGCTAATTGACAGATATTGCAGCAAATGATCAAGAACCCTTTTCTCTTACTCACACCAAGGAGAGTCTCTTATTGTAGAATTACAAAGCAATTTAAAGAAAAAGAAGAAGCAGTAAAGATGATCAGCTTTCACTATCAAAGTTTCTGTACATTGGATCAAACTCAATATAGTTTTTGTATATATATGCTATGAAATTTTGGGACCAAAATTCCCACAAGAAAACCACAAACAGCTATATTTTGTATGTAAAAGAAAATTATAAAGAGAAGAGGAAGAGAAAATTGCATCTTAATCTTAAAAATTTAACTAGAAACCTCATCCAAGAGCTTGTACCTTCTAACCTTGTTCCTAAACACATGCTTTGTGATCCCACCTTTTGATATTTCCTCTGATCTTGTTCTTCTAAGTTTCTCTTCCTTGGCACCGTTCGTGATGATCCTTTTCCGGGTCGATACCGACACCGGCAAAGACGGCGACGGCGACAGCGACGGCGACGGCGGTGGGGCCTCTATGGACTTCGGTTTCTTGATTGGTCCGTTGAGTTGCAATTGCGTAGACACTCCTAAACTCCTCGGACCTCCCAGCTGCTGCTTGATCATCATAGCCGGATTAGTCTTTTTCTTGTTGTGGTAGCTCTCGCCGTCGAATTCGACGGCGTCGTTTCGACAAGACGATGATGAATTGGATGAATTCTGGGATTTCTCTTTCGTATCCTCTTTCTGACTCAGACACCAATTGCATATATGGTAAGACTCTGCATTTGGGTAGAGATTGCTACAGTACCTAAACAAACCAATGGCAAAAACTTTTTGATCATGTTGAATTTTGATCAAACAATTCAAAACCCAGAAAGGAAAAAGAAAAGATCATGTTTGTTTGGTGAGAAAATGAAAAGGAAAAGTAGTAGTAGGTACCTGTGCTGGGATCTGAAATGGCAGAGCTTGCATTTGAAGAGGTCGTGAGAGAAGCCATAATCACCACACATGCAACACTCATGAGGTTGGGATTGGGATTGGGATTGGGAGGTGGGTTGTGATGTTGTTGGTGGGTTTGATTTGGTGCTTGTCATATTCTTGTTCTTGTTTGGTTTCATGCACAGACAGACCAGAACAGAAACAGAGTGAGAGAGAGAGAGAGAGAGAGAGAGAGAGAGAGAAGCCAAGAAGAAGAGGGATAGCTATTGAGAAAGAAGCTCCGACCACGGCCACACAAACGATATTTTTAACATTTATATCTATATATATATAATTGTGGCTTACAATAAAATATTGAAATCATTTTAGGTGTAGCCGTGTGAGAAACGTAATATAAATCATTTTCAATTATATAATAATTGAAGCTTGGGCATTCGGGCCAGAGAAAAGTTTTAACAAACAACTTAAACAACATTCTTTACAGCTAGGCTTCTCTAATTAATGATATTTCTATGTAGTCTAAGATTTTTAGCTTAATATATATATATATATATATTTATATTTAACAACTTACAATTTTTAATGTTTTTAATTATTTCATCTAATTTACCATCTATGCATTTACTTTTAAATGATTATTATATTCCTTTTTTTTTTCATTTTTGTTTTCATTTTTTTTTTGCTTTTAAAAACTTGATTTGTTTGCATATAATTTATTAAGTCATTTATCTTATTTTTAAATTATTATTATTGATTGTTGTTGTTGCTAACTATGTGGAATCATGGCAAAGAGATGATAGTGTTAAAAATTGAATGGAAATTGTAAAGTGCATATCACATCTAAAAAATGCACATAGTAATAGAAGAAAACCCAGTTCAAAGTAAAGACAAATAAGGAAAAAGAAACAATCTACATGAATTGGTATGGACAAATAGTTCTGGATCCAAGACAAACGAAGCTTCTTGGCATCTTCAAGCATTAAAATTTTACTGTATATTGATATTTGATATTTAAATAAATATAAATATAAATTTACACTGAGTCTCTTATTACGTGCTCATGATAATATTAGATTAAATTTAAAGGATTGATTTTTGCACCAATGCCTTTGTAGTTTTATCATTTTTGTATTTTACCCCTGAAGTAATGAATCAATACCAATGCTTCCTTAAGTTTAAGAATAATGGCAGTATGAAATCCAAAACCATTCCATTCTAACTTTTTAAGTGCTAAATTATATTAACCAGAATTAAAATTTTCATTCTGATCATATCATGTTTAAGAAAAATAAATTTCTTAACGTGCAATTCACATGCAAATTATTAGTTAAAAGTTATGGGATGAAAGTTTTATAACTAATATTGCAATTCGATACTACAAGAATTAATAATCTTGAAACTACAATGGTATTGGATGCCCGAAACCCTAAATTTAAGAGATTAATCTGCAAACTATTTAATATAATATTATATGATGAAAAAAAACTATATAAATATGAATATAAATATATATATATAAAAAAAAAAAGCATACTATAAAAATGAATAAACCGTTAAGAAGAGAAAGCTCTGGAAAAGAAGACCAAAAAGTATTGTCCAAATTCTTACCCTGCTAGCTAGGTGGCCCTACGCGGCTTCCTTGAGCCCTACGCGGCTTCCTTGATGAGGGTCAAGGCTCTTCAACTTTCATTGTTTTCGCACTACCAAAGGGTCAAAGTCTCTTCAAATTATGTGTGTATTTGTTAATTATTTTTCCTATCATGGGTCTTGTACTTGCTGTCTCCATACCTCAATTTCATGTCTATTTTTCATTTCGATTTCTTGTGGTATATCACCTTGCTTTTGAACTCAAAGAAATTATTTCTTGTGGATTACGGCTTTCTGAGTTGATGGATGGAAGGGAATTAGAATTAGTTCAAATATAACATAAATTACTGATAAAATGTCTAAATTACAAAACTTTGAAGGATGAACAACACTTTCAAACTAGATAAAACAAAATTATTAAGATAAGGATGAAAATTTTGATTTTAAGCCATATAAGGATAGCATCTCTGTTTTCTGATCAATATCATCTTAAACTATAAACATATATGTAATCCAATAAGTTTGTTAGAATTGACGTACTCAACCATTTGATATTTTGTTCTTCAAAAAAAAAAAAAAAAATTGATATTTTATTGTTTAAAAAAAATAAAAAACCACCGGATATTCCCGGTTTTTTCCTCCTGTACTGTTCATTTTGTTATAAAAACACTTCAGACAATAAATACTTTCTATATATGTAAACCAACTACACGTATGTTCAGTAACCAAACTTGACAAATTGCTAACAGAAAATTTAACGAATTAAAGATAAAAACTTAAGGATGGGATAATTTTTTTTTTCTTTTACTATGATTGGAAAGCACATACTTTTATTTCATAAAAGAAAGTAAGAAATAGTATTTAATTGGTAGAGTTTTTTTTTTTTTTTTCAAAAAAATTTAAATTTTGAGCGTATTTAGAAATTTTTTTTCTTTTAATTTATACGAAAATTCATTGACTATTTAATGCATATTTTTTATTTATAAATAAATATTTATTAGTTTTTTAATAAATTTTTTAAAAAAAATATCAATTATACAAAATTCTACAAACTAAAATTTTATTTTCATCAGCTATATCAAACTAACACATAACGGTTGTCTTTCCTCCCAACAAATCATAATCACTGTATCATGCCAATGCAAGATTTATTTATTTATTTTATTTATTATCAAAATTATAATAATTTTCTAATTTTAAAGGAAGATGCATAACTGGAACCAATGATAGTGGGATGCATAATAATTGATCAAATATTATGTATAAATATGATTTAAGATATACTGATAAATTTATTTTCTAAGAAAGAAAGTAAAAGTCGGACAAATTGTGTGTGAATCAAGAGAAATAAAATTTATTAATTTATTTTTGCGGGTAATATTTTTTGAAATGGAAGGCATCCATTTTTTTATTTTTATTTTTTTTGGGGAAAATTGAAAGCATCTAGCTAGGAGTTGAAATGTGAGACTTCCGCATCAAATCCATACAAGGATACGGATCTTTTTTTCTTAATATTTTGGTGGTATATACGATTTTCTTTTATATATTCTTTTTCTAGGGTAAAAAAAAAAAAAAAAGACCTAACAATTCCAAGTTGTTCTACTCTTATTTTATTTTATTTTATTTTATTTTTTATTTTTTGGGTAATAATCCCAATTGTTCTATTAAAAAAAATGAAAAGACAAAAGATACATGTATAATTGATTCCTACAGAAAGATCGTCCACATTATGTGGCCGGCTTATTACGCTCACCAAAAATTGAAATAAGGCAAAAATTATAAACAGTCTTTTGCTCTATGATCTTTTCCAATTTTTTTTTATTTTTTTTTAAGTCTGAGTTTTGCTTTAAATTTAAATTTTTGTAAAATAAAAAAAACCAGGAGTTTTATATTCAAATGATAATATTTTTTCGATTTTTAAACTAAAGGGACTGATTAAAGAAAGAAAACTACAATAATGTACGAGATTGAGGTTTTAATCAAATTTAAGGAAAAAAATTAATTTTGAAAAGCCTCATGAGATTGTGGATGCCATCTAAAGGACATACTATCGATTGTGTATTTGTGGAATGTTACTAAGAATCACTAAATAGTTGGTAAAAAAGACTTATCATTTCTAACCGTTTCAATCATAGCTAGCTTGGCTTCCAGCAATCCTATAAACAAAATCTAATTTAAAAGACAAATAATAATTTAAGAAAATATTAAAATGTGAGCAACGGGTTTGAGACAGACAGCCTGATCAGTTGGTATTTGGGACAGCTTTTGCTTTGTCTTCGAAAACACCAAAAATAAGTGGAATATACATCCAAAATTCCAATCTCAAAAGGCCACAAATTCTTTTTTATTTTTTTTTTCAGGATCCAAATCTTATTTGTACTCTTTATGACCCATTTATATACCACCAATTAAACTCCAATTTGGAAAAGAATCATGCAGATCAAACCTATGCCCACTCATTTTGATTGAGCTTTCTCTATCTTTCTCATCTTTTTCTCTGATGGGTTAAAATCATGGGAGATTTTAGCGTTGGATCTGAAAGAGAGATGTCAAGATTTTCTTTGGGCAAATTCAATCTTCACAAAAGACCCACCTTCTCATACTCTGATCCATTAGAAAATAATAATAATAATAATAAAAGAAGCTATAACAATAACAAAATTATATAAAACAGTAATTTTTTGGTGTTTGTTTTGGATAGTAATTAATTTATAGCAGCCTCATTCTTCCGAAGAGTTGTCTCCTTGGTCCTGGGTGAGTGGTGAATGGACCACTTGGCATCAACAGCTTCTGGATTCTCTATCTAATCTCACAAACATTACAACCGTATCACTTCCTGCTCGTCTCCAACCGCTAACCTACATCTATATATATACAAACAAAATGTTAAACAGCTATAATTGACGTTTAACAGCCTGTAACATTATTTTATCTTATAATAAATCATATAATAAACTGGCTGATAAAGGCAAATAGATAATTTCTATATATGTAAAAATGGAAAACAACGCAGAAATGTGTCAAAGTATAAGAATGCTAATTTTAAACTAAAAATTTAGCCGGTAAGTGGTCATACATATATATATATATATATATATATATATAAGATTTAATTAAAATTTTCAATATGATTATTAATATAATTTTTTTTTCACATTTGAATCAACTTTTAATTTAAAATTATATTTATAAATAATTAATTTCTAATATGAGTTTTTTTTTTTTAAAATAGCGTTTCAATATGCTATTAAATTTAATATTTGATGTGATTTTAGTTATTAAAAATAAATTTTAATTTAAAAATGTAAAATAAATTTACTTAGGACTATCTGTGCGCGTGTGTATAAATAATATTCTATCTACTTGAGTTTAATTAAGATTATTCAATAATATTATTCAGTTTATTTCACCAAACCGTTTTTAAGCACTGCCATGTGGTAACACGTGTAACAACTTTTTTTTTGTTTTTTTTTTAATGAAAAACGTTTATCAAATATACATCTACAAGTCTCCTGTATTCCGAAATATTGGATACAGCTTGGTGTAGCTCATCACCTGTCCGTCTACGCCCAACAAAACATAGTAACCAAGAAGTAGATACCAAAGTCAGGATCAGGAGCTCATCTTCGTGTCTTCGAATAACATTATCTAGAATCCAATCTTCAAAAAAACAAAAAATAAATAAATAAATAAATTTAAAATGAAGTATTAGTTATTTATTGTTTATATTCTGTTGACTGCATAAAATCTCATTTATTTTTGCAGATGGTTTTGTTTTTGGTTACTTTTTTATTTTTATTTTTTTTATGGTCTCCATTTGGTTTCACGCAGAGAGAGAAATTCAAACAAACTTCAATTTCAGAAATATAAATACAAGATATGGCCTACCAACTAGTATTCTCCTACCTGATCCGTATCTTTTTCTTGTCATCAATATTTTCCCGACTAAACTTTCATGCCGTGAGATCAAATGGACTTATAAAGACCGGAGAGGAAGGGAAAAAGTTTGCATTTAACAACCACAAATTTCCTGATTCAAAAAAATAACTTTTAGGATTGTTTGAGAAAATATCCAATCTGTTGAATTATCATTGATCTAAAAAATTTAAACTATAGAAAATACTAAATACGTAATTACTATCTATATCACCCTTAACGTTGGTTGAATGTGTTCATTACATATTGTTCAATCCCATAAACGTTGGTATAATGTGTTACTGTTGCAATGACATTATTAAGAAAATAATAAATAGTTTATATATGATGAACTTGGCCGACACGGTAACTTGGGTAGTATCCAAATAAAATCATTTTCTTTTCTGGTCAAAATCATTCAGCCGTTCGCACTTCCTGATTACATTTTTTTATGGGGTGTATGTAATGGCATTTAGAGATAAAAAATATGTAAATTTTTATATGTAATATATATATATATATATATATATTTATATTTATGTAAATGTAGGTGGCATTTAATTTAATAATCATGTGCATCAAAATATAATAGTGCATGTAATTTGAGATTTAAGAAATGAGAGCGTCTTGGGGAGGGAAGCCCATCCATGGACATTGGACATTAAAGAAAGATCGCCTGCACCAAATCCGGCCAATAAGATACCCATTTTCCGAAATACCTACTGACTATATTATATTCTTTAACCACCTAAACCCGTACAAAATATTCTCTCTCGACTCTTCCCACCCTTGCATTGTCCATATAAAACAAAATATAAAATTTCACTGAAGATAGATCATCCATTAATCTTCATGTTTAGAATCCCTGAAGAAATAAAAATAATCATTAAAAAGTGAATTAAAATCTTATTCCATGAAATAACAAAAAATTCTAGAAAAACTTATCATGCTTTTAATGTTGTTTTATTCATATTTTCTTAATTGACAAAACCTTAGAAACTAGAATTTGCAAATTTTTTTTTTTCAAAGTTTTCATCTTTACTCCATTCATTAAATGAAATATTTTTAAACCAAATATACAACAATGCCCAGGCTTCCTTGTAAGAGATTCATTGAAAAGCTCCACCGTAATACACCTCATTGCTTCATAAATTCAACTATCTTAATACGGAATTAGAGATCTCCAAATTCATCAATTTTATTCCTCACAAGCCATTTCCATTACTATAACATCAAAACACAACCAAAACAGTTGATAGCCAAAAAGGAAACTCTGTTTGGTCAAATAACGAGGAGGAAAGTGGGGGCAATCATGCCCGTTACAAGCGAACTATATAAAGATTTATACCAGCGTTTCTAGATCCCTTATTCTGTACAAACTGAGCAAAAAAGTGCACTATAATATTACCCCGCCCAAAAAAAAAAAAAAAAAAAAAAAAGGTACCAATAGGAAGCTCAAGCAGGCTCTAGTGAGCTTCCTCTCTGCTATACAGTATTGTTTTCAATAAATTTATCAGCAAGCCAAATGCTCAAGGAGAAAAAACGAACAAAATTATGCAATGATGACCTCTTTATTTTCAACTTAATATTTGGGGTGCCCCAACCGCTTATACACGGGCAACTAGATTCTCCATGATCATCAACAACAGTTTGCTATACCAGCTTTCCCCAACCTTGCCATAACTCAAAACCGCAACCAATCCATTTACAATGGTTGATAACTAATCTGCAATGATGCGAAGGGAAAATTCAGTACCAATATGTGCTTTTCGTCAAAACTGTCTATTTTTAGTATCCTGAACATATCAGATAACTAAGCGTCAAATATAAATGCTATACCACTGAATTACAATAGTGCCATATGTACTCCTTAACCATAAGGAACTACTCCAAGAAAGCTGGGAGAGCATAATTTTTGGAAAATTTTTCAAAAATTCAGATATAAATGATAACAGACGACAAGAACTACAAAATACTCATACATAGAGATTGAAGGATAATCAACACAGAAAACATGAAGCATATAACCTCAAATCAAAATTGTGTCATACATAAACTAGCCTAACAAACTTCAGAGATAAAGAAATATGTAAAAGGACAGCAAGGACAAAAAGTTGAAGAGTTTTAGTACCTAACAAGCTTTGGTAGAAACCTGATTAGCTCTGAGCACACTCAAAAGGACGCAAGCTTCCTTCAGTGAACTCATGCATCCGAAACCGCTCCAGAATTTCAAAGGGCCTGCACCTAACATCGCTTAGCCGTTATGATAAGAAAACATTTCAGGCATGAAATCAATAAATACATCAGGTTCTGACCAAAGCCATAACTTAAAACAATATTTCGTGGAAAGTACACACATGCATGCCTCAGACAGGTTCACTGTGCAGTCCAACAATCAATCAACAAAAGTATAAGAATTTGGTCCTTTTATGTGGCAGAAAAAAAATTGACAAATTAAATGAGTCAGCTAAGCCAAAAAGACTTAATGTATTGGCTTCTTCTATACCAATTGGGAACCATTACATAACTTGCCTATTTATCTTTGAACTCGGACTCAGACTTCCCATCGCAACAATGAAAGAATATGAGTTATAATCGGTTATATACCAAATAGGTATACTACAAAAGATGAATCGATGAAGAAGAATTAGCCATGTGTAACAGAACTACATGACCGGTATTAAGTTTCTAGCACACTGCACCACGAATGAAAGAAGAAAAGGTTTCAAAGAAAATTCTTTCTTGAACGTGCTATGAGGATAAGGAAAAGTTTAAAAAGACTGGCTGAAATGAGGGATGCAGGTAGAGCTAAGTAAAGCTTCAAATGCATCTGCAGCAAGATGTAAGATATGACGACAATTCAGGATGTATATATATTTCCAGCTCCAAATGGGATGGCAGGGTTCACATTTGTGTTATCAATATTCCACAAATATTGAGACAACTAAAGAAACCATATATGCAAAAACCTTCCTATTTATCATTTCATTTTCTTCTTTAAAACACAGAGGAATTCACATTACAGTTGAAGATTTCATAAGCCTTACAGGATAGCTTCACGATTGCGGCATAATCTGCGTTGGTTGCCTTCCATGGCAACCAGAAAGTCCGAAGTTTCTGGTCCTGCTGCTCCACCAGCTACAATAGATGGAACAGAAGCACTTGGAGTCCAAATCTAGAACAATGTACCATTAAATTTCAGAATGAATCTTGACACATCACCACCTCTTCCTCCCTCGAGAGAGAATGGAAAAGGAAAAAAAATTGTGATCCCCTCTCATAAAACTCACCTTTATTGTGTTATCAATCCCACTGGTTGCCACAACACAATCAGAAGGATGGCACTGCACACAGTTGACAACTGCACAGGAACAAGGAGAGTAGACCTTCAGTGGTTAATAAGGAAATACTACAGAAGTCACTTTTCTTGAGGTAGGATATAAATTTACCAGCTTCATCTCCATGAAGCATTTTTATCAATCTACCAGTTCGCTTTTCCCAGATAAACCATCTTCCATCATCACTTCCACTCGCAACATATTCACCTGCAACTCAATAAAATAAACATCAACATGGAAAAAATATCTCTACCAGTACTATTAAAGTGATTCTGTCAATACCCATCATTAAGGACTAGATTTTTTCAGTATAAGAAATATATGTGTGTGTGTGTGTGTGTGTGTGTTTAGAGAGAGAGAGAGAGAGAGAGAGAGAGAGAGAGATTACTGGTGACAGTATGGTTCCTTGATGAAATGGTGATATTGTTATAGGAAAAATATACATTTTAATTCTAGATAGAATCAGTCCATATAGTAAAGAACTTAACTTCAGGGATTGCATCAACTAGTTAACTTTCATGGCATAATCCTCTTGTGAAGATGAAAAAAACAATCAAAAGTACCTCTTTGACCAAGAAAACTAGCTTGCTTTATGTCAGTTCCAACATTACAGTGGCCAAGATATCTTTGTTTCATGTCAATAACTGCCTCAGGCTGCAGTATAAACAAAAGCAGAGCAAATGGGAACAAATTGAACTAATAATTAATTGATTCAATTAAAGATATATAATATACTATTCAACTAACAAAAATATGGAAATTAGTTGGCTGAAAAACCAATCTAAGCAACGGACAGGAGAAGGGTGCAGTACAGAAAAAAAAAAAATCCAGATGTCTAGGATTTATAACAATCCAAAGTGTCTTTTCTCGAGATTAAGTCATCATATTTGGGAATTTCTACACTCTCCTAATTCTACGTTCCTGTTGCTGGCTCCACTATTTTTATCAAGTTTCTTAGTTAACAGTCACATACACTGTTCGCATAACTGACGAATAACAGTTTCCTCCTTTACTTGACTCCTAGAAACCCTAATTCATTCCCTTTTCGTACAAAATCAGACCCATTAATGCCCATCTAATTTCTACAAACATTAACACTCCTTAAATAGCCATGTCTGTCCAAAATTTTAAGCAGGCTTATGCTTTAGTTTTTTATAATTCTCATCCTTGGTCAAAGTTTCTTCTTAAAATTGTATTTAATACAAACGGCAATAACTTAATTTATGTCAACATGTACAAAAAGAACCTGATGTCTTTCATTATGAGATGACGATGAAGGTGATCCACACAAGCCATTTGCCCCTCCATTTTCTCTAGCTGAATCACTTTTTCTATGAATTCTCAGATTTAAACTTCCATGCAAAACGTTGGGTTCAGCATCATGATCTTCATCACCCGAGATTGACGTTTCAAAATCCAACTCCAATTCCTCATCGTAATCAGAATCTTCTCTTTCAGATCTAGGACCATCTTGCGAAGCATCACTATTGGCCTCAGCTCGGTAAAGTATGTCACTCAATGATAGAACTCTTCCCCCTCGAGGTTCAGACCTAGGTGCTCCATCATTTCCCTTATTATTTCTTTCTGCTTCAGCTAGCCATGCAACCATGCAATTCGGTTAGATAGTAACAATAAAAAAGAAAAAGAGTTATAAGGCTTGTTCAGCTTTTTCTCTTTTCCCTTCAATACACTCACAACCCCCAACTTGGCAACAAAAGAAAATGCAAAATTACAAGTAGATGTCCGATGTCTCATTCTAACCTAAATTTCAAAATCATAACCTAAACATTTTTAACATTACAACCATCAACTTTATACTGAAAAAAATGCCTGTTTCTCAAAATATTATTTTATATTATAAGCACAATGCCACTTTAACACAACACTTTCTCATGAAGATAGATCATTTGATTTGATCTTATATTATTGGTTTCAAAATATGGATCTCTGTAGACTTGTGGTAAATTCCCATTTCCAAAAGTTTAAACTTTTATATAGGCTAATATCCTAGTAAGGTACTACAAATTCAACTGCAAACAAATCACTGGAAATTAAACATCTAACCATATAGTTCAAAAAGTCAAATTGGTGTAACGAAAACTAATTTTGGATCTGTAATTTTGCAAAATAAGTGGTTATTATATTGTTTAGTAATCAAATGTTTAAGTGAAAATTAATCATCTAAATGTAATTTCCATAAAGTTGAAAAAAATGTTCAAACTAAACTAATGAGAGACTTATAATTTTTTAAAAACATAAAGGTAACTTAAGCATTCTAGACAGATTACAAAACATTAACTAATTAGATTTTTGAAACATAAAACGGAGCCTGATCACCAAAGTAGACCAAAAGAGAATGCATCGCCCATTTAAAAAAGCCACAAACCTTCAGCAAGATCTTTCTTTATACTCTCCACTCTTTCTGCTACTTCAGAACTGGAGGGGGCCAAACACTGAGCAGCACGGGCAAAATCGAGTGCTTCTTTATGTTTGCCCAACTGCAAAATAACACATTCAGGATAATAATTTGCATGATTAAAGAACTGGAGGGGGCCAAACACCAAGCAGCATGGGCAAAATCTAGTGCTTCTTTATTTTTGCCCAACTGCAAAATAACACATTCAGGATAATAATTTGCATGATTAAAAGTTACTTCAGCTTCAGCCATAAATCTAAATGAGCTTTTTAGCAACTAAACAACTCTGCTTCACCATAAATCTAATGATTTAGCATTTTTAGGCAGATCCCAACCAGAGAACTGCTGCATAATTGGCAATTTTAAGCAAGGTATCATGGATCATTTGAATAGATAGAACCGAACAAAAATTCAGAGAATAAGCATTTCATACTGGATAATCGTGTCATACACAGTACATGCAGAGAAACTGGCAGCCATGGGCCACCAAAATAAAATGGCTACAACCAGTACATCTACACGCATCAGACAGGAAGGTGTCCTTCCCTACTCGACGATTAAGTCTTTCAAAATGAGAGGTCCCACTTTTAAAAGTCCCTTTTTTTTTTTTTTTTTTTTTTGGGAGGAAAAGTAGCTTCTTTTGTCCAAAACAGTGCTAGGGGATGGATCGGAACATTGACTAGGTTCGATGATATGAGGTTCTTATGCATGCTACTTTTGCCGTCCACCTCTGGGGTGAGTATAAAAATACTTAATTCTTTTTTTTTTTTTTTTTTTTCAACGATTCCTTGTTAACTTCATCTACATGCTAGAGCACATTTCCTATTTGAACATTGACCTCCCACCCTTTTCTTAATTGGTTCGTACTTAAGATTATATGTTTTATATAAGCACAAACAAGAATTACCTGTGATAAAGCTTCAGACATGTAGTTATGTGCCCTAAAAGATGAGCTATCAATTCTTCGAGCATTATAGCAGTCTCTAACAGCCATGTTAGCATCATTTTTCCACTTCCGCTGGCATAAAAAGAGACATAAAAAGTTTAAACAAACAAATGTAAGCACTAGTAAATAAACAAATGGAACATAATCCAATATCATGTAACTAAACATCAAAGTTTAAGAACCTTGAGCAATAATCCAGCACGAGTGCAGAGACATTCATGCTTCAGCGCAAGCCCAATATCATGACCATAACCATCCAAAACTTCATTGCAGAGTTCAATACCATAATAATAATTTGTCCCCTCCTCTAAGGATCTTTGAGCTAGTTGAACTAGTTTTCTGCACTTGTCAAGCTGAAAAAACCATGTTAAACTAGCTGAAATTTAACAAATTATAAGATTGACAACAACAATAATAAAATTCATGACCACTTTTACCAGGAAATAAAATGCAAGTAACTAAATAATAATACATACTCTAGCAGCATTTCTCCTTTTAGAAAGATACTTTGGGAAGACATCGGACGTTGGTTTATGTAGTTCTGCTCCACCGAGTACAGGAGAGAAGCTCATAAGCTGGGAAACATCTCCTGAAGTATAATGCATAGCACTCCCACCAGCTGCAAATTGCAGAAACTATTAAAACAGGTCTTCACCGACTAATAACTAAGGGGAAAAAGAAGGAAACTTATAAAGAAAATCTAATGTTTAAAACTCTCCATCAGGGTATGTTCTGGGGTTGCACCAGCTTTAAATCTTAAACAAAAAATTTGGAAGCACTTTCTTTAACCTACAAACTTTCACCAGAAATTTCACGTTAACAACTGACAATTTTTACTTTGGAGTCTCCAACCAGGGTCCACATGTCGATCTGTCTGACAAGCAAATGGTTAGGTAAAGTGAAGAGTCTGGGTAACATAGTTGGGAATAGTAGGGGAGGGAATCTGGAAGATGAAAAGACGCAACTAGATCTTACAACTTGTCAGTTAAATCCTTTAGGATGTTTTAGATTCTTGCCATTTTTTTGATATGGCTTTCTCTACTTGGCTAAAATTTTCTGTCCTTCGCTTTCCTGTAAAGTTTCAATTCTGCACTAGTATTGTTATTTTGCAAGACCAGTCTGCTATAATAAGCTTTTGCTCTTACAAAAAAGGAAAAGGTCAAGTTTTAATATTACATCAACAAATCATGAATAAAAGAAATAAGCACATTATTCAAATCTAATGAATAATACCAATGATTTTCCCTAATGCCCTACTCTAAAGCTGTATCTCGTAAAAATCATAGCTTGCCAATTCAATTAGAAAGGTTTCTCAAAAATATAAAAGACTAATGCATAACAACATTCCATAACATAAAAACTAAAGTCTGAACAGTGACAAGCCTACCACAATTTACATCCATCAAATAGACATGCTCCCCACTATAACTTAGGAGGACCTCATCCCCGTCTGGACTAAATGCAACATGAGTTAGATGTAAGCTTGAGCGTCCCTGAAAAAGATAAGAACACAAGAACTAAAAGTTCAAACTCCAATAGTGATTTACTAAACTAAAAGTAATGACATAAATGTTTTATAATTCTCATGCATGGTTGTATGATTAAGCAGCTAGGAATATATAAATAAGATAATTAATAATTAAATCTGAAAACAATGGTTATAATCAGTTAGAGAGAGAGAGAGAGAGAGATAAAGAGAGACTGCAATGTGATAAGAAAAGGTTAAGAACGAGAATCCCACTAAAACGAGTGATAACATAGACAGTGCAGAATTAACATAGTGATGAGCTATGAACTAACACGGTCAGAAAGATGCATTGGACAAAAATAGTTAACACAGGGAGGAGGTGACATCCTTTTCTGACTGGATGTCAATGGTGGCAGCATCCTTCTATCATATAAACGTGCAAACGCATCACTGCAAACATCCAGAACAACATATCAGCAGCAAAAGAAGGCCCTAAGATATTAGAACATTATGCAAAAGAATCGACAACAAGGTACCTCCCACCAACAAGGAGCAAGTGAGGTCTAGTAGTACTGATATCACAAGATTTTAAAGCAAGGGTTTGTCTGGGAGGATCAGCTAGTGACCTCTTTGCTCCACTCCGCAAGTCAAGCTGCCATTCAGAAAGCACCTCATTTTCAAAACTGACAAATACATATAGATACAAAACCTTTATAAGTACTTTCAAGGAAAAGATTTCAATGCAATTGGAGATAAACTTCTAAATATATTAGCCAGACTGCCAAAGGTCAACCAGAACACAATTCAAGAATAAATAAATAAGAAGTTGAAATGAATTCCTAATAAAAAATTTATGAAATTGCAAAAATAATTATATTGCTTAAGTTCCTCTGTATCCATGTCTTCCCTTTAAAAAACAATCAACTTTAATTTTACCCCAAGCAAATCATATATTCAATTTCCAAAACGCAGAGCCACCAGAATTAGCAAAACATTGTTCAGGGGCAAAACGTTTACTATTTATAGGCAAGAAGAGAAACTCCGTTTTTAATTTCAATTGTATGCTTCTGTTAAACATAAGCTAACCTTATAAAAAAACCCATATCTACCCTTTTCCAATCATTCACACACTAAACAGGGCTATCAAATGTTACCTCCTTTTCCTTTCCATTAACCCCAAGGTCTCTCTTCCACTCCCTAAAGTTGTCCCCCATCTAGTTTAAATGCTGTTCTACCAACTCCTGTCTACTAGTCATTTGAATTCAAAAGATAATTCACAAAAAGCTTCTCTATAAATAGGCTCACTCAGCCAAGTTTTTTGGTACCTGCATCAATTTTATGTCCATGATGAGACAACATGAGGGGTTTAGTTCCAATATGCAATTTGCTTCTTTTTTATACTATTTTTATTATTATTTTTTAAACTTACAGCTATGTTCACTTTTATAACAGGTTTTAAATAATAACAAATAAGCAGGAGATACTTTATGTATTTGTGTATACTTTTTGTTAAGTTATTAGCTTAATGTGTGCTTTATTTATTATATTAAATTCACATGCAAATATGCAAGCCTGCAAACATAAAGAACAATAAAGAAAGATAGCCAAATAATTAACAAAAACAAATTGAGACGTCAATTAGCAAGATATAAAATGAATAATTCCAACAAAAAAGCATACCAAAACATTGCGACATTCTTGGTGGGAAGATCCAGCAGGAGGACAAGAAGTGCCCTCTCGAAAGTCATGCTGCCTCAAAGTGCCATCTTCACTTGCACTCCATACCATATTAGGGTTTCCAATTTCAACCTGCAACAAAAGGGAGGAAATGCATTCAAAAGTGGAGAACAGAACTAATATTTCACCAAACAGGACAAAAACAATTCAAATTGATTTCTTTTTCATAACAATACAAGTTCAAAATAGCACTAAACATTTTCTACTTGATAAAAATCTTACAGCTAATTTTTTTACTCTTCTAGTGTGACATTGATACATAGCTGATGGAGTAATAGCATTGTCCTCCTCTCCTCTCCCATTTAAACGAGATAAATTAAACAGCCGAACCTGCAAAAGCATCAGCAAGTGCAATATACAATCATTTTTTTTTTTTTTTTTTAAAGAGAGACAGTTGAAGTTTATACGCAAGCAAACAACAACTATCAATTAAATTTTCCAACATCAGAATATTACTTCTGCATCTCCAGCTCCAGAGACTACAAGCTCATCAGAAGTTTCTGGTATGAATTTTGTGCAAAATATGTTTGCACAATGCCCAGTCTCTATAGAATGCAGAAGGCTTCTGCCAGAGTAGCTCCAAATATTAATCTGCAGAAAATAATGCAAAACTAGAAGCATCAACAAATATTAAATAGTGCTATTGCTTATGTCTGAACAAATTGTTTTTTCAATTTATTAATATGAAAATATCATACCCGTGTGTCATCTGATCCAGATATCATAAGTGTTCCTGTGGAATTCCAAGCAATTGCATTAACACAACCTTGGTGCCCCTGTTGAGAGAGAGAAAATATTTCTGGCTTAGAGATTTTCTTTTTTTTTTTTATCAAATCAAAATTTTCCCAATATAGTCCATCCCAAGAAATGCCAAGGATCAGAAGAAGTCCTCTTACAGATTATGAAATTATTTATTTCATGAGTATGATAAACGGAACTCAATGAAGTGTTAACGAGCAAGGCTTTTTTTTATAGCCAATCTTCTGTCTTTGAAAAAGATAATGGTTAAACTCTTTCCCATCAAGGAGCTAGAAATAGTTGAAAATTGCAATGCTAATGGCTTAATGCAACAGCATCTCAATGCTTACTATAATCCTTTTTTTCAGGACTCATCCACATAAATTTACGTAGAGCAATACCATACTTTATGCTGGACTTGACATTCAATGTATTTACTATAAACTTTGGCAGAAGAACATTAGCTGAAGGAGAACATAAAACACAATCTACAACATGTCATATAGAACAGGGGGAAAATACTTAAAACTTATGCATAAATGCCAAATTACAGATTCATATTAAAAAAGAGGATCGCAATATCACAGTCAACGAAGATCTAAATTAATACCAACCTCTAATTCTTTTTCTTGAGAAAGTCTCCGTACCAATGATGAATGCATATGCAAACTGGAATTAACATCCTACAAAAAAACCCAATAAGAAAAGTTTTAATTGCTGCCCAGTGGGAAACCTATGGTAAAGATAATCAATCACCCATAGAGTAATATGATATATTGCAACTATGCACACTTGACATCAGTCCGTCAAAACACATTAGAGCCTACCTAGCAAAAAATAGAAGATATTAAAAACAAAAGCACCGTTTAGGCTCAGGTTTTGTTTTAGGCAAGCAAGCTTAGTCACAGTGTACTCGGCAGATAAAGTATCTTAATTAAAAAAGAAAAAAAATAAATAAATAAAACCGAGAAAAGAAAAAATAAAACAAAATAATAGCATGATAACAATCGTAGAACAAAAGTATATTCACCTTGCAAAGTAAGCAATTTTACATATTAGCTACATAAAACACCTTCTGGATAATTCAAAGATAACTCAATCCATATCCAATTATTCAAAGCTTCAAAGGAAATGCATCAAATCAGGAATTCATAATTTTCGTTTATCGTCTAAACTAAATGTTTGAAGCTGTTTGTGCCTCAGAAACGTCTCAAGGATTAGAAAAGTAAATCTTTAATTCTCTTAAAACAAAACTGTATTTGCTAGACATCCTATATATTACTTCCGCATCTCAAAAATTCAAAAACACATTTTGCAAAAAATATTCAGAAATGAAGTTACATTGTGAAGCAAGAAAATACTTTCTTTCTTGAAATTAAGCATGAAAAATACTCTGCCTTTCATTTCCCGTTCACTTAATTTTAGACACACGAACTAATTTCATCCAAGCTCAAAAAAAAAAAATAATAATAAATAAATAAATAAATAATAAAAAGAGACACCTAAAGAGAATTCCACTACACACGAGAATAGAATTCAAATTATGGCAGTCAGCTAAGAAGTATAATCAACATCGACAAAACCGATTCAATTAAATAGATACCTATTTCGTATTTGAAATTAAATTAATCCAAATTTATTCCTCAAAAACAAAACACTCTAACCATAAATAAATAAATAAACGCAGTGTAGTCTCGTGAGTTCACAACTCAAAAAATGCACCAGACGAATCAGACTTCAAAAGATTAAAATCAAAAACCGATTGAATTAACAAAAATTACTTAAGTAATAAAAAAATACATAACAGAATGAACATACAGGTCGAACGTCGAGGTACCGAGACTGAAGAAAATCGTAGATATTGCCGTCGTGAAAAGCCAGAGAAGACTCCATTGAACGATGAAGCTCCGGTAAATGAATGAAGAAACCGAAAAACCCTAATAAAGGATCGGGGGTTTCTCCGATAAGACTCCCGAAAAATTGTCCAGCAATTGAGAAAAGCGGTTTGGTTTCGATCCTTCTACAGCTTCTTGGTTGATAGAAGAAACATTATTAAAATTAAAAATAATAATTTTTTTACATTATAAAATAATTTTTATATATATCACTACACGGAGGCAAGGCAAAATAATGATGCTAATGCTTACGAATAGTATTATTCTAATTTATATTATATGATACATTTGTATGACCCTTGTGCTTCCTGTTATACGCCGCTTCTACGCCCAAAATTACAAAAAAATTAAAAATTAAAAACAAAAATTAAAAAATGAATTACGAACTCGTTAACTGGCTGACGTCATACATAAGGTGAGCATTATCAAAGGTTGCGTAATTTATAACCGCCGTTGATTTCCCGGTGTATAGTTAAAGTTTGGGCTTCTAACCTGCTTGTCAAGCCCAATCTAAAAAGATAGCATCTTTGGGCTAGCTGTACATGCCTGTGTAATATGGACCAGGCTATACAACGTAGTTGGATTACAATATCTGGACCCAAGAGTCGCTTCGACGATGCCATCTATCGTCTCTATAACTTATATAAAATACATTCTTCAAAACCAACTTACATAAAATATAAAAACAAAATATATATATACCTTTTTGATTTGTTGAGAACCTAGATTATATCTTATGTTTGGTACCTAATGACATATCAGCGTACCTCCAATATAATATTACTTTAGTATATAAATATACAAAGAGCACCTAGTAATGTGTTAAATACTAAGAATATCACCACAATTAATGGGTTAATATTAAAGTCCTACTTCGGTAAATAGCAACACTTAGCACCTACCAGATCATCAAACACCTAACATAGATTGCGAACTATATTCCCAACATATTATATCTATAATTTTGTTAGAATAGACTTATTCTATTATATCCTTCCTTCCACGTTTAATGGGACATAAAATATCCATTATAAGATAAGCATGCAAGTAATGCCATAGCACGTCCACCATATGGATTTTATAATGGGCTACATTGTGTAATAACAGGCTATAATAACAATATTAAATAGGGGCAAAACAAAAATTGGTAGAAATTTTACAGTTATTTTACCTCTTGTAATTTCACTAGCTCCAGTAGTAGTTTGCCAATTTTGCCTCTATATAGGCTACTGTTTTAAAGTTATTCTAAAGTTACTTATATGTAGAGGTGGTTAGAGCAAAGGTAAAGGAATACTTGACATATTGTGAAAGCAAATTTGGCAAACAGGCTAGACTTCCAAAAGTTAAAAGCTGAGGACCACATCTTTAGTTGGAGATTCCGGATTCTATTGGGCTAAATGGACCAGAAATTTTATGTAGTGCGTCAAGGAAGTTGCAAATTCCATTATGGAAAATGAAATATTACTTAAATTCCTTGAAACAACGTCACAATTGAATAAAAGTACTTCTTTGTTGTGTCAAGGAGAAAAAAAACAAACCATGTCTAAAAGGATTCTTTGATGCTTCCAAACCAAGTGATGTGATAGAGAATATATTCCTCTCCAACCTATTTTTACCCCATTTCCCTCCGTCACCGCATAGATAAAAGAGAAAATATGAACGTGTGTACATATATATATATATATATATATATAGATATATACTTGGAAAACAGATTGGATTGAAATCATTGAATGAATTCTCCTCATTCAAATGAAGAACGATTTTCTCATTTTATTAGTAAAATTTAAGACGATATTATGCATTAAAAAAAACATAAAAAAGGGAAAATTTTCATTTTGTTGAATTCAAAGGCTTGAGCACTAAACCTTACCGAAAATACGCTTTCCCACCGCTCATGCAAAAGAAATGTTTTGTCTTGCTAATAATGCAAAAATGAGGCGGTCCCCACACCACCCGAGAGACATCCCAAGGGCAAAAGGGAAAAAGTAAATAAATAAAACAGCTGAAATTTCAAAAAATAAAATAAAAAGGAATCAATATCACTACAAATTTCACAAACACATCGCTGTCCGATAATTATAAACGCGTGCATGCGACGTAAATACAGAGACATCAAGACAACGATAACGCCAACTTAAAATTTAAATAACATCCCACCAACAACAAAAACAAAAAACATTATATAACTTCTATCATCAACCTTTTAAAAGCCAACCAAACCCACTTTTGATTCCATCAAAAACACAAAATACCAATTATGTCCATCTCCATCATACCGACACATCCATACATCCAAACACCATCCATACAACCATAAACATTACGCAACGATAATATATTTCAATAATAATAAATAAATAAAAGCTAATTTACTCTAAAAATGGCTACAAACCCACAGATTCAAAGCTGGCTTGGCGGGCCATAACCCCTTGGCAAGTTGAAGCATGATGGAAAAAGAAGAAGGCTTTCTCACTCGTGCATTTTTCATCCATCATCCATCACACGTAAAAAGAGAATCAACACCAACGCCCACCCCATATGACAGGAAAATTACAACATCAAAAGAGAAAAAATAAAAAAAAAAATTAAAATTAAAATTAAAAAAAGAAAAAGAAAAAAAGAACTGGATAGGTCCCAGAACAGCCAAAGGGGGCGTGCATTCTTCATTCCTTACCTTGATGGGGGGACCCCCCACATCTAGAATAAACTAACAGTGTTTTTTCTTAACCACAGAGCTACACAACCTCCACGCCCACCTAGGTGTGGGTGTTACTTTCTCTAACCCTGAAGACATACAAGACTAATGATTCAAACTACACTTTTTTATTGGTGCATAATACACGGCGTTTTTCTCTTTTAACCTAGAAGCCAACATAGAAATATACCGACCTCGAAGCAGCTGGTTCCCACATCCAATCATTGAAGAAGATCTCTCTAGCTTGGGGATCTAGGTTCTGGTCCAGTTAAGGTGCAGTTTTCCATCTCTGCTGGAAACCCATGTCCTCTCCATATCCACAACAACGAGTCCATGTGTATCCAACTTATTCGGTACTAAGTTAAAAGGACCTACTAATAGACAACCGATAACATCCAAATATTACTAAAAATACTAATAAACATAAACATAACCAAACTTAAATTGCATCCAATCCGATGGTTTCGGCTTTAGACTTCAATGATTTCAAGTATTGGATAGCTTCATCAAGTACCACAATTGGATTCTTGCCTTTGCCGCCAGGTATTATATTCTGCAGAATGCTAATGGTTTCGCGGATTTTCTCCCTTTTCATCCTCTTGCCACTTGAGAAGGAATCCAATTCTCTAAACTCGGGACTTCTGATGTTGGCACGGCTAGATCGTGCATCATCCTCTAACTCTGAGGATATGTTGGGTTTCACAGAGGTTGCAGTGTCCAATGTCAACAGCTTATCGTCACAAGCTCCAAATAACTTCCGCTTTTTAGTGGTACCAGCAGAACTAGCAACTTCTTCTGTGCTTCCACAAAACCAATTTTGCCTATCAAAATCTGTCATTGTACTGGGTGAATGACCTGTACTAGTCACTTCATCATCCTCGGCAGAATCACTATCATCATCCGAGTAGAGCAAGGCATTAAGCTCTTCTGTGTCTTCATGCATTTCACTTTGCACGCCTATTTCATTATTTTCATTAAATTCATCAGTCAACACTGGTTCTGAGAAAATTTTCAAATCTTTCTTGGTCCCTTCTTCTTCCCCGTTCAAATTATAAGCACCGCGTGCATTGGGATCCCAAGATGTAAGGCACTGAATGGGAGTCCCAATCCCAGAACTAAAGATCAAAGTTGTCTGATCCCCAGAATGATCAATGACAAGAAATCTCTTTTGAGCACACCAAGGCTCCACCTTTGGCTTCGTGCTCTCCCTACAACCTTCATTTGGGGAAGCAGAAAATTTCTCCTTCGGAATCAAGTTTGGAGTAGGCGTGACAGCCTGTCGATGGTGGGGTAAGCAATAAAACCAGCCTCGAGGTTCAGTTGCTTGGCCAGCCTGCAATTGAGGAACCTCAACAGATGCGTTTGCTGGCAAATTACCATTTGTTGATACCATATTTGCACCTGGGCTCATATAACTGTGTTGCCCTAAGGCAAGTGGTGCACCCAAGGAGTTCAGACCAGGTGATCCCCAATCAATGTGCAGCTCAGGATTCCAGGCTCCACAATCTTCACCCATCCAACCGAAACAATTACCTAAAAGTAATTTCACAGATATCAGAACTCAAGAACATTGGAAAAAGCGATCATTGAACATTAAGCTATAACTCATTAGATTGGCACTGTGAAACGTACCAGATGAATGTACAACTAGAATGTGCTGAATACTCTCTGTCTTTGATCAACAAGGAAAATAACTAACTCCAGCTTAACTTAACACACGAATGCAGAAAATATATCTACGTAACAGGTTTGAGTAAATGACGGAAATATTCGGCCTGGAAAACATCAAGCATAAGAAATTTAGAATCCAATAATGTTCTCTCTAAAAAAGAACAAGTAAGAAATCTTCCAAACATGGGTACAGTTAAAATATCAAAACTTGGCAACCTAAATCTTAAAAACAATTGAACAAATGTAATGAATTATGTTTCACTAACCTGGCAATCCCGTAGAGGTTGAAAGCAAGCTATGACTCTAACAATGATGGTGGCACTCCCAGCAATCCCATTTTCGTGTTTCAATGCCCGAAATCTTGTTTGGCTAGCTGCTTGGCACACCATAACTACTTCCCAACCCTTCAATATGAGCAGACAACACGGTCTTCCAGAAGAAAAATACTTTCACACTTAATACTAGGCAAAACCAGAGCACCCTCAATTCAACAGAGATCAGAAAGAACCACCAAAAAAGAGAAACCAAATATACGTGAACAAAGGGATTTGTAATCCCCTTTGTAATGGTCAGGATAAACAATTACCAACTGGGTTAACGTCAAACAGCAGAAAGAACGACTCAAAGAGGAAATTTGACAAACGACAAATTTGTATTTTCAACCAAACAACTAGGAAAAGAGAACGATACGACCAGATATTCAGCTAATTTGCCGGACGTAGCAGGGCACAACAATGAAAAATTGGGAACCCATGGAAAATGACACAATAAGAAGGCCGAGAAGATTTCTTTTTTAAAAAGAAAAAGGTCTTAAAAAGATGATTGAAAATTACAGGATCACTCTACAATACAGGTTCAACGAGATGACTTTGCGAAACACATCAACAGAGAGACTCAACCACCACCGCATGCTGTTCTCTTCTTACCCAGAAGAAAAAATCAGATCGCCTCAGCCTGAATACTATTCCAGAAAAAAAAACCCTGCAAAAAATTTTTTCTTATGATATTAGACAACAATTTTATGTTATTCCAAATTGAAATATACTAACAGCTTTTGGGTGAGCTGAAAAAGTAAGGGTTTATAATATTTCTGAACATTTTTTTGAACACCAAAAAAATTTACTGAGTATAAGGTGAGTGCCTAACATAGAAGGATAAAAACATAATAAACAAATAAAAAAAGCACATGAAATAAAATTAGATCCAATGTCCAATTTGCAGAAATTTTCCAAACAAAATACCAATTTCAAAACCGGGATTGAGCAAATAGAAACAGCAAAGCGAGAAGATTAATCTAAAAATAAAATATAAAATCATCCAGAGCTAATAATAATAGCGAACAAACAGATGCAAAGGCGATTAAAAGCATTCACAAAAAGACAAAATAATAATAATTATAATGATAACAAATAAAATTAGATATTTAAAAAGGAGGACGATTGGGAGAAATTTACATAGAACAAAAACAAATAAATAAATAAATAAACATATATATATATATATACAATCGGCGGAAACGAAAAACTAATCAATTTCTTCAAAACACAAATAACATATAAAATCCGAAGCGAGGCCAAGAAAGACCAACATACAGGGAACAAAAAATGGGTTTGCGGAGGAAGAAGAAATTCTGAGCCACCAAAAAATTTAACCTAAGCGTATGAACCTCCAAAAAGCCAAGTGTGAAAGACCCAGATCGGACAGAAGCACAAGAAAAAAAAAAAAGGCTTTTTTGATAGGATTAGATTAAGCAAAGCAGGCGATGAAGGGTAAGAGAGAGCGAGAGAACGAAAATGAGGTATAATCAAAGGCGAAACTTGGAGTGTACACGGAGGCAGAGATTATATAGAAACTAATTTGACAGAAATGTCCCTGCTCTGGGGATCAAATTATAAAAATGTTTCATTTATTATTATTATTATTATTATTTATTAATATTGTTTAAAAATAAAAAATAAAAAAGTTTTTGATACGTGCGTGCGTATGGGAGTGAAAGAGTGCACGCAAGGTATAAGTGAAGAATGATGAAGCACAGTCGGGGCCCTTAGGGGCCCCTTTTTTTTTTTTTTTTTTTCTACTTTTCTCCGTGTGGGGGAGGGTGGTTTTATCATTACCTGGTGACTTTTCGTCCTGTTGACCGTCTTTCTTTCGCTTTGGATCTCAAAACCGACACCGTTTTGACTCCTGTCTCTCCGCTTTGGTTTCTTTTGGCTTCTGTTTGGATTTTGTATTATTCCCGTTCCTACTTCTGCCAACGAATCTTGTCTCTATTTCTCCCGGGAATATCATCATTTTACTTTTTTCGAATTACCGTACTTACCCTCCTACTTTTATTCTAATGACACTGCACTACAATCTCTCTCTCTCTCTCTGAAAAGAACAACTTAGACTCAGATCAATATCCTTGTGTATATTTTTTTCGCTTTGGATATCATATATAGAGTTAAATGCATACACAATATAGCCAAAAAGAAAAGTGAGAAATTTTTTTTTTTTAATTATGACATTAATAAAAATAGTAGCATGCAATGTATATAAAATATAAAGTTCAATCAGGCCCAAAATTGTGTCTTGGTATCTGAATGGCCATTTTATCAATTCATTTTTATGTATTTTTTTAATTTACTTTTCATGCAGTAAAATTGTGGAAATTATTTTTTTTTCCCAACAAAAACTTATCAAAGTTTAAACAAACAAAAGGTTGCTGTTTATTCCCATCCATGTGTTCTAATCAATAATCAATCGCAAAATACACGACATGATAATAGTTATTCTAAAGTCACTCTCATATCACAATCCCGACTACATTATTTTAAAAAAAGGAAAACAAACGGTACTCTGATTTAATTAATCCGTTCTAAGCAAACACAAAATGAAGTTTTTTTTTTATTTATTTTAAACACTAAAATTAAATTAGATTTTTAACTGAAAATGTAATAATAATAAATTAAAGTCCAAATCCAATTAGTAGCTGCATCATGATATTTATCTATGATTGTTTGGAATATGATTAATGGAAATTATGCTAATCACTTATGAAAAAGAGTGCCTTTCATTTATTGAAATCTAATATACTCATAAGCAATTCAGATTTTTTCCTCCACAAATACTAACCAATTAATCCATTGCAAAGTACCAAATTTAAACCCATAGGCATTCAAACCCAAAATCAACATGTAATTGATCAAATTCAAAAGCTTTATTTGAATATTTGACCACTCACCGTGAATCCAAAGAACAACTTTCGCACCATAAAATGATAATGAATTCAACCGAAGAAAAAAAAAAAAACAAAAAAAAGAAGCTTTTTTACTGGTACATTTTACAAAGAAAGTTTTAAAAGGGGAAAAAAATTAAGGAAGAAAATTGTATGAGATGGAAAAAGAGGAGGTATCCAATGTTTTTCATGAGGACCAATAATTTGGAGCTTGACCATTCAAAGCATGAATTATAGAAGCATAATGGGGTCCCACTGGATGCTGATCTGCAAATAGGAAAGGAAGAAGGAAGAGAGTGGTACATTTATGGTATATTTGTATAACACACACACACACACACACAACCTGACATTTTATCTGCTTTGCTTATTATTTATCAATGACCTACTTTAGGATTTATAGAGTAAAAAGGGCCAAATAGCCAATTGGTCACTCTTTGTGCCTGTGGGTCTACATTAATACTTTTCATTGATTTGATACATGGATGTGTCCCAACCTTCGTTACTTTTACTTCCACCAAACCAACTATTTTTTTTTTTTTAATGAAAAAAACAACAAACTTTTTCAATTTAATTGGGCTGAATTATTATCGAAAAAAAAAGAAAAAAAAGAAAAAAAAAGACATCAAAAGTATAAGTAGTTAAGTCTAGCTATGGTTTTTGCATTAGATCATGTGAAAGTATAGTATTTGTGTTTTGAATTCAAAAATACTTTTTTAGAAAATAAAAATAGAAAAAAAAAAGACTAAAGTGTAAACCAATATATTTTTCACTATTTTTCTTTGATAAAACTCTTACATTTTATCTTCTTCGAGTACAACCCACATGATAATGGTCATCGGTACTATAAAAAATTTTCTTCCACAATTTATAACCAACAAAAAGGGGGGAAAAAAAAAAAACACTGCTAAAATGTTTATGTATATGTATTTTTTGTTATAAGATACACGTATAGATTAAACCATATTTTTGTTCGCAAATTGTTTCTAGTTAAAAAAAAAAAAAAAAGTTTTTAAAATGTATGAACAAATTAAGGCCCGTTTGAAATTGCTTGTAAAGTTTTAAAATTAATTATGAAACAATGAAAAACTAAATTAGGTGTTTGATAAAACTAAACAAAATGTAGTTCTCCACGAATCTAAATGCTTTAGAGCTAATTTTGAAAAGTATTATAAAGATAGCTTATTATGATAGATCATGGTTAGTATAAGTTTATTTTTGCTTCTGTTTTTTCACTAACGTTTTTTTTTTTTTTTAAATCACTCTTTAATGATTTTAGTTAAAAAAACATTTTTAAAAGCCTAAAATACTGCTACAAAATTATCCAGACATCTTTACAAGCTGTTTTCATATATTAAAAAATGTTTTTAACTTCTGAAAAAATCCCAAACAAAGCTAGATTATGATTTTAGCTTCTCCCATAAACTATTACTAAAATATCAAATTTGACCTTTGTTAATGAAGAAATTTTTTTCCAATTTTCAATTTTACAATAAATGAGCTATAATAATTAAATATTTTTTCTCTCTAACAGAGTTATGGTGAATAACAAATTATGTTAAAAAAATATGTAGTGCTATTATTTATAGAAATAAAAATAAGAAAAATTTTACGATATTATTATAATAATATTACTAAGGTGATAATAATAATATATGCTATTTTCAATCATTATATAAAGCTACAACAATTAAGCAGTATTATTTTTCATATTTTTAAAATTTACAAAATTTTGAAACATCTATTCGCCAAATACTGACTGATTTTTTTTTTCAATTGATTTTTTCTTTAATACAGTTAAAATTGATTATTTTGGAAATTAGAACAACATCAAATCAAGCCTAAATAGTAAGTAAGGGCTACATTATCGCGGCAGATATCATAACCTATGGTGTAGAGACCTCTTTTTTCTTTTTCTTTCACAAACTCTTTGCCCTTTTTGCTAGTAGTAATCTTTACTCTCTTGAAATGGGGCACAAAAGAGTGTTTCTTCTCATATATATATGCCCCAGAAGAGTGTTTCTTCTTTTATATATATATATATATATATATATATGTATATTAAAAAAAAAATTAAACATGTCCCTTTTTCTTTTTTGTTCTTTTTATTTTTATTTTTTATGGGTATGTCCCTTTTTTTCTTTGATGTAAAACATGCCATGTTTTTTTATTTTCTTTATTTTTTTCAGCAACAAATTTAAAACATGTCATGACAACCAATATTATTGAGCCCAGATTTTGTAGTTCTTTCAATACCTTGATGAATACATAGATTTTTTTAAATAAAAAAAAAAAAAAAACTAAAAACATAGAATTAAAACCCTCGCATTTTTCCCACTCTAAATATAAAAGAGCCTTCAGAGAGTTTTGTTTGACTATGAAATAATTCGTTTTAAAGAAAAAATAAAATTCTTATTTGAATAGTACGTACTATGACCTAAACTTCTAAAATTTTCATCACTACAACTTCTAAACTTTTCGTCACTACCCAAATAGCTTCTTCTTCATCTTCTTTTTTTCCCACCTGTTAAACCTTCAATCCATAGGAATGCCATGGATAATACAAATGAAGTAACATTCTTACATTCCATAAAAAGGTCATACCTTTAATAGGATGAAATGCTTTGAATTTGTTAAATTCAGCATATCAAAGCTTTTGCCTTTACTGGTAAAGGTTTAGAGTTTCAATTATTACCAAAAAGAAAAAAAAGGTTTAGAGTTTCAATTTGTCATCACCAGTATAAAAATATATATAGATAAAAAAAGGTTAATATCCACACATATATATGATTACAAAAATAACCTCAATTGACAATATATCAATGATAAATTTATCAATTTATAATTATCTCCTGTATTTAGGCAACCACACCAAACAAGACTATTAAATTTTCTATTAAATTATACACTAGAGGAAGAGCTTTAAAAAATTTAAAAAAAAAAAGGGCATAGTACAGGAGGCTAGACAGGGTATGGCTGGATTGAATATATAAATAAAAAGTAGACCCCATGATTTAGATCACCTGAAAGAGATCTTATGCACAGATAAGAAGATCCATAGTACCCAATTATCAATGAATTTTCTTAATATTTTATTCTTAATTAAATTCTTACTTTCATGCCCTTTTGTTTGGAGTGGAGGGAACAATAACCACGCCCAATCAACTCCCCCTCCTTCTTCTCCCAATCTCATTGGGTCTTCCCTTTTGGTAGCACCAAAACACTCTTCTACTCTACTATATGAGATGTAAAGCAACGATTCCTTTTTTGCTTATATCATTTTAATTTTTTTTTTTTTGGGTTACTTTATTTTATTAAAATTTTCTCTTTTTAAAAAGACAACTTTCCTCCGCACGTCTTATGTGTTATTTAATCATCATACTCACTTTTATTTATACATTGATTTAATATGTTATCTCTTTGAGAGAATATAAATAAATATATATTGTTGAATGGTGCAATTAGACCCTTTTATTGATTATATGAGAATGGTGGTTGTGGATTGACCACTTACATAGTTAACTGAAAATGAGAAAGTCTCACTGTTGTTGTTTTTTATTTTAAGTAAATATAATTGGGGGGTTTTGATACTAGTTCAGCAATCAAGATTAGTAGCTAACCCACCAAAAAGAAAAATTTGGATGATTCTATGCAACGCACCAATAAAAATATTCAGTACTGTTAGAAAAACCCAGCAATCGCCACTAGTTTGCCACCTAGTGGACCATCGATATTCTGTGGATGTCTATCCCATGTTTGTTTCAACATATCCATCGACATACTTATTCCATTTAAAGACTAATTTAACTCCAGCTTAACAAATTTCAAAACACGATTCCCCCAAAAGAAACTTCCAAATCCATATAAAATTGAATTAATATTGATCCACACTGTTTTTATGCAACCAAGAAAAGTAACAAAAAAAAAAAAAAAACAAAAAAACAAAAACAAAAAAAACTTGGCTTGTTCAGCGAGAGGAAAATCTAACGGTGTGGTTGGGTGCTATCATTTCAATGTTCCTATTTTGTTATTCAATGTTATTGCCTGGGATATTCACTCGATCAGAGGATAAACTAGAAACTGAATTAATTTAGGTTTTTAAGTCCTGCCAAACCAGAAAACAAAAATATGCAAAAATTTGGGTTTGTCGTACCACAATGGGAGCATCCCCATCAATGTCACTTTATAATGCACAAATACCTTCCATAAGACAACAAAAACAAAAGGAAGGGCTTGATCAAACTCCATCCAATGTCCCATAATGTAACACGTATTAACTAGCATTTGACTACCATTTTTAAAAAAGCAAGAGAGAGAGAATGTGTGGATATATATATATATATATTAAGATACATATATATATATACATACATATATATATATATATATTTATAGAGAGAGAGAGAGAGAGAGAGAGAGAGAGAGATGCATATAAGAGGGTTTTGGTGGGAGAGCGTGGGACATGAAGACCATGGAGCCATTTGGTTGTGGATTCTCCAACAAAAACATCCACGCTTGGAAAGCTAGAACAATACCTCTCCACCACCCCCACTAAAAGGCTCAAATGCCTTTGCTTTTTTCTTAAATAGTTAAAATATCTTTAAAAAAAAAAAAAAAAAACAAAACAAAACAAAAACAAAGCCAAAGCATATAGCAAAAGGAAGGGAATCCATGCTTCCCCCTCTTCCCCTTATCACCCACTTTCTTAGACTTTTATTCCACTCTTTACTTTATATTAATTAATTTACTCCAAATAATATGGCCCATCCAAATGCGTCAAGTCCTTCTAATTCACGTTTATTTCTTGTTAGGATGTGTTGGAACTTCACATAGTACCACCATATATTGGCACCATTGAGTACGTATTAATCCTTTGATTAATTTGGCTTCAAATTCTCATCATCAAACACGTGCAACTAGGCACACGCATTTGATTTCAAAATTCCAATGTCACCCAACTACATTATTTATGCATGCCTATTTTTGAAAAAATATTATTAGATTATGTAGAATATATTATATTCAAAATAAATAGGTTTAATGACTTTAGCATCGAAATTCTTTTATTAGTATTTTAAATTGCTTAGTAATTGATATTTAAAAATGTATAATTTGTTTGTATGAATTTGATAAAATATTAAAATTTTTATATGATTTAATATTTGATAAAGAAAAGAACAAAACATATGATTTAATTGATCTGATATGGGTTTATTTTGCAAGTATATTACACATGGTCAAATTCATTTGCTAAAGCAAAAGCTAATGTAATTTAGTTATAATTTGTCTCATCAAAACATGGTACTTTTTCTATACATATTTAGACCTTATTTTGTAGGGTATGCACCAAGTGATCTCCATTTATAGTGGTGGAATATATATGTCAAACATCATTTTGGGATAGTTTTGTTGCAGGTTCATGTCCCTTGGATAAGCAAAAAAACAGAAACCTTCGCATCATAATCTTTTAGATGTGATGTTGAAGTGTTGAAGTTTACTTCTCATCTGTTTTTTGGTTTCTTTTTTTCAACCACTGCCTACAAGGGTACCGAAAACTAAATGGGCACAAAAGATCACTTTGCTCATCTGAAGGCAGCATTATACGGTTTTTTTGAAAAAACTTTCAAAACTATAAGGATGGTTTTTGGTCATTGCCTTGTCCAAATATACTTGGATTGAAAACACACTAAGCTTCCAGTGCAAGTCAACCCCCATAACACCACCACCCCACTCTTCGTTACCATTGTTTCAAATTCAAACCAAACCAGCTCTGACCCACCTTATCACGTAGAAATGCAAAATCATCATAGAACCCGGTAATAAATAATTTAACTGAATATAATTGTTTGTGACCAACTATATATATATATATATATATATGATAAATAACAATAATTTCAACTTTATTTGAAATTGCGATCATAGGAATTATTTCATTAAATCAAACCTTACATCTTGTAAAGTAGTTATTTTGTTAGTTGGCGAATTGTGAAAAAAGTTTTGACTTTCAATTTTTTTGTTTAAAGTTTTCTTAGGAACATATGTCTAGTGCTAAAAAAATCCTCCCACTCCCAATTTAACATATCTCAAAAAAAGCCAAAAAAAAAAAACATTACGATGTCAAATAACAGGAGGAAAAAAAGAAGGATTAAAATCAAATATAGTGTTTACCAACTATATGGTTTTGTCAATCTAATGTTTGATCATAACTAATAATCCAATAATATTTTTCTAATCATATATAATCCTAGATTTTAAGAATAAAAATAAAAGAAATTATAACTCACACGTGGGACTCATCACTACACGTGGATTGGGGGTTAATTGTGGCTCTCAATTTGCAAATAGTTACAAGCAGTGTTTGGAAAAGTATAGTGGGGAACAAACTATTAGTACATCGATGATGGCAAAGTTATAGTTTTAATGAATTGCGCCGTGCGTCCATTTTCCAAACAAAAAAATAAAATAAAGAAAAGAAAAAGACATTGCAAATTCCACAAACAAAGCTCACCTTCTTACTACTCCAACATTAAGAAAAAAAAAAGAAAAAAAAAAGATAAAATAATTAATTGAGGAAGACATAATTAATGTCGCTCATTGTTCCAACTGATTTTACCAAACCAAGAGTGGGATATTCAAAAAATGAGTTGCTTTTTTTCTGTTAATTAGCACAAATAAGTCAAGATTATCCACCCATAACAGTAGTGTAATTATCATATTGACCGAAAAGTAACACTAGTATAAGACTAATCCCCGTTCCCACGTAAGAATTATGAATTTTTCTGTCCCAGTGCCAGTCCGTACATATATTGATCGGTAAATTGGACCTCGATTAGATTAAAAGTGCATACATCTACAGCGATTACCCTTTTTTTTTTATTGTGATAGTTTGTTTAAATATATTTAATATCATCTTATTTGCAAGCATTTGTAATTCCATAACTTATATTTTATTACTAAAGTGAACGCGGGTTGTTATTTTATTAGCACCAATGCTAATGGTTCTATGAACATAGATAAAATAAATGATATGTCAAATCCTACTCGTTAAGAGGTTTGAGGTCCTTACTTGTTTTAGAAAAAAAAGTATTATCCCTTCCATTACATTTAAAATAATAATATGTCAAATCTTATATAATCAACAATTTAAAAGAAGCCAATGATAAATAATTTATCCTAACTACATCGAATATATATATGTGTCTATAAAATGTGGAAAACAATTAATATGTCATTCAACTGCCCATTAACTAGTTGCTCTATCATAACCCAAAAAGTTGGTGTGCAAAAAAAGGATAGTGATGTAATTTCCCAACAAAAGGAAATGAAATTTTTTTTTAAAAAAAATTGGGCATGTTATTAAGAAGTTCAAATAATAAACAATTAAGCAATAATGTCAGGTTTTCCAGTAAGTGTTTAAAGAAATAAAATAAATAAATCCCAAAAAAGTGGGGAAGAAAATCTTTCAATTCCCGACCACAAAATCTCCGAGTACAGTAAGAAGCAGCAGACTTTAGGAGAAAAGTCTCTCACGCGGCTCATAAATCCCTTTTTTATTAAACACGCCGTCTTATCTTTCACAATATTTCTCGGAGCTTTGTCACCCTACTTCTCTACTCGTACACCGCCAAAATACACCCAGATCTCATCCAACGGCGAACCAACTCAGACAATATTTTATAAAAATTTTACGAACCGTCGGATCATGATTGGTGCTCAATGGATGTGGGGTCAATTTTAAAAAAGACTCAAAAACCAAAGGCGTTGAAAATGCAGGGACGCAACGCACGTGGCGGAATCTGAAAGGGTCACGCCTCGATAACAGACGGGTAGAGATAAAAGATACACCCAAATGATGAGCGTGAAAAGCAGGTGGGGGAGAGAGAGAGAGAGAGAGAGAGAGAGAGAGAGAGAGAGGTAGGAGGGGTGCGTATGTCACGTCAATGTGTATGTCATGGGAGTGTGCGCAATGCGCACCCCAAGCATCACCATCTTAAGTGGTAAGTAAAATAGGCGCATGCATTGGCGCACGCCTGGAAGAGAGAGGCTCGTTGTTCCACAAACTGTATGTATATGTGAGTCTGAGACTGACTGAGTGCGTGAAAGCGGGTTGGGTCAAACCCTAGTGAATAAATGTGGGTGAACTGGGTGGTTTTTTTTTTTTTTTTTTAACTTTAAAATTTTTTTAAACCCATGCACGCGAGAGGAGGCACTGGCTCTGATCTCTCTGCTGAGGGGCTCAGACTCTCTGCATCCTGACACACCAGCTATGCTTGTGAGTTCCTTTTTTATGACCGATGGATAAGGACTCCAGTTCAACATACGACCGACGCGTGGCATTGAAATACATTTGATACAAGTGGGGTCCACACCCAGCGGCCGTTGCGGACTCGTAGCCGCCAGTTAGGCGTGCTTTGTGGCGTGTTTTAACTGGAGTTTTCTTACGCTTTTTTTTTTTTTTTGGCCTTACTTTGCGGTGATTCTGGGGTTATTAGTGCTCTGTGTTTGGGAAAAATAGAAAATTCCCCTCTTTGACCTTTGGTTTCTTATGCTTCGTAAATTTCATTTTAACCACCCCTCTTGGATTTTTCCTTTTCCTTTTTTCTAAATATATTATATTTATATATATTTTTATTTTAATTGGTCCAAAATCTAAGAAACGTAGCTAGATTAAGTCGGTGATGTGAATTTCCGGCTCAGAGTACTAGGATGGTCCGTAGCTTTTACATTGTGTTTATTTTCTTTGTATATGGTATCCGTGTCCAATAATATATTATACGTTTGATTCAGGTCAAAATTAACTTAGGCTTCTTTTTTTTTTTTTTTTTTTTTTTTCCATTGATCACCTGGATTTACATTCTCAATGTCGACTTTATTTTAAAATAAATTACATATTTCCATGCAGTGTTGAATTTCTGTTTGCCACAAACACATGATGATTCTTTGTCATATTTGATTTGTATTTTAGGCAGCGTAAGCATTAGTCCTGCTTGTATTACGCAAGGTTGACCACGTTTGATTTAAAATATATATTAGCATAGTTTTCCTTTTAGCTAGGCTAGCGTTGAAGAATAGACCATTTTATGGAGTTTCTTTTATGTTGTATATAAACTCGAGAAATTCTCTTTTTTTTTTTTTTTTTGTTTCTCTAATTTATATCAAAACAAAGTCAGAATGTCTTTGCTGTTCTCAACTTTGAATCTGCATTTATAATTTTGTATGCCTTTGGACCTTTTTTGTTCAGTACTAATGTAGACCAATTTAAAGCGTTTATTGTTACTATTATTTCCCAAATGAACAACAAAAGGAGAAAATATATATATATATATATATATATATCCATATAAAAGATAATGGAAAAAAAAAAAAAAAAAGTGCTTTTAATTTAAAGACAATCCGCGTGGGTTTGAAACCGTGTGCAGTCCAGTCAGAGAGGTACCTAAGAGTACCACTGTCAGTGGTACTGCCGTTTGGTGAAGTCGTTCGCCGCGATGGATCAGATCCCGACTACGTCCTCAGCCTTGTCGTACAACGTTATTGCCGAACCAAAATCATAACCTTTGATGTTCATTTTCTTCCTTTTTCACTTCTATATGTATTTAAATATATATATATATATATTATTCACAGTAAATTTCATGGTTCACAGATATTAAAAACCCTCTAAATTTTTCCATACACAACAATTTTCCATCCATTACTTTTTTTTTTTTTTTAAAAGAAAAAGAAAATGACCCTCATTTAATTACTGGAATTAATACATTCTTGAACATTAAAATTATAAAAGGATTGGGTGGTGCCCCAAAGCTTGTCTTATATATATATATATATATATGTTAAAGGGAAGGATGGGTTTCAAAATGTTGACATACAAGTCAAAAGTTATAGACTGAGGGAGGGTATTAGGAGCTTCAAAATTTAAAATTGAAAGAGAGAGAGAGAGAGATAGAGAGAGACGAGCACTGAAACGAGGAACGACGATCATGGAGGTACTAATGTGGTCCAATTGCCAGTAATGTAAGTGACGTAGATCTTGAATAACAACGAAACGCCACCTCCTTTTAACCCTTTTTCCATTGTCCTCTATTCTCAAACAAAAACCCACTATGATAGTTGACCTCCTTCCATCTTATTTCATTTTAGAAAATTCACTCCCACTTATCTATTGCTTGCTGTTATGTACCAAACATTTCCTAAAAAATATCCAAAATTTTGAAAGTAATATCATAAGCGTACGATAAGTCATTTGCATGTGTATGATTCATGTCGTGTGGGCTGGTCTACCTATGGGTTTATTATGGTGGTTAGCTACTAGGACAATTCATTTCAGGTCCATTTTACACACTAGATTTGATATACTGTTCAAGTCTAGCCAAATCAATTTGAAATTTTGCCAAACAGATCCTTAAAGTTCAGAATGAATGATCTGTCTTTCCTACAAGCCCAAACGGGTCCTTTGGTAATGACGTCCAACTACAAGCCCAACATAGCCCGCAGAACCAAATATTTGTTACTTTTTTTATTTTTTATTTTTTTCCCCTTAAAACATTTATTTTCTAATGTTTTAAAATTTTTTAATCAAACATGAAATTATAACTCTCACATTTGTTTTTTCCTGAAATTTATTCTTCTTGGGAAGTTTTGAAATGTGTTATTATTAAACCTCAAACTATAACGTTTTTTATTTAGAAAAAAAAAAAAAAAACCTAGAACGATTTACCTTTCAGAAGAATTATTTAAAAAAAATTTGAAAAGGAAAAAAAAAAAAAAGAAGAAGCAAAGCAAAAAGATTAACAAAAAAAAAAAATAGGGTTTAAAATCTTTTGATTTGGAATTGCTTCATCCAAAGGCATAAAAATAAAGGTATATTCAGGAGTGATTCTTAAGGCCCCAGTAGTGAGGTAAAGAGGTTAAATTTATTTACTTCCCAAAGTATTTGGCAAAATAAATAAATAAATAAAAATCTAAAATGTTTTTCAGTGGTCACGTATTCGTGCCTTTGAGACTCTTCCCAGACTCACCAATAGCTAAACTAATTAATGATTTTTCTATAGGGTGCTTCTGTTTTTACACGATTTTTATTTATTTATTTTTTTTTTTAACACTGCAATTTTGTGTAAAATACTAAAAACCCTTCATTTTTTTTTTTTTTTTTTATCTTTAAAACTTTTTATAATGCTCAGTCCCAATCAAACTCAGACCCACCGTTTCCCTCTGTTTCCATTGGTCAGGCTTTTTAGCATTTTTGCATCCCTTTTTCTCGACTTGCATTGCAACGCCACCATACACCAACCCACAGAGCATCCTTTTACGTGACACACCTTCGTATCCAAAAATAGCAGCATATTTACAAAGTGAACAACATCATCATTTCAGCCTCTCCAATTCCTTCGATCTACTGCCAAACTGAGAACCCAAACTGGAAACTAATATCTAAAAAAAAATCAATATTAAAAAGTTAAATCAACATCTAAATCCAAAAGACATAAAGTGTAACAGTTTTCCTTTATGCTTAATAAATGTGAATGATTTTCTTTGATGGCCTATATGGGTTTAATGAACATTAATTGGTGGGTCTGAGATTTTTTCCCTCACGTTTTGGCTTTGAGAAAAATATGCTATTTTAAATAAAATAAAAATCTGGATGTTGAGAGTTTCAGGATAACATGTTCTTGTGAGTTGAATGTTCATACAGAGAGAAAGTTTTTTGGAGAACAACGGGAAGAGAGCACTAAGAGCAGATTTTGAAAATAGAGAAAAACATTAAGTTGCATAGAAGGTGGTAAAGTGAGGATACACTTAAAATTTGAAAATATAGATTTTGAAGATGCTGTGTATGTTTGCATCAGTTGTATTTTAGGAGATATCATTGGAAAAATCTGTACTCGTAAAGCAAAAATTATCATAAAAAAACTTGATACCACATACACCTCGGATAATTGATGTGTACCAAAATATTTAGATCAAGAAACAGATATTAAAGGACAGAGGAGAAGAGAAGACAAAGAACAAGATAGGTTGGAAGTCAATTTTATTCATTCATAATAACTTCCTACAGCCTTACTTCTATATATATATATATATATTACATGGATAAAATTTAGTTTCTACTAACATATAACTTACATAAACACATAAATAAATAACTAGCAGTAACCTCCTCCTATAACCTCCTTCTACCACGATCCCACGCTCAAGAGGTCATGAATTGCATGTTAATGAATTATCCACATGAGGTCCACATCATTCTCCCTCTCTGAAAATCATCCTTGCCCTCAAGGATGAAAGCAGATACGTCCAAACTGTCTTGCATTCTCCCAAGTTACATCCATATTGGTAGTACCTGCCCATTTGATCTGTTGTGGTTCTCTGACCACTTTAGAGAAGAAATATGAGAAGAAAATAAAAGAATTCTATTAATCTCTTAAAAATAGAATACAAAAATAAAAACTTCTCTCATGGAGGATTCTCTCGTGGAACCTCTCTCTGCACTCTCCAATTCTCTCTGGAATTGCTCACTCTTCTCTCAAGTTCTCTCTGGAACTTAAACAACTCTCTTTCTTGGAGTTTTTTCTCAATTCTCCTCACTTGGGAGGATTGAGATTGCTCTCTTGGCTTGATTTTCATGGAACGGTAAGGAGCCTATTTATAGGCTTACAAGGCCACAATTTTCAACATCTTAGCCCACAATTGTTGATCGGTGCAGCAATGGTGTCAACAATGGTGGCTGTCAACAATGGTGGCTGTGGTTGGTGCGGTTGGTGTGGTTGGTGAGGTTGTGGGTTGGTGCGGCTGGACTTCACAATTCTCCCCCTCCAGCCGCATTTAAAACTGATGGTCATCTGCCATCTATTCCAGCTATGTCTCTGCATAGCTTCAGCTTCTCTTGAGCAACAACTTTTGTTAGCATATCTGTTGGATTCTCTTTTGTGTGGATCTTCATCAGTTTCAGCAACTGTTGATCTATTACTTCGCGTATCCAATGATAGCGGATGTCAATGTGCTTTGTACGGGAATGATACATTGAGTTTTTGCTCAAATCCATGGCACTTTGGTTATCACAATGTATCTTGTAGTCTTCTTGCTTGATGCCCAATTCTGTGAGAAAACGCTTTAACCACAACATTTCCTTACCCGCTTCCGCTGCGGCAATGTACTCTGCTTCAGTAGTGGATAAAGCAACACACTTCTGCAATCTTGACTGCCATGACACAGCTCCCCCTGCAAAAGTGTAGAGATAACCTGATGTAGACTTTCTATTATCAGGGTCTCCGGCCATATCTGCATCTGTATAACCTTCTAAGATTGGATCACCTCCCCCGTAGCACAAGCACAGCTTCGATGTACCTTTAAGATACCTGAGAATCCATTTGACTGCTTCCCAGTGTTTCTTTCCAGGATTTGAAAGAAATCTGCTCACAACACCTACTGCATGAGCAATGTCTGGTCTGGTACACACCATTGCATACATCAGACTTCCTACCGCTGAAGAATATGGTACTGAAGCCATCTCCTCTATCTCTTCTTTGGATGAGGGGCACAATCTCTTACTCAACTTGAAATGATTTGCAAGTGGAATGCTGACCGGTTTGGCTTTATCCATGTTGAATCTCTTTATCACCCGTTCAACATACTTCTCTTGAGATAGCCATAACCTTCTATTCTTCCTGTCTCGGATTATTTGCATTCCCAAAATTTGTTGAGCTGGTCCTAAGTCTTTCATATCAAAAGACTTAGACAATTCTTTCTTCAGCTTACTAATCTTCATTGCATCTTGTCCAACGATCAACATGTCGTCCACATATAGCAAAAGTGCAATGAAGTTTCCACCTGAAAATTTTTTGAATATAAACACACTGGTCTGCTGCAGTCCTTTTATAGCCTTGACTCACCATAAACGAGTCAAACTTCTTATACCATTGTCTTGGTGCTTGCTTGAGGCCATACAAGCTCTTCTTTAGCTTGCATACGAGGTTTTCTTTCCCTGAAACCTCAAATCCTTCTGGCTGCTCCATGTAGATTTCTTCATGTAAATCACCGTGAAGAAATGCAGTCTTCACATCCATCTGCTCAAGCTCTAGGTTTAGACTTGCTACTAAACCAAAAATGACTCGAATTGAAGTCATTTTTACCACTGGTGAAAAAATCTCATCAAAGTCAATTCCTTTCTTCTGAAGAAATCCTTTGACCACCATTCGGGCTTTGTGTTTCACCACCTTTCCGCTGCCATCTTTCTTGAGCTTGAACACCCATTTATTCTTTAGTGCCTTCTTTCCTGTTGGAAGCTTAACCAACTCATAAGTATGATTTTTCTGCAAAGATTCCATCTCATCTTGCATTGCTTGCAGCCATTTTTCCTTCTCTTGATGAGAAACAGCTTCCTGGAAACTCTCTGGCTCCCCCTCTTCAGTAAGCAGAATATACTCAGATTCTGGAAATCTCTTTGATGGAATTCGGCCTCGCTCAGATCTCCGAACTTGTAAACCACTGGTTTCAGGAGGTGTACCATTATCTGACCGCTGTGATGGCCCTGCAGCAGCTTGAGAGGATTGAGTCTCCCCTTGCTCAATATCCCCTTCTTCCTCCTGGTCTGCTTCTGGTATATCTTCATGCACCTCATTATCCTCTGTGGCTATTTGTGCTGGTGCTGGATTAGGACAAAAAGTCTCGGCACTAGAACTACAATTAGGAGACATTCTGGGCTTTTCAATGTCTTCCATTTTCTGGTTTTCTTGGAATACTACATCCCTGCTTCTAATAACCTTCTTTGTTTTCGGGTCCCATAACCTGTATCCGAATTCTTCGTCTCCATATCCTATAAAGATGTATGGAGTAGATCTTGCATCGAGCTTCTGTCTGAGCTCCTTGGATACATGTACATAAGCTATACAACCAAACACTCTTAAATGAGAGTAGGAGGGAATCTTACCCGACCACACTTTCTCCGGAATTTCAAAATTCAACGGTACTGACGGTGATCTGTTGATTAAATAGCAGGCGGCACGAACAGCTTCTCCCCAGAATGGCTTTGGCAGCTTAGCCATACTGATCATACTTCTGACCTTTTCCATAATGGTTCGGTTCATTCTTTCGGCTATTCCATTATGTTGTGGGGTGCGAGGGACCGTCTTCTCATGTCGAATGCCGTGTCTTCTGCAGTAGGCATCGAACTCTTTGGAAGTATACTCGCCTCCATTATCTGAACGGAGACATTTCAGCTTCTTTCCTGTTTCACGCTCTACCATGGTATGAAACAGTTTGAAGTAATCCAATACCTGGTCCTTTGTCTTCAAGAAATATACCCACACCTTCCGAGAAGCATCATCAATGAAGGTCAGGAAATACTTGTTGCCACCTAATGATTCCACCTCCATGGGACCACAAACATCAGAGTGCACCAGACTAAGCAACTCTGATCTTCTCGATGCAGAGGAACTGAAGGAGACTCTATGTTGCTTACCAAACAAGCAGTGATTACAAGGATCTAGCACAGCATCCTTGCAAACAGTGATAAGCTTCTTCCTTGCCAAAGTGGACAATCCTTTTTCACTCATGTGACCGAGTCTCTGGTGCCACAGATTTTGAGACGCCTCTCCTTCTGCAATATTGAGGCTGTCTGCACATATCTTCACATGAGTCTTGTACAATGTTCCACAAATATGTCCTCGGGCGACAACTATGACACCTTTCGTCATTTTCCATGTGCCTTTGCTGAAGTAGTTGTCATAGCCTTGCTTGTCTAAGGCTGCACCCGAAAGTAGATTAAGCCGAAGATCTGGAACATGACGGACATCCTTCAAAGTGATTGTACAACCAACATTCGTTTTTATCTGAATATCACCAGTTCCCATAATCTTTGCGAAACTGGAATTTCCCATCTTTACCGTACCAAAGTCTCCTGCTTTGTACGTTTTAAAGAAATCTCTGTGTGGAGTGACATGGTAGGATGCTGCAGTATCGACTACCCACTCAACATCTTGGGTTGATATATGAAGGCATGTCTCTTCTTCGGTGGAGCAGAGCGCCACTTCTCCTGTACAAGTGACTAGTGTCTCTCCATCCTTCTTCGGCTGATTACCTTGGAGTCTCTGCTCTCTCAACAATTTTCTGCAATTCTTCTTCATGTGACCCTCCAGGCCACAATGATAGCACTTATACGATGATTTTCTACCGTCTGTAGATCTGCCTCTGCTCTTGCTCCTGCCTCTCCCCCTATCTCGACCACCTCTTTGCTGTCTTCCTCTCTCTGTGACGAGGGCATGTGACTGATCCATGCCAATGTCCTTTCTCCTGGCCTCTTCATTAAATAGGGCATCCTTAACCATAGCCATAGTAAGTTTGCCATTCGGGGCCGAATTGCTGAGAGAGACTACCAATGTCTCCCAACTGTCTGGAAGAGAGCTTAGAAGTAGGAGGGCCTGATCCTCATCCCCTAGTTGGTAATCCACAGCAGATAGTTGATTTACCAAGCTCTGGAACTCACTGGTATGCTCGGCTACAGAAGTTCCACTTTGTAATGTGAGATGTACCAATCGCTTAAGCAACAGGGCTTTGTTCCGAGCAGTCTTGGCCTGGTACATGTCCTCCAATTTTGTCCAGAGGGCATATGCATCCGTTTCCTTCGCTACATGATGGAAGACACTGTGGTCGATCCATTGCCTGATCTGACCGATCGTTTTCTTGTTTAATTTCTTCCATTCTGCTACTTTGCTGGGATCGGGGTTTTCGCCTTTAGCTTCTATAGGATCAAACAGATCCTTACAATTGAGGAGATCTTCCATCCGAGGTCTCCAAAGTGTATAATTTGTGGCAGTGAGCTTAACCATAGCTCCCGACGATGATTCTTCCATTGACATTATGGCTTGACCAAAAAATGGAGCTGAATTTGGCAAAACGGAGTTAACCGTTGCGTCCGGAACGGCCGAAAATGGTGGACTTGACTCTTCCGGGGTCAAAATATAATTACCAGAAATTTTGGGGCAAAAAAGAAATTTCACAAAATTTCTGGGTCAACCTGCAAATACAGAAACTATAGGGGTCAATCTGTAATTTCCAATAGTTCAGGGGCTGTACCGTAATTTCAGACAACTACAGGGGTCAATCTGTAATTTCCAATACTTCAGGGGCTGTTCCGCAATTTCAGATAATACAGGGGTCAATCTGTAATTTCCAATAATTCAGGGGCTGTTCCGTAATTTCCGAAACTTCAGGGGCTGTTCCGCAATTTCAGAAAAAATTGCTGACGTGGCAGATGGTGCTGACGTGGCACCACGTGGCAGATGACGTGTCAGATGATGTGGCGACACGTGGCAGATGACGTGTCGGTTGGCGTGGCAGATGACGTGGCCGGTGGGCTGACGTGGCTGCTGACGTGGTCGTCTTCAACCTCCAGACGGCGCGTGCGGCGCGTGGGCGCGTGAACAGTTGCAGAAAAATTTCAGTCGGCGCGTGCGGGCGCGTGAGACGTCCGTTTTCTCTCCGGCGAGCTTCGTTGTTCTCCTCTCGTCGGGTACGTTCACCTGGAATTGTCAAATTAATTATTTGAGCAACTTTCCGAAACACCAACTTGAAGAACAGTAGCTTTGTTTCTTCAAATTTTGGACCCAAGCTCTCGACCTGGAGCTCTGATACCACTTGTTGTGGTTCTCTGACCACTTTAGAGAAGAAATATGAGAAGAAAATAAAAGAATTCTATTAATCTCTTAAAAATAGAATACAAAAATAAAAACTTCTCTCATGGAGGATTCTCTCGTGGAACCTCTCTCTGCACTCTCCAATTCTCTCTGGAATTGCTCACTCTTCTCTCAAGTTCTCTCTGGAACTTAAACAACTCTCTTTCTTGGAGTTTTTTCTCAATTCTCCTCACTTGGGAGGATTGAGATTGCTCTCTTGGCTTGATTTTCATGGAACGGTAAGGAGCCTATTTATAGGCTTACAAGGCCACAATTTTCAACATCTTAGCCCACAATTGTTGATCGGTGCAGCAATGGTGTCAACAATGGTGGCTGTCAACAATGGTGGCTGTGGTTGGTGCGGTTGGTGTGGTTGGTGAGGTTGTGGGTTGGTGCGGCTGGACTTCACATGATCAACATTTATTTTCTAAAACAATAGTTTCCTCTCTGAATGACTCTTGTGTCTAAAATTGTTAGACCTTGTCATTGCATGAAATGAAATTTCTGGCATGGGTGGTTCCTCTGGTTGTGTAGATTGATTCCCGTGGCCTTTTTGTTTCTTAAGTAAACTCATATGGAAAGTATTGTAAATTAGGAAGCCCGCACAAAACACCAAAATCCCCATAATGGTGAGGTTGTGTTGTAAATCCTTTGGAAGTTGGTGTCGATTGCGAAGGAGGTCATCTATCACTTGGACATTAGTTGTGCTAAGAAAATAGGAAGTCATGAAGTTGCTGTCCATTATAGAAGGTACAGAGGTGTACCCATAGCGAGGAGTAGGACAAACTTGTGAAGAATCTCCTTTATGGAATGAATTAAGGTCATGGTCCACTGGTTGCTGCACTAGATGGACGCGCAGATCTTGTAAATCAGTAAGAATCATCTGCAAAGTTGCATTGATTCATTCAAATTTGGTTTCATGCCTTGCCAAAATGGCAAGAACTTCACTTTGGAATTCGGCATCTGTTTTCCCACAAGTATCCATGGAAAGATGCTCTGATACCAAATGTTCCTTTGGACCAATAGGTACAATTGGCTTCCTTCCATTTGGAAGGCTTGGCACTCTAATGGTATTGATGGTTCGTGAAATTTCGAGGATCTGTATCTTGGAAAGAGTTCACTAAGGCTATACTTTTACGCTTTGGCCCAACTGATTTTGAAGATCCTTCGGAAGCGTTAACCTGTTTGCGATAAACAACCACGGTGGAAGCATATTAGGAAACCTTTGAGAGGCTTTCGCATTGCATCGATGGTTTACTTGAATCATTCCTCATCGGGTGTTTTATTGCAGGCTTACGCGATGATATTCGCTTAAATGTTAAGATCAAACATCCTCTCACATTATCTGATGCCATAGGCGTGGCTCGTTTAATTGAGAAGCGTAACTTACTACAAAAGAAATCCACACCACCATACCGCTCACCCACAGTGCCTACAACCACACAAACTCAAGCCAGACCAACTCAAGGAGTCCTGGGGCCAGCACCCCAATGTGCCTCGAACCCTCCCACATTCGGGCGCATATCACCTCAGGAAGCCCGGGAACGGCGTGAAAAAGGGCTTTGTTATTATTGTGATGAAAAGTTTGCTCCGGGTGGTAAGTGAGATTTTTGCTCACTTATTTAGCCCTTAATGCTTAATTAATTGGTTAAAAACTCAAGTTTTAATTTATTTCTAATGCTTTTTGTTAAAAATCTTGAAAGGAAGCTTTAGATTGGAGAGAATGACATATTATTGAGGAAAATGGCAAGTTTGAAGCAATTTTGGAAAAAAAAAAAAATGGAAAGGCTCCACGCCACCCTCCACTCTACACCAAGGTCCACGCCATGGTCCACGCTAAGGTCCATGCCAAAACAGCCCACTTCATGCCAAGTCCACCCTCCACGCCATGGTCCACGCTAACCAACAACCTTTCTTTACAGAGAGACTGGCGTGGAGTGACACCAAAGTGTCGTGCACCCTTAAACTCCATGCCACATTTTTTTTTTTTACATTTTCAGCATTTTTTCGGAGGATAAAAATTGGATGATGAGTTGTCAAAATGGAAAGGTTTTTTGATAAAAAAACAAGGGTGGATCTTCATTCTTGTCTAGGGTAAAAAGGTTTTTATGAAAGGAGCAGGCACGAGGGGAAAATGAGGTGAAAAGGGAGGCACAAAGACCCAAATGGATTTTAGAGAGAGAAGAAGAAGAGCTAGAGAGAGAAAGCTTGGATTGAAGAGGATTGGAGCACCAAGAATCTTCAATTAAATTAGTTTTTCTTTCTCTTCCATTTTTTATTCTCTATTTTTATTGGGTTCATTGTTAATTTTTGAATATTATGTCTTCCTTTATGGATTTTCCCTTGAATTTTGTCATGGTATTTACAAAGAACATGTGTAGCTAAATTTCTATCTAGGATTTTGATGGAACCTCTACTTAGATGATATTTAATTAATGAGTTGAATTTTATTTTGCTTTTATCTAATTTTTTTGTGTTAATCTTGTATTTATTGTTCAATTTACCTTTGCATTTGGGAATTTGCTTGGGTATTGGGTAGATTCACTATTTTATACTTGGGAAGGCTAAAATTGGTGAATTGGTCACTAGATTAACACAACCTAGGTCCTAATTAATATTAAAAAATTTAACTAGGATTTGGGTAGACATAAAAGAGGGGGTTTAAGGCATGAGGACTTAGGAATTTTAGAATGGAATTTTTAATTTTTATTGAGGACTCATAGATTCTAGTTTCACTTTAAAAAAAGAGATTAGATTAAATTGGAATTTCTCTAGGCTAGAAATTGGATGAAGTTTGGTATTTTGTCAACCTAATGAGTTAAATATAGGAAGGGTAGAGGGTACATAAAAATTCTAGGCTTTTAGTTCATTGTAATTACATTTTAGATTGTCAAATTTTATGTTTGTGACTTAATTCATTGTTTAATTTCTTGCTTTACTTGTAATTCCAATTCTCTCACTTTAATTGAGTGCCTAGATAAAAACAATTAGTCAAAATTTTGATAATTAGTTAATATTAAAACCAATTATCGTGGGAATGATACTTTCTCTATTACTTGAAACGACCCGTATACTTGCGGAAAAGTCAACATCACCGGGACATCGTCATGCTCATCCCCAATTATTCATGATTGAAAATGATGCTGAAAACGAAGAGGCCAATCAGGAGAAGGTCACAGAGGAAACCACGGTACGAGAAATTTCCTTCCATGCCATCATCAGAACTGATCACCCTCAAACCATTCGAGTTCTTGGCAAGCTTCAGAATTAGGAGTTAATAATACTAATCGATGGTGGCTCCATTTATAATTTCATATATCAATCTATCATTACCAAGTTTGGACTACTCGTAGACAAAAGCAAGCGGTTTACCGTATTGGTAGCTAATAAAGAACGCATAGAATGCTCGGGAATCTGTCAAGCTCTCACACTGCAAGTTCAGAGGTACTCAATCACCGCCGATTACAACGTGTTGCCGGTAATCGCGTGCCCTCTTGTTTTGGGTGTCCAATGGTTGGCCATGCTTGGGCCCGTGAAAACTAATTATGCCCACTTGACTATGTCATTCGAGAAGGATGGAAACGAGTTTATATTCCAAAGAGTTTAGCAAGGAATAGAAATCCTCATGCAAAAAGAATGTCATGCGCTGCAAGGGTCAGTTACATATGGAACGGGATCTTTTATCTAAATCATTCCCATGTTTTGCTCCTCATAGCAAAGCAATAACTCTCCAGATATGGATAAACTCTTATCTAATTTTAAACATGTGTTTCAAACTCCCATAACTCTTCCTTTAAAGAGATTGCATGATCACAAAATTCCACTAACACCCAATTGCCCACCTGTGAATGTAAGGCCATACCGTTACCCACACTTCCAGAGAACTAAAATTGAACGGTTGGTTAGAGAGCTTTTTCAATCAGGTCTCATACGCCGAAGCAATAGTCCTTTCTCTTCTCCGGTTCTTCTGGTAAAGAAGGCCAGTGGTGAGTGGCGATTTTGCGTCGATTACCGAGCATTGAATTCGATGACTGTGAAGGATAAGTATCCCATTCCGGTGATCAACGAACTCTTGGATGAGCTTCATGGTGCACTTTATTTCTCGAAACTGGACTTACGCTCCGGCTACCACCAGATTCCTGTGCACGAACCAGACATTCTGAAGACAGCATTCCGAACTCACGAAGGGCATTATGAGTTTGTTGTGATGCCATTCGGCTTAACCAATGCCTCATCCACATTTCAAAGTTTGATGAATGACATCTTTCGACCATTCTTAAGGCATTTCATTCTGGTGTTTTTCGACGACATCCTCGTCTACTCGAAATCTTGGGAGGAACACCTGCACTATCTCCACACAGTGCTCAACCTTTTAGCCAAACATCACCTCTATGTCAAGGAATCTAAATGTACATTCAGGGTGACCAAAGTCGAGTATCTTAGGCATGTTATTATTTCCCATAATGGGGTGGAAGCTGATCCAGTGAAGATACGAGCTGTTCAAGAGTGGCCAAATCCCACCACTGCTCGCAGGGACTGTGGTTTCCTCGGCCTAGCTGGTTATTATCGGAAATTTATCAAGCATTTTGGCAGCATCCCTGCACCTCTCACTAAACTCCTTAGTGCCGAAGGGTTCCATTGGACTTCTGAGACAAAGAAGGCTTTTCAACAATTGAAAACGGCTCTAACTATAGCTCCGGTTTTAGCTTTGCCAGATTTTTCACAGCCCTTCACTATTGAATGTGATGCGAGTGGAACCGGGATTGGTGCCGTCCTCACTTAAAATGGTCGCCCGCTTGCTTATTTCAGTCAGGCAATTCAAGGAGCCACGCAAAGCCTTTCCACCTATGAAAAAGAAATGTTGGCTGTTGTAAAATCAGTTCGAAAATGGAGACCATACTTGCCGGGCAACTCCTTTATAGTGAGAACAGATCAGAAGAGCTTAAAGTGCCTTTTGGAGCAACGCATCACCATGCCAGCCCAAGCCCGATGGTTGCCAAAACTCCTTGGTTACGACTATCACGTTGAGTACAAAGGTGGTTCTGAGAATCAAGCAGCAGATGCTTTGTCACCAGTGAATCTCCATTTTTTATCCATTTCGCGACCCCAAGCTGCATGGTGGCGCCAATTGCAAGAGGAGTATGCTCAAGATCCCTTTTATGCATACTTCCAAACAACCCTGCACCGTATCCACCGTGATGCTGTATCGTTTGAACATGGGAAGGTTTTCCTTAGCCCTACATCTGCCTTGCTGCCAATAATAATGGAGGAATGTCACTTTTCTCCCTCAGGAGGCCATTTTGTTTTTCACAAGACTTTGTCTCGCTTGCATAATGATTTTGGGTGGCTGGGAATGCAACGATCTGTCATGGAATTTATCCACCAATGCGAAGTTTGTCAGCGGTGCAAATATGACTACCAATCTCCTGCTGGTTTGTTACAACCCTTGCCCATTCCGAACCGTATTTGGACCGATATATCCATGGACTTCGTGGAAGGGTTGCCTTCTTCAGGAGGATACTAAGTCATTATGGTGGTGGTAGATCGTCTTTCTAAGTATGCACATTTCATACCATTAACCCACCCCTACACAGCTTTCACGGTTGCTCAAGCCTTTATTAGCAACGTGGTGTGACTCCACGACATGCCTACATTGATAGTGAGTGATCGGGACAAAGTTTTTATCAGTTCATTTTGGCGCGTCTTATTTCAGTTACACGGCACAAAGCTATGCATGAGCTCAAGTTACCATCCTCAAACGGATGGACAATCCGAGGTTGTTAACCGAACCTTGGAACAGTATTTCCGTTGCTTTATGGGAGATTAGCCTTGTCGTTGGAAGGAGTGGTTAACATGGGTTGAGTATAGCTACAACACCTCTCTGCATTCAGCAACTCTTTTGACTCCCTTTGAGGTCGTGTATGGTGTGCCACCGCCCTCATTGCTCTCTTACGTTTCTGGCACTTCCCGTGTTGATGCTATGGACTCCTATCTTCATGATCGTGATTCTATTTTCCGCACACTTCGCACTAACTTGTCTTAAGCTCAAAATCGAATGAAGACCCTTACTGATCGGCACCATCGAGAAGTGGTTTTTAATGTCAGGGACAAGGTCTACCTTAAGTTGCAACCTTATCGACAATCTTCTGTGGCCTTTCGTGCTTCGTTGAAGCTCTCTGCGGTTTTATGGGCCATACCAAGTCTTGGAGCGTGTGGAACCAGTGGCTTATAAGCTTGCTTTACCTCCTGATTCCCGTATAAACAATGTGTTCCATGTAAGCCTGTTGCGCAAGCATTTGGGTGCTGTGCCAATAGCATTGCCCCAGCTTCCTCCCATATCAGATGACGCGTTAGTCCTACCACAGCCAGAAGCTGTCTTGGATCGACGGGTTGTACAAAAGGGACTCTATAGGCCGAAAACGAAGGTTTTGATCAAATAGCACAGCTTTCCCAAAGAGGATGCAACCTGGGAGACTGCTTGGCGTTTTTCTCGGACCTATCCTAGCTTTCTCTTTGCAGACAAGGAGTCTTGAGGGGGGAGGACTAATGAGTGTGCTGTGTGTGCATGTGTGCATGCGCTATGCACGGTACGTGGATAGGCCATTATGTATGGTTGGCCGAGAGCTGTGGGTTTAACTTAGTCTTTAGTTGTTGCTATTTTATTTCCTTAGTTGTCTAGCCGGTTGGGTTGATAGGATTAGTGCATCTTAATTTATGCAGTAGTATTTGGCATTTCTATTACAAAAGAGGGTATATATACCTCATTATTTGGCAAATAAAATCATCAAATAACTATCCAACTGTTCTCCCTCTAAAGTTTATGTGATTCCACTTCCTAAATCTCCTACGTATTATTTGGCTCAAAGCTACTTCCCACCACTTTCTCTCTCTAGCTTCCCACCTACTCTGTTTTGCTCTATTTTCATATACCCGAAACAGAGGAAATTATTGTTCTTCCTCACAAGGGCAAAAATTATCCTAACAATAATTTAATCAGAAATTCATCGCAACTCCAAAACATATAGGTTCTAATTTAGTTTATTTATTTTTCTGTATCTTGTTTACATTCTTCTTAATTTATCCACATATATTTGTTTATATTTTTTTACATAAAGTATAATAAAATAACAATTCATAAATACTAGAACTAAGTTTAAGCGGCAAGAACCATTCTGAGTTTAAGATGGAAATAAATAGCACATTCTCTCTGTTCCCATGAAGGTTGAGCAGAGGAAGAAGGAGATTAAGCTGTACTACATGAATTTCAACAATGATGGAGAACCTTTCCTTTTATTCGACACAGCGATGGACACGGAGAGAGAAAAAAATTATGGAAATAATTAAAAATTAAAAAAAAAAATAGAGTTTTTATTTATATTTTTTTATTTATGTAATTTTACACAAATGGAACCAGCCTTCTTGGGCTGGCCCAACTGGTTCCGGGCTGGGCTGTGTAGAAATTAGAAAGGTCACCCAAGCTCTCCCGCTCATTCGACGATATAATTATTCACGAACAATGTCATCGCCAATTCACCATTTTCCCGCTCACGTTAGCTTTGGCTTCCGCATAGAATCCGTATCGGAGTTATGACGTCAAATCTCTACCTTCTTTCTTCTACTTCTTCTTCAATCAAATTTGAATATCATATGCTTCATCGGAAATCAGCAATTCCTTTCCAGCATTCTCTCAGTATCAGGTTGGTCATTCTTTGATCACATCAATTCTTACATGCCAAATCTTCACGTTTGATTTTAAAATTTCGTTTATTTTTTTGCTGCAATATTTCTTCTTGTTAGCGCTATTCGAATATGCATATTATTCATCATCGATCTATATAATGCTATAGATGCAATCGATCGCTGTACGAAACGTTTAGCAACTTCATGTATATGTTATCCAAGTAAGTTTCCTCCATTTCCTTGATTTTTAAGTTTCCTCCATTTCCTTGATTTTTCTTTTTTTTTTTTTTTTTTTTTTAATCGCTTTTGAATTGCTATATCATCCTTATGGATGAATTTGATTTCGGATCTTAATCTCTCTTTATTTTGCTTTGGTTGGGTGGTTTTGCATTGTATTTTTGGGAATTTAAATGAAGATTGTAAACCGTTTAATTCCTTTGTGCCTTTCTATTATGTTTGATTCAACAATTTTGTCACTATTTACTTTTGGTACTTTTCTTTCCACCTTATCTGGAAAATTCGTGGCTCGATCTCAAACTTACCGTAGTCTTGTTGCAACTATTTAGGAAAGAAAAAAAAAAAAAAGTTAGTTTTCTTAAGGTTCCTAGGAGGAGAAAAAATATATGTTCAATCCCTTAGATTACAAAGTATAGTCGATTTTTTTTCCCCCAAAAAAAAAAAAAAAAAAAAAAGTCAAATGGATTTGTTTGTTTAAAATTTAGAAGAACTAATTTGCACCTAGCGCTAGCTGAGTTTCCATACGTGTAACAGTCAAAATGTACATACATAATACACTTTACCTTGATGGTTTTATGACAAGTTTTTTATTAGGATCTGTCATCATACTTTTCAAAAAGGTTTTTGGTTCAATTTGCTTCATCTATTTACATAATTTTGCATACTAAATTTTCCATTCAATGTGTAGAGATGTTTATTTCAAGTGTGCAATCGAAGAATTGTGAGCCATTTAACAAAGGCTCTCTCTCTTTCTCTCTCTCCTTTCAAATTTGCAACTATAGGTATCAAATAATTTCGAGAAAACCTGCTATTGTTTTTCAGAAGCAATTAAAAATTGTACACTGTAAGACACTATTGTACCTTTTTGACCTTTAAATGTAGCTGTCATCATTGCAATTATTTCCCTAAGCTATAGTGCGCTCGCATAGTAAATTACTCTTTTGTCATTTTTATCTCTCAATGGAAAACAGTTTGGGAGGTTTCTGCCAAGAAATTCATCCATGAAGATATCATTCATGTAATTTGGAATGGAAATGCAGATAACTTCCCATTTCCCCCCCCCAGATTCTGCCACACAAGCCTATTGGCATTGTCGGTTTTCTCTTTCTCTGTGGAAGTTTATTGAATGTCAATACCCCAAAAAAAAAAAAAAAAAAAGGCATTAATTTTATGTAATACCGTAATGGCTTTGATAATAAAATTTCTGGTAGTAAAAATAGAGCAGTACTTGTGGCCGGGAACAGACAAATGAACATGGTTTGATCCCTTACGGCTCTCTGTCACGGTGTCACCACCATCAACCTCAGTACTGGCCCATTGTTAGCTCCACTTTCTTAAAGAGCATATTTGATAGTCTACGCAAACTAACATGTCAACGATGTTGAACATATTCTCTCACCTTATTTTGCATCATTCATGTAAACCATTTTTTTCCACTTCTCATCCTCTTGCAGTTTGGTAATACAGTAAAATTGATAGATTCTCTCAAACGTGTGTTACGAACACTCTCTTAGTTTTGATAATGTTAGAGTGATGTCTCTAGGGGTAAAAATTTCAGGTAGCTTACGGTCAATGATCAATGAAATGTCATCAAACGATTGATAAAATTCCAACTCATTTATCTCATAATTATATTCTCTTGAGGAAAGTAAACATAGCTAGATTTACTTGTAATCTATACATACATCTGCAGTCTTCAGTTTATTGATATTAGATTCCTATGATCGTAATTTGTATGCACATGCCCAATCGTACTTAAATGAATATAAATGAAAATCCAAAGAGAAAAAAAGTTTATGTTAATCACTATTGCTGCTTCTGTAACTCTCTTTTAAGTAGTTGGTTTGAACATATTTTTTGAACGTATGCTCTTAATAATCCATGTAGGTGGTTCCATTATGTTTTGGTCATAATTTTTTTGTTTTTTTTTTTCACCGCCCCATCCCACCCAACCCAAGGTATTCAGTCGTACAACTTTTCACCCATCTAAGCTGATTATGCACTCTATTGCTTTATTTACTCTATAATAATTCAGTCTTTAAAGATAAAAGATGTTGAGCTGATGTATTCATTGACATATTTATTTGACTGATTTCGGGAATAATATTAAGATATTCATTTAAACTGACCATTCTGAAGTTTTGATTGGAGGGCTTATGTGATATTTATGATTTCGAGACTATTGTCCTCTGTCTCATACATTTGTCATTCTCTCCCTATGCATTACCAGGATTCTCCCCACTGTTTATGATGTAAGAAATTGTTTAAACTATGAAAATTAGCCATACATAGTTGCCAAAAAATGTCTGTCTATATACACATTGTTGTTCAGAGATCCAGTAAACCAAGCATAGAGGGAAACATGGAATATTTTCCACTGTATATATGAGCCTTTTATTTGACAGCCTTTGAATAATTATTTTGTTAGAATCTAATTCACAAGTTTATATGTATTTTGGAATTACTTCTGTACAGATTAAGAATTCCTTCCTGAAATATGGAAAAGGTTCAAAAATAGTTCATGTTTGGTTTAGCAATTGTAACTGTTTTAATTTACTGGTTTTGATTATACAGTAACTATTGGATTGTCTTTTTTACCTTGACTACATCATTGTAACCAGGTAAGTAGAATTTTTTTTTTTTTAAAAAAAAAAAAAAAAAAATTTCTAGTCGGATATAGTATACTGCATTTATATTGTGAAGTGGTATCATTCATTGCAAATTGCCAAACGTCCTTGTTTTAGTTGTTCCCCATTTTTCTTAAGAATGTCCTGGTTGTCACCAGCTCGCCTGTGTTAATTTTTCTTTTGGTGCATATGTGATTACTGATCGCTTTGCTATGTCATAGTTGTACAATTGGATGGTACCTAACTTACATATCCTGGAAAAAAAGTAAAATGTGGAAAATTTAGCCCAGCATAAATAGCTTTTTTCTTAACATGTCTAGGGACGAATTCCGATTTATTTTGAATAAGGGAAAACTATATCTTTGACTAATTCGTATTTAAAAATAGGTTGCCAATAAAAAGCAAGGAAAATACTTTGATATCATTTGGGTTCTGCATAGGAATATAACTTTGATAAGCAATTTTTTTTTTTTTTTTTCTAAATGTGAGAAATATATAAATTCAAAAAAGTGCTAATGGCACTCCAACGATTCCCCTTGCACCCCATTCGTGAAGATAAGGGAATCAAAGTCAAAAAGTAAGTCGGGTTTATTATATAATTGCGCATAGATTACCACTACCAGTCTGTACAATTAAAAGGGTCAGAGAGCTCAGAAGAATGCTTATTTCAATGACCAACCTAGCTTACCTAACAGTTTACGAATTTTTTTGGTTCGTAAAGTAGAAATATAAACAAAATTACGTGAATAATGCGTCTAAAAACGAATTCAAAACCAATCCTATCCCACAATTAATGCTAAAAATATCTTTGATCAATGTTACGATCACCAATCTAATTGACCAAAATTTAGATACAATAGTTGATCCTAACCATTTAAAACGATTTATAAATTTGATTTCTTCTATGACTCTAGGTTAAACCAGTATTTGAGTATTACTCTTTATAGGGCAATTGTAACACTAAAATTTGTGTTTCCTTGATCAATGATTTACATGGCTTTAAAATATGAAGTTATCTTTGATTATTTTATGTTTTAAAGTAATAATTTAATGATAATTAGATTAGTATTATTATGATATGGCAGATTCCAAAGCTCTTATGAGGGAGAGCACTATCTTTATAAGCCAAAGCAAAGCTGCAGAACCCCACGGTCTAAGCGAACACACAGTCAAACAGAGCATTGCTGACAAGCTTCTGATAAAGTTAGAGATCGGTTCAGTCACACTACTTATCAAATAAAATATTATAGAAATCAATATAAAAATAATAAACACAAAAATATATATATAAATAAATAATAAGTTCTCGCAGCCTCATGCATCCTACCCCTTTTTTTTTTTTTTTTTTTTTGATTTTTTTCATTTCCTTTATGCCAAATAGAAATATAAAATCTAATGACCAAACTGTATCTCACAAAACAAAACAAACTCTTTAAATTCTTTTTCCCTTTTTTTTTTTTTTTGGTCTTTTTTTGTTTTTTCCTTTCTTTGGTCTAAATTCTTTGTCGCAGGCTGTTAAGAAGTCTAATATTTAACAGCTGGTGACTCTTCTTCTCATGCCAGAAGCATGAAATGTATTCCCAATCCTCCTTCAAAATCCATGACCCAACTTATTTCAATTTCCTCCTCATACATCATATTTTCTGCCTTTCCCTTTTTTTTTTTTTTTCTCCCTTTTCTTTTCCTGTATTTTTCTTCCCCTCATGTGAGAAACAACACGTTGGGAGCTTTTCTTTTGGGTGAGAAGTGGAATAAAATTCCCACTTCCTTGTGTCACTTTTACAGCTCCACTTCGCAGGGTCTATTTAGCTTTCTTCTTTTGGTAACTGTGCTTGTATGTGAAGAAGAATTTGCACATGACCCAACTGTTGTGTCATCGCTTTTATAGCTCAAGCATGCGGCATCTAAAACCCCAATGGGACTTTTGGGCACAGATTGGATAGACCCACTTGAACCATTATTAATTAATGACAAATCATGGATTAATTGAATGCACTTTAGGACCCTCTCCTGCCAAAAAAAGGAAGGAAAAAGAAAAAAAAAAAACCATCAAGAAATTAATAATAAGCAAGCAAAGCAAAACAAAACAAAAATCATCATTTATGTACCATTTTTTTATGTTGTTTTTTGGACCACCACAAACAACGTACCTTTTCTACATGTTCAACGAGTAGAGATACAGCCTTCTCGGTGTCCACTGTTTTTGCTTCTCCTGTAACAGATATTGCCACTGCTGCTGCAACCTCTGAAGGCCTGAATTCCAAGAAGTCAATTCCTGCATTGAATTCCCACCCACCAAAAACCATCAAAACCCTCATACCCATTTTACTTTTACATCATAATTGCTCATCACTAATTATGGAATTTAAATATCAAATATCACATAACTCTGTGTTCCAAGGGGGAGAAAGAGAGAAAAAGAGATTGACCTTTATTTGTGGTCAAAATAACTTGGATTGCTCTGAGAATTGAAGCTTTAACTGGGATTTGATCATCACCATTGACCTTCCTAAGGAAATAATCAATGAAGGAGAAAGGGGTAACTGCTTGCATTCTCCACCTCAAAGTGCTCAATATAAGAAGTTCCATCCTCCTTATGGTCCTTGCTTCAAACACATACTTTAATTCCCCAACCTGTTTTGGAAAAAAAAAAAAAACACCATAATCACATGAAAATCAGCAAACAAAATTGACAAAAAGATCAAACAATAAGAATCAATTTGCCGAATGCAAATGGGCATATCATGGTTTTGGAAGCTTTTTCCTAACCTGTAAATCTAGGGAGAGTGGAACTTCAGTCTCTTCCATTTTGGCTGCAAGTGATAAACATGCCACAGCCAGCAATTGCATAGTCCAAGCTTTGCCCTTCTGCACAAAAGCATATAAAGGGAAAGGATGAAATTCAGCAATCGGGCTTTCCAATGCAATGGAAGATTATAATGTGGAAAGGATTGGCATTGAGGCATGTTTGGTATTTTCTTTTTCTTTTTTTCTTTTTTTCCCCCCTCTACTTACAGGTAATTCATAGGCAGAAAGGAAGCGATCTAAGTAGTTTATGGATAAATAAGCACAGAGAGGTCCAAAACTGAGGTGGGCATTGGCCTGTTGAAACAAAGGAAAAACAGCATTTATCAATGAATTTTCATCAACTAAGGACAAAATAAAGGAAATCAGATGACAACTAATATGAACAGAAGATGGAAATAGAATGCCCATTCCATCATTAAACTGGAGCTGGTTAAAATAAAAAATATATATATAGTACTTTTAACTTTATTAGCTTTTGCTGTTCTGTTCTGCGCACATACAGTTTCAAACAAAAAAGAGGAAGTGAAGAAAAGAAAAAAACACATAATATCCAAATCAGCATTGGCCCCGAAAGATAAACAGAAAAGATTCCTCAGAACCATTTCCAGATTATACCTCAGTCTCATCGGAGATGCCAAATACTTAGAAGGGGAGAGAGAGAGAGAGAGAGAGAGAGAGAGAGAGAGAGAGAGAGAGAGAGAGAGAGAGAACAAAAAGAAAAAGTAAGCCCAAAGGAGAAGACAAAAACTTGGTATATGAAAATAGAGACTCCAAATGAAACCCACCTTAGAAATCCAATCAACAGCCTCTTTTCTAGCCCCATTATCCAAATCCCCACTTTGCAACCTTTTCAAGTAATCAGGATTGGGTAAATGTTGGCATTCTTTCTCAACCATTGAAGCTAAACACTCATCACTCTGCAATGGCAACCCAAACCCATTACCAATGCTCCGGTTCTGAACATGGGTTCGATGATTTCTATGATACCAGGTAGTAGTATCTTCAAACTCCTCAACCAAACCTCCATAATCGCTATCATCAAAAATGCTTTTGTCTTCTGCACAAAGCAGGCTTGAAACTGCACAGTCAAAACTGGGTGCCATTGCCAAAAAAACAAAAAAAAAAAAAAAAAAGACCCTTCTGCAAAGAAAAGATACAATTTTTCTTCGTTTTTACCACTCTTAGAAACAAAATCTCATCAAGGAGTTGAGAAAACCAGGGATTAATATTTGCAAATTAAGACTATTGTGAGATACATATAGAAGAATGAAAAAGATTGGATTTTTTTTTTCTTTTTTTTGAGCAAGAGAAATAAATTGATAAGCACTATTTGATAATAAGTGTTGGAACAGTGTAATAGTGCAATAGGAGTGGAGGAGCCTCTATGCTTCTCTCTTTCTCCTCCCTTTCCTCTCTCAATCTCAAAGTTGGGTTGAAAAGACTGCCGCTGAGAAGGCTTATGAAGGCAATGAGTGGCTCTTTTTAGGTTAAAAGCGAGTGAGAGAGAGAGAGAGAGAGAGAGAGAGAGAGAGAGGGGTAGGAAGGAAATAAGGATCAAAAGGGAAATGAGAGAGGAAATGAGACACATCAAGGGGTAATTGCAGGATTTCACTGAGAGGAGTGTTTCACTGTGCATGTATGTGTAGAAATGTTTTTGTCTTTTAGACAGTGAAATGTCCCAAGCACCACCATTGATCTTTTTGATATTTGGCAAAATACTTTCTTTCTTTTTTTAACGTTTACGTGGCAATATTAATTGCCTATTAATTAACTAAAATTCTTTAATTTGTTCTATATATTACATATTATCAGTTTCACGTAATAACATATGTATGTTTGCTATTCTTTCTAATTAACTATATCTCTTCCACCACCATAGATTATGTCCATCTTACAAACCCATAAAACAAGATAAAATTTCACTCATTTAATGATATAATGAAATTACATAGTTAGCATTTTTTGTTTTTTGGACATGAACGATATTGGAAATTAGTTTTGCTAAGGAGGAAATATGGAGTAAGAATTAATCTTGACCTTCCATTTTATTTTGTCCTTTATTTGCTTCTTTTTTTTTTTAATTATTTCCTTTAAAATCAAATCATAATATCAATAAATTTCAATATAGAAAAAACACCCCAAAACAAATATTTAAATGCATCAAAACAAAAAATGGACAAGTAATGGTATAGCCATGTGATGGAAACAAGAAGGACAAATCCGTAAATAGGAGTAAGATAAGAGCGACCAGTCGTCATGAGGCTGTCCTTTTCGTCCCAGATTGACGCGTGTCCAACGATGCCAGCGGTCGATGACTGGATACGTCCGTTTCTTTCTGAAATTACGAAAATGGCACCACTTTACTGTTTTGCATTTCTTGCACAGTGGTCTCTAGGCACCTTTTTTGGCACCAAAACATAGAAATATATATATATATATATATATATATTTTTTTTCCCCATAATAGACGCGTTCAATTAATTGAAAAAATATCGTTTTTCAAATACAATTTTCCATCATCATTACTTTGACTGCTAAAGCCTGCATATAAATTCTGCACATTTTTTTTCCATAGATGAAATTGTTGACCTTTAATTTCGCATTGAGTCAAATGGTATTATTTCCTTGTGTTTGAAGCAAAATAGTCAATTTTGTAAATGTATAAGCTAACCAAAAAAAAAAAAAAAAAGAGTCAATTTTTAAATATTATCTATCTTTCATTTCCCACCACCAAAAAAACAAGAGTATTTCTTTTGGTCGTAACTTTAATGCTATTTAGGCTTCTACAATGAATTTTCGCTTAAGCACTGAAATGCTAAGTTTTTTTTTTTTTTTTTTTTTTTTTGAAAAGAACTGAAAAATGGTAAGTTAAGTTTGCAATAAATTTACATGCAAATTTATATAAAAGTAAAATTAAGAAATATGAGATTGCATTCAGTTCTTTTAAAGTATGGAGTACTGATATGGAAGGAAATGAGATTGTTTTCTTTGCAAATATATGATATACATATATGGATATATAATAAGTTTGGAAAATGAAGTATACTCAAAATAAAAATAATACAGATCAATAAATTTTCCTTAAAAAAAAAAAAAAAAACGTGGTCAAATGATTTTTAAAAGATAAAGGAAAGGCAAACATATTGTTTAAGGCTCTTTTAACGGCGGAAAATTATCATGAACACCAAGCTATTTTTCATTTAAATAATATTAATATTAACTGGACAAGTAAAAAACAGAAAAATCACTTTACTTTAATTGCTTGACTAAAAATATATATATATATATATATATATATATATGAGTAATACTATAGGTATTAAATTTTTTTATCAAAATTTTGATAATCAATTATGTGATAGGTTTTTAATGGTATTAAATTGATATTGTTATATATATATATATATGAGAAAGTAAACTATTTAAAATATGTCAAATTATTAATATCAAAATTTTGATAAAAATTTTTGATCACTCTAGATTTATCTAAAAAGAAAAGAAAGTGGAGAAATGATATTTTGATACCAAAACAAAAGGTAAATTATAAAGAAGATTATTAGGATCAATCAATTTTTGAGCTTGGTTAAAAAATATATAGGTGAACCTAGTTTTCCAATATTGAAAATATCTTTGCCAAAAATGTAATATTAGGTGGCATGAAGTATATGTTGCTGGCTCAAAATTGTATTATCTCTGTTATAATAAACTCTGCCAGATTTATGGATATGTCATCCAGCAAAATGATAGTGCTATTTGTTTGATTACCATCTCAATTATTGGCCTTTTTTGGCCACCCCCACCCCCAACCAAAAAAATAAATAAATAAATAAATAAAATAAAATCCTCAATTATTGGCCATTTAGAAGGTATTACTTGGGAACTTGGCATAAATCACTAAATCATTTTTTCTCTTTGCTACAATTAAGGGAAAAAGATAACTTTTTTTTTATTAGCAAAAAATAATTGGGAAAAAAAAACTTTTTAGCTTTTCTTATTTTTGCCAAAAACAAAAGATGAGATCCAACACAAACTATATGATCTGAAATATATTACAAAAGCTGTAAATCATAAAGTTCAACCGCATGAGCATCTTAATTTCCTGGTTCATGCTTTGGCAAAGCATCCCATTTCCTGCAATTGGAATGCAAGTGGGTTCTAATACAAAGGTAATTATAAGATTAAAGAAATGAAACTGTTTTCTAATCAATATGTATATGCAATTAAAAAAAAATGTCTTAGAGATGACAGAAATTAAACTTTGTCCTAATATATGTCCTATATATGCAAGGGAAAAATGTTTTTCATTTTATATAAATTAATATTAAATTTTTTTTCTTAATATTTGGAATTTGGATTTCATAAGAAAATTAAAAAAAGGTGAAACAATTATACGATTTCTTATTTGTTTCTATGAAAAGTTTAGAATTCATAAGATAATACCAATATTTTTCTTTTTATAACTTTTAAGTTAAAAAATCTTTCATTTTTATTTTAACCAAATAATAGAAAAATAAAACACTTCATTGCTTTTCGTTTTTCTTATAAGTTTTCATTCTCGTGGAAATATATATCCCGAGTTCATTTTTGTACAAAAATCTCATGACAGAATTTAAAACAAAATTAATTAATATGTAATCGAATGGGAATTATCAAAGGATTATTCAAAACAAAAAGACAATTATTAAAAGAGTCTCCACTGTATAGAACTGCCTATTTACCAAAAAGAAAAGAAAAAAAAAAGTGTATAGAACTGCCCTGGGTCCACACAATTTTTTCACCAAAAGAAAAAAAATATATATAATAATAATAATAATAAAATAAAAAAGGATTAAAATTCCTAAGCAACAAAAGGCATAAAGTGTGTGTATTGTATTTAGTGAGTCGAAAAGCTAAAAACTGAATGATGGAATTAGAAATTCACGTCAAAAAAAATAAAAAATATCATCCATGTTGGAGCGAATTAAAGGGTTGTCTTTATACTGCCCAAAGAATCACAAAAAGAGTTGCACTTTTTCCTCTTTTTAAAGCTTTTTGGAGCGTCTCTTCCCTTTGGGCATATTATATATGTAAATGTTAAATCTGGATTTTGCAAAGTACACAAAATCCTCTCTCTAACATAACATTCAGCAATGACTGTCGCTCGATTTAGACTACTAATCAGGAAGATTAAATGAACCTCCTTAATTACTTCATACCCACAAATATTTAGCCGAAATGATAATTAAAATCCGTACTTAAGTGTCGTTTAGCAGTAAATCTTTTTACTTTTACTGCCGTCTATATTTATTTATTCATTTTTATCCACAAATAAGAATTGGAATTCTGTATTGTTGTAATTTATACGTGAAGTTCATGCATCTTTTATCCTCAAATTTAAGCACTTGTCAAACATACTTTTAATCATTCTTAATTTTCATTTGGAAAAAAAATTATATTTTATATGTAGACTTTTTGGCGGGTAAATTGATGGATCATGAAAATTTTGTTAGATCATGGAAGAGCGCCTTTTGGAGTTACAAGTTGGTCTTCTATTTTCTTTTTTTCTTTTTTTTTTCCTCCATGGTTCCACATCCTTCTACAGATGCTCCTCGACAAGGTGATAAAATAGGTGTTCTTTAGAGATTTTAGTAAAATATTTAGTGAAGCTTATTGCACGATTTAGATCTCAGCAGAATATATATATATATATATATGTGTGTGTGTGTGTGTGTGTGTGTGTGTGTGTGTGTGTGCAGGATTTAGATTGCTATTAATTGCAAGTCATTATATAATGTGATTTTGTTTCTTGCTTGATAAGTCTTTTTTTATTTTTATTTTTAAGACACATGCCTTCAGATAGATCGAACCCAAGTTGTAACTTTTAAAGAATCTAATTTTTTTGTTATCTAGTTTTAATATTATTTTTTTCCCCCCTGGTCATCAACAGTCTAATTATTTTGACCGATCAAATCACTAAGCAAAATCAATCTAATTAACCCTTTTGTAATAGGCTTGAACTTTCTAACATGTGTACTTTTGGCCCTCCAAAGTGACTAAATATTTCGTACTTGGTTGAATTATATCTGACACTGGATCCGTTTTGAATGAGAAACAAAACACCTTGTGATGAGTCATCAAAGACTTTGACGAATTAGCTTTGTGATACCATGACTCAGAAATTTTAACTACTACTTAATTCAAATCCCATAATAAGTTCCATTCAATCTTGACCAGAATTTTACCATTCCAATGACGATGATTATCAAATCCAGTGGTAAAAATTTTAGTTTGAATTTGAAGAGGACATACCAAGTCCAAGATAACTAATTTTTTTTTTTTTTTTTTACTTAGGATGCTTGTTTTCTTTGGATTCAATAAAACCATGCTTAAGCATGGAATTTCCAAAAAGAGACTTTAGGGACACAAATTTCTAACCCTTTTTTACTCCGTTCTTTGAAATGCTCTTTTTTCATATTCTTTGGTATTCTATTCAACTTTATTTTTTTAATTTTAAATTTTTTTTTTTGGCCTCCTTTTTGCAGTTTCTTTGGTTGGAACCAAGTCTCAAACACCTTGGCCATATGAGAGATGTCAGTTTTATGGGTAATCTCAAAGACTAAATATTTTTAGCAACTTTACCTTAAGAGATGAGAAACACGAGTTCGATGAGGACCCTCTCTTCCCTAAGACTTTTTCCTTTTGGTCTTGAATCCTAAAGATGGTCTTCTTCTTGTTGTTTGAGATCCGAGCTTTAACAGAGTGTCATCCACAACTACCCTTGCCATTTTTTAAACTCACCCTTTCGTTTTTGTTTTTATTTTTTACTGCTACAGAACCCAATGGCAAATGTCTAGTCATTTGGTTTGTTTTTTATTCAACCCTTTTTTTTTTTTTTGGTTTAGGGTATTTAAAGCAATAAAGTATGATCACGCTGGAAAAATTTATATTATTAATCCTCCATTTTTTAATAATTAAGAAAATAATTATTTAACCCTACTCTTATTATTTATTTTTTTATATATTAAACATGAAAGAATTCAAATTCGGATTAAAAAAGGAATAATGTAATGAGAAAGGTTTTTGTTTCAATAGTAATAAGGTATTGAGGTTTTTTAATTAAATGATACAGCAATTGATATACCAACAAAGTAATGGTTGAAATTTTATTGAAAATTAATATGAATAAATAAATAAGTGAAATTAAATATAAACTAATAAATTAATTTCATCTTAGTTGGTAATGAAATAATTAGTAAACAAGTTGGCATAGATAGTATTACTGTTCTTTTTATTTAATTTCTAGATCATAATTCGATAACAAATACAATTTCATTTAAAAAATTTGAAAATTCCTTACAATTTTAAATTGAAGAAATATTGAAGGCACAGCTTGAAGAATCATGACAGAGGTAACAAATTTGTTCGTTTAATGTGATTATCTCTTCGTAGAACCTTTTGGTCTTTGTTTATATCATAAATTCTTAGAAGCAAGAAACAACCACTCAACTCAGCGGTGATCTCCAACTCCAATTGCCAAAAAATAAATAACTCAGTGGTGGTCTTCCAATTTTTAACATGCTTATAGATCTTAGAATTAAAAAATATATTCAACATAATAATTCTCTGGGCTCCAATTAAACCCAAACCATAAGTCCTTGAGATTCACCACCCATTAAACTAACATCCTCTGCTATTCCAATTCATAAAAAAACCACCCTTTGTTTTGTTTTTCTTTTCTTCTTGAAAACTACCAGAAGTTTTCAATTTTCTAACAATAAAAAACCCTTTAAGAAAAGGAGGGTCAAGATGGTTTTTTATTTTATATTTTATATTTTAATAATAATTATTATTTTTTGGATGAGAAGGGTGCGTTTTTGTGCATGGAGTTTGGTGAGCTTAGGCAGAGTGGCATGTGGTAGCCTTTCAACGCCGTGGTCTGCCAATCAATCACAACCATCCAGAACATGCGCCATATCTTCCGTGTCTCCACGACAAACCCCAGCCATCTGATTTGAATACTCCACGTGGATCCAGATTGGGGTCCACGAGGACCCTTCCATCCTCTTCATCTTCAAATTTTAAATTCACTTTTTTTCTTTTTTCTTTTTTTCGGGGGAAAATTTGGTCCCCTATTACTCTTTAACATTCTCAAAATATATATATACTTTTTTTTTTTTAATCCAATTTATATCAGCTAATTAGCTGGCCAAGTCTCTCTGTCTTTGGCTCAACCTCTGTCTCTATCAAAGTTCTAAAACCATTAGAAAACAAAACCCAAAAAAAAAAAAACCATATTATTTTTATTTATGGTTTGGGGATTCTGTATTTCGAAGATTGGGACCATATGCTAGGAAAATGGGTGGTTTAAGGAGGAAAAAACTAATTATTTTGTCTTTTTTAGGTCTTTATTTAAGTTTTTAAATTATTAATCTTACTTCCTAAAAGTTCATTATTTATCAAATCCGTTATCACTGTTGGGATGCTAAATCCTTTGTTAATAAATTGCCATGGCAACCGGCCTCTCCGTGGAAGTTCTTTGCTGGCTTTGTCACCACTACCTTTGCTTTTGGGCTTTTGGTTATTGCTTAATTTTCATATATATAAATATAAATATATATATATTTGGCTTTTTCTCAATCTCACTTAGTATGATTTGGTCACTAATTTGACTTTCCTTTTTCTTGTTTTTCTTTTTTAATTTTTTGGCCCCCAATTCCAAGTTTATTTCATTTTTCAAGTATTACATTTTGGTTTGAGGATGAGAAATCATTGAAGATCACAACTCATAATTCCGAAATTGTATGATAGCCTTTTTGAATTATTTCTATATACTATGAGGCAAATTTCTGATGGTCATTATTTAATTGTTTTTTGTTAAAGAAAAGTGATAATGTGTGCTATGCAATGCGAAATTTGCTAACTTCAAATTTCTTCTTGTCTTTTTCCACGTAACTGAAGAGTGCAAGACCAATAGTGTTTTACTACCAAATTAAACTATATGATTAACTAATATATAATGTAAATCAATGAAAATTTGACTAATCCTATGATCATTAAGTTTTTTTTTTTCTTTTAATGGGTAAAAACAAGACTATATTGGAAGAAACTCAAGTTATTTAATAGAAAAAAACATTAGCAAAAAGAATAAGAGATAAGTCCATAGAAATAGTCCAATTCCAGCTAGTACAGGAGCATCTCAAGGCATGCTTTGCTAAAACTCTATTTAGTGTAACGAATTTAAATTATGATTACTGCGACTAATCCTATGACAATCCATTGAAAGCTTCTACGAGGAGGTATTATGTTAACAAGGTTATATTATAGTGTGTGATATAAAGGTCATGGCATTAATTTTGGTTTACGAATTGCATACTCAAAACTTTTACATGATTGATAAAGCTTAAAGTTTACGAGTTTCATTTGCAAGTGTGATAGAGTGCAAATCAATATAAATACGAAACTGGGCGTTTTTGAAAATTCTATGTTCAACAATGATCAGAAATAAAACAACAAAAGTAAAGGGAAAAAAAAAAAAAAAACTTAAGGTAAAAAATCGCGGATTATAATGTTTTTTGGAAACACAACCCAAACCGTGATGTTAAAGTGGTATATGTTCGAAAGCCTTCCACAAACTGCAAGTAACGGCCAATCAAATTCGAAGTCTTTCCTAAAACAAACCAATGTCTGTTTCAAGGTAAAGGCATTGGTTTTATTTCTGTTAGAGCTGAGAAAGCCCGACCATCCTTCTATTACTCATTTTATTTTTCAGTTTACCCAAAATTAATAAACTGCTAGTTATTTTAATTTTTTTCGTTCAGGGTAAGACTGAATTTTTAGGTTTACCCACTATATCATCTAAAATAGACTTTAAAAACAGTGCAATGCTTGCTTATCTTCAAAACCTTTTTCCTTTTTCTTTTTTTACTATCCCAAAATTTGATTCAACTTCAAAAGGCCGAGCAAGCGGAACAAAACCCATGGCCCATATCAGCGGGACTGACAGTCGCACAGTCCTGAGACCGTTACAAACTTAAATCTCTTATGGGAACCACCCGGCTCATCTTCTACTTTTGTTAGATTTATCTTCAAAATATTGCTTTTTTAATTAATATAAACAAACTCAGCCACAAGAATATTCGAAGTTCCAAAGTGCTGTTTGGATTTAATAGCTTCCAAATGGTGATTGGGTTCGAACAGTCACTGAAAATTTCCCGTATGTATTAGTTTAACATCAAGCCACTGAAAATTTTACAAATGACCTATATCTACAAGGCATATAAAATAAAGAAGCAAATGGTTTGATTGTTATCTTATATATAAATATCTACCTAAAATACCATGAACTATTCCGAATTTTCCAAGTCCTATGTTGCAAAAAGTTCGAGGGAATAATCAAGTAATCATTAACCCACAACTAAATTCATAAGCAAAGAGGAAGGCTGACCGTATATGATTACAACCCTCGAACAAGAGGTTATTATATGTGTAGGCATAAGATTTCAAAAGATGATGATGGTAACATCCTTGTTTTATATTTATACATTAGCATAAAGCCAAACAGTATTGACCCAATACATCCAAACAACTTCATCCTCTTCCTCGACTCCGCTACTTGCAGTGTCAACAAATTTATACACTACACAGCATGCAAGTTATCCTAAATATACGAACTTTGTGCATGTTTTGGCTTACCATATTGAATGCCTCATCCCAAGACCATTGCATGTCAATATTAGACCTTTGTAACGGTTAAGATACTCCTGCAGCCAACAAAAGGAAAACGTTGCAAGTTAGAAGACAGCCTCATAACCACCGCAAAAGAATACACCAGAACAGTATTTTAGCATAGGAATAAGAGCTTACAATTAAATTATAGTCATAGACATAAAGCATCCCTTTCTTGTCATATTCTATTCTCTTTGCCGGATCGCTCAAAACTGTTCAATGAAATCAAAGAAACTGTAAGATACAAATTATTTCCTAGCAGTCAATTCGACTGCTTCCCTGTTTCTTGTACTTAAAATAACTAATAAGCCAGTTCCCAGATGAAAAACAACATGAAAAAAATAAATAAATAAATAAAAATAGGCATCTACGAAGACCATAAATAGCAATGCATAATCGCTCTGTAAAGTAGGATCGGGCATAATAATAATAATAATAACTCAAAATAATTATTTGCTCATAGAAGTCAACAACATGAAATGGCTCCGACAAGTCAACACATCAAATACAACATCTTTTCAACCTCTCCTTGGTCAAGGTGCACCATCTAGCTCTTGGGAACCTAATCACAGGTCTTAGATGGAATTTGACAAGACTTCTTAAAAAAGCATCAGTATGGATATAAATCCATCCACACTCTATAATCATTTTATGCCCACATAAGACCAATTATTTACCATCTTACATCAATTCGAATCACATGACATAACGGTGAAAAGCACTGGGTAATAAACAGAGGGACGGGAAAAGGTCTAAAGCAATAGAAATGCAGTTGACACTGCTGCAGAGAAAGAGGATAAAAGCTCCTTACCTACAATGGTTTGTTTGAGAATTCAAACAAAAACCTTGCCAGATGAGAATCCGATTCATGCTATTGGGATCAGCACAAATGTTCCCAAATGCAATGAAAAATCACACATGCAACAAGTGATAAAATACACTGTAATACAGGTTTTAAAGTGGTCCCAAAACACTGCCACGACCATGAATTTAAAAAAACAACCTATTGTATCATAAATATCCCTCCAGCCATACATACATTTTCAGCTTTTCTAAGCAACCAAACCTCATTCTATTGAATCCAAATTTCCTTAATTTGAAGAGCACTGGAAAATATCAAATGTGTAAACTCATCCTCAAGAATCTTATATCAAGTAGTTCTAGACTTGAAACCAGGATCTTGTGACATACAACGACCTAATTCATCACATGGACTGCAGCCATATATAAGCTAAACAAACAAGGTTAACACAAGCACATGCATCAAAAACAATAGCCTTCCCACCCATTTCCAAGAATTTTCCGCAACTTATTTGACATTCCTCCTCAAATTTTGAATCTAAATCTTTAGGTAACTAGGGGAGTCAGTAGTGTTCAAGATCAAGCATAACTTATAATTTACTTTACGGATACCTACCTTCATGGCCATGTATGCCAGAGATTCTGGAACCACTATCTCCGTCATACCAGCTTTAATAAAATTACTGACAGGTGTAGGTGTTACTTCAAAGCAACTACAGTGTGAACTAGGTATAAAACAAAGCTTACAAAAGAACATTCCTGAACCAGTGCTCAAGATTTTGTCCTGCAATGCTTGTCTCAGTTGTGAAACCCTTGTTTCACAATCTCTCCAGCCAAAGAAAACCAGTATTGTCATACAACCCCTTATACCTCCACCTCAACAATTTCTAATGTTTTCATTGTTATTGTGCTAGTAGGGGATTGTATTTCAACTATTAGTCCATTAGTAGAGGAACCAAGGACACGCCACTTTATACAGAGTAAGGATAACATAACTACAAAGACTTATAATTATGTTATAAGTTACAATTGGAAGCTATAAACTGCAGTTCACGAATCAGCACCCCATGTAGAATAAAAGGGCGGTTAGGGTGGAGTTTTCTCTTGCAAATGAACATGAGTAAAACAACCAACAAGAAATCACTCAGGAAAAATTAAAACAAAATAGGTGCTATACATCATTTTGCTTCAACTTTACTCTAGGAACGCACTGAAAATTAGAAAAAACCTCAAAAAACATCTACACAATCCCCAAAGAGAGCAATTGTAGAAAATATCAAAAAGCACATAACTAACCTTGATATGCCTCGTTTATTTCTTGAAACCTGGAAGTAGCGCTGTCCTCGTCTTTTTGCTTATCTGGGTGCCATTTCTACCCCAAAGAAAAATAAAAAATAAATAAAAAATTCAACATTTTCAATGGTGTTCAATCAAAACTCAGCCTTCTAATTCTCACAAAACCCAAAAAAGTGACAAACCAGGGCTAAGCGTATATAATTCGAGCGGATTGCGTCGTCCGTAGCATCATAATCCACCTCTAATATCTTATAATAATCCTACATACACAATGCCAACAAACTCAATTTTCATTTATTTATTCATTTTCTCAACCAAAAATAAACCCTAACTAGCAATTTGATACTTAGAAAAATCACGGAAATTTATTAAAAAAAAAAAATAGTCCGCAGAAAAAGAAAATCAAAATAGAAAAAATAAAAAATAAAAGAAAATAGGGAAAATAGATTAGGGATTGAGATTGAACCTTGGGCTTAGAAAGTGGAGGAAAAAAATCGAAATTGAGGTGGGATTCTTGGTCGGGTTGTTCGGAGTCGGAGACATTATCGTCTTCCCATTCGTCCCACATCATCTCCCTTTTTTTTCTTTTTTTAAAGATTTTTCTACGCCTGAAGATTCGTTGATTGCAGGTCGTCGAATAGATTAGAGAGAGAGAGAGAGGGAGAGAATTGGTTTTTTTTTTCTTTTTTTTCTTTTTTTTCTCACAGAATAGTAATTGTGTGGGAGCGAAAATATTCTAGTACGGTGGTCTGCTCCTTTATCTGTGTACGTGTTCGTTCAGCGTACACAATCAAACGGTGATTTTCTCTTTTTATTTTTCTCTCTCAGTTAAATTTTATGGCGAATTTTCTAGACACCCAGACAACTTTTTTGTCACAAAGGAAATGAAAATATCTTTACAAACTAATTAAATATCTCATTTTATTTGAAGAATCGGTTAATTATTATTATTATTTTTCTCTATCCCCTGGGCCCTTCTCAAATCTGTGCATTCATGGACACAAATGAGGTGTTTTTGGTAATTCCCACATAAATCTACTGTTAAAGGAGTTTTACTGTAACAAAATAATAATAATAATAAAAAAATTATACTTTAAACAATCTCATTTATATTAGTTTGATTAAAAAAAACAAATCCAACTTTAAGCTTCCAGCTAAATTGGGATGGGAAGCTTTTTAAATTTCCAAACTAATTCCATATCTTACAATAATTAAAGATTTGATAAATAGATGATAAAAAAAAAAATATATATATATATATATATATATATTGATAAATGGATATATGATTTTATGAAATGGAACGGTTTTGATTTATTAAGATACGTTATCCCTCTTTCTTTTCTTTTTTTTTAATTTAAAAGATTTTGTTTGTTTTTGGAACTTCATACCTTTTCATATATATGTAAAATGATGGTTTTTTTATTCTGATGAATAGAGATATTTTTAAATTTGGCATATAAAATTTAAAATGATAAATTCAATAAAGTGCAGTTCTTCGTTCTAAACAGTTATTTTTTATTTTTTCTAATTTTTATTACTGCTTGATAAAATGAACTTTTTGTTGAAGTACCTTAACTAATGAATTTGTTTCCATTATTTGCCTAATAGAAAAATGTGAAACCAAAAAATTGTCTTGCGGAACACATTTTATAGCATATGAATAATTTAATTTCGCATAACAATGTGGACTTTTTTTTTCTTTTTTTTGGGTAAATTGTAACAATGTGGACTTCAGATCTGGGAAAATTCGGTCAACTTAAACCTAAAAGTTTAAATATTGGACATCCATTAAGCTTTAACCAAAACTCAATATTTAGTTTCATTGGTGCCAATAATTTGTAAGAAGAAAGCAGATCAAATACCCAAAAAGGTGGTTTGCTACTATCATCTTTTAACCAATATGATAAAACATGTTAATTAACACAATAACAACCCATTAATATGTTACAAAAATATTTTGATAACATATATTATATTTATTATTTGTTGATATTATTTCAAATTAGTTTCTCATATAATATTTTAATTCATCCATTTAATATTTAATTTTGTAAATATAATTATATTTTTATACTACTAATAATATTGATTATGTGGATTTCAGTTTTTTTATTTTTATTTAAAAGTGAATCTTATAATTGATCTTAATTGGCTCTAAAGGACTAAAGGAAATTAACGGTATTAATCACTTTGAGCTTTATTTTTCTGCTTTTGCAAGTTTATCAATTTGGGTTTGGCGATGATTGTTTCTAAGAGAAAAGAGCATATATTCAGTCCACAGACATTTTTAGATCTCTTGGAGATCCATTAGAAAAGAAAGGAACTAGGCTTTTGAAGTTTGATGGGAAGCTAGTGTAGAACAACGGGAGAGGGTTCTCAAGTAGTTCAGTGAGACTAGATAAAAACAGGGTCTGACGTTATAGATTAGAGTGTGTTAAATGTTAAGTATACATGTAATAAAAGCACCTTCAAAACTATACTATAACGACACTTTAGTTACCAATAGAAACGTGTAGTTACATTCCTATTTACGCTTTTTTTACTTCAAAACATTTCACTCCCTGAGTTATCTGACTGTGATAGCTCGAAATGATAAAAGAAAATTTTTTCACATCCGCGCCTTCAAATCAAATATTTCCTTATGTGAAGTGGTTGAGCTGGAAGCTATATGGAAAACCATGCAGTTAGCTTACAAGCTTGGATGGTTTAATGTGATGCCTTTTTAGTCATTTAAGTTTCAAACAAGAGAGACATAAGCCCACTTCACTAGGCTGCTGACATGTTCTTTAAAGAGATCTCCTTATAAATCTCTAATTTTGTTAACTACTCCTTGTATGGGCATCCAGAAAAGCAAATAAATTAGTTTATATTGTGTTTTGATGGGTGGTAAATTAAGATATATATAGGCTTATAGATTTAAATTGACTCTTATTCTATTTTGTTATCTGTATAAGATAGGAGAATGTATCTGAGGAAGCCTCTTGAATTTAGACTTTGTTTTCTTAACCTATCGTTTTGATTTTAATAAAACAAAAAACAAAAAAAAAAAAAAAAAAAAAGAAGAAAGAAGAAGAAGAAGAAGCATACTTCAATATACTTCACTCTCTAATAAAAATGCAGACAAAAAATGCACATTTGAATGGATTCCTCATACACATGCTTTGACAATGATAGATTAACCCTTTTGCTTGTCTTGCTTTACTGAATGTTAAAAAAGTAAAACTTCATTTGAACTTGTCGTAAAGTCGTTCATTTGAACATATTGCAAGATATATGTTCTACACATTTACATGAAAAAGATGCTTCTTGAAATAAGACTGGAGCTCTACAATTTTGCAAGAGCAAAAAACAAAATAATAATAATAATAAATAAATAAATAAAATTAAAACATTAATTCATCAAAACTAACCCCAAAAAAAAAAAAAAAAAACAACAACTTTTACTCATGTGATGGCATTTACATTTATTTTCTAATTCTATTATTACTGTAGTGTTGGGTAACTCCTTAAAATAAATAATAATAATAAATATTTGAGAAAATAAGTGGTCCAACACGATTAAACCACACGTAGACATTAAAATAATGGTATTTAAAGTACAATTATAGAGTTTATACATTTTAAACTTTTAAATTCTAATTCAGATCAAATAGTTATCAATTTAAAATTTTTAGTTATTAAAAATACTCCAAATAGTTAAAATATAATTACACTCCAACTAGTTAAGATATAATTACACTTATTTTAGTTATTAAAATTCAAGATATAATTACACTTTGGTTAAGTTGAAAATTATGGATAATATGGTAGCCTACAGATAATTACAATTTGGTAAAAGTTAAAACAAGATGGGACTACCCAGTATAAAAATTGGGGTTTAATATTAACTTAAAATTTTAGATGAACTATTTTATATATATTTAGCATATATAAGAAAGGCTCTAAAAATTTTAGATGAACTATTTTATATATATTTAGCATATATAAGTAAGGCTCTGATACAGAAATTTTGCATTTTATTAAAATTTAAGATTTTAATATTGATTCTTGGATTTTATTAACAGTTTAGATTATATTTAATGTTTAAAAAATTAACATGCTATTCGTAGCTCAAATACGAGTTGTTCTTTTCTTCTCTTGATTCTACCGTTTTCATTATACGTCAATCAATAAACTTTCTCTAAGCTAGAGCTAAAGAATGGGTTTATTTATTTATTTATTTTTTAAAAGCATTATTAGATAATGTGAATTATGAAAATAAATATGTCATATAAGTAATATAAATAGTATTTTTTTTAAAAAAGTATTTTTTAAAAATAATATATAAAATGATTGTCAATTTGATATAGCTTAAACATTATAAGGTAAAAAATAAAAGTATCTCCAATAATATATTACTGTATATGTAGTGTAAAAATTTATATAATTTAATTTAAATGAAACAAATAAACAATTAATTTTAAAATTGTTTTTTCAATGATAATATGAGGTTATTTACAACAATTAATTTATTACACATACTTTTTATTTAAAAAAAAAATAACCTTTTAAGAAATATTTTACTTTTAAAAAAATTTTATAATATCTAATAGAATTTTTAAAAATAAAAAAACACTTTGACAATATCTATTTTTTTAATTCTTTTCATATTAGCTTGATAGGATGTTATTTTTTTTAATTTATTATCTATTTTTTGTTGTCACTAAAAAAAGAAAAAAAATCTAACGAGATGCTACAGTATTATAAGCATCATTTAGTCTACCAAGAATATATATGTCATTTTTTGATAGATTAAAATTTAATAACATTTATCCCTTAAAGGTTTAGTTATCTACTTCTAAATCCTAGCTATAATTCCCGTACTTGAATGGCCTTAGATATTCTCCGTAATCTTGGAATCAACTTGGGATTGATTTTGAATTGATTCGTCCTTCATAGTTTTGAGTGTGTATATAGAAACAATGTTGTGGCAATGGAATTTTAAAGAAGGAAGGAGAAACGCTCCGAAAGCTCTTATAAAGTACAATAGAGGAGAAGTGAGAGAAAAGGGAACTAAAAATTCATGTGGATTGTTTTTAATTGAATTCAATCCGTGCAGTTGGTAAGATTCAACGGTTTATATTAAAATCTAAGAATTTTAATGAAATTCAGGATTCCTTTATTAGAGTATAAATATATATAAGGCAACAAAGTTTACTTATCAGAGTAGGAGGTTTAGGAGTTAGGAGATTGGGTTCCGGTAGCACAGGGCCTTTGGGTTAAAACAAGTGGCTTCCTGGGTTTTTCAATTGTACAGTCTTTAAGTGAACCATGCATGATGGGTTGCTGTCTGATTGGATTTTAGCATAGGTGAGAATTGATTGGAATTTAGCTTTGATGAGGCTTGTGTCATAATGGACAAGAAATCAAGGTATCAATTATGTTGAAATTTTGCCTCCAATTTGGATAATTTGGATGCAAATAGAGGAGCTGCCACAAACAATTAGGACATTGAGAAAGCAACAAAAACCGATGATGTTTAATATCTTCTAGAAGTTGAAATAGAACTTTTCTTGAATTCCCTTTTTCTTTTCTTTGTTTTTTTTTAAGCTGTTAAAAGGACAAACTGAGAGATCATCAATGTTTCAGAGAGCAGTGCTTTAGATAATGGTTTTGTTTCATTATTGTTTAGTGCAGAATTGATTTTGCCTACCTTATTTGTTGATTTTGGTATCCTGATATTTATAATTTTCATTTTGCCAGTTTCACATATGGTTAGTGATTAATACTATTGATGTTAAGTGTACAAGAAATAAAGTAATCCTTGCTCTTTCTCAAATACTCACAAATATGTGACAGACGAAATGTGACTCTGATCATATTATTTGCATTTCTTATATGTTTCTTTCTTTGTGTTTTTGTTTTTTCTTTTCACAATTTGCTTTGTTTTAAAACAACTATAGAGAGGTCAAATTGATTATTGTTTTTATAATAAATATGTACTTTAAATAATATTTGGCATTCATTGATTCAAAGTTGGGAAGATTGTAAACCGTATATATATATATATGTTTTTTTTGGCTAAAATTGGAAACCGTATATGTTATGCACATGAGTACTCACACATGTATGTATTGTATAATATTCAATTATCTTACTATTTTTTCATCCAAAAAAAAAAAAAATTTTATCTTACTATTTAATATGTTGGTCACTGGTCTGGCATAAAAATTTTACTTCATCTCAGGTTTGACAGAATACTAAAGAGCACCTAAGACCACCTACTTTTTAGTAGGTCCTTCCCTGCTTCATTTATTATTTTCGAAACATGAAAATAATGATAGAAAATTCCCACCTGAGTTGTGGAATTAAATTTTTTTTTTCTTTTTTGGCTTTTAGTGGAATTAAAATAGTTATGATATCGAAGATTTCTTTTACTTATAACTGCTTTTTAAAATGTGGAATTCTATTACTTATTTAAAATTATGTGATATTTTATTATTTATAGGACAGAAATAGAAGATAGGATAAAGTTTTTCACCATTTATACACATGAACTACTTTTGAATATTAGTTAAGCTTATATGAGTTTAATCATCAAAGAATAAAACTTTAATTTAGACAACTTAATGATATAATTTTGTTTCTCTATTTTTCCGAAGATATATCTGCTTGAGAAGTTATTAGGTGGCTGTAATTTGAGTTGGTCACATAATCAGGTATTTACATGTATCAAGAAATTATCAAATCAGCAGGACTAACTGCCTTTCCTCTTCCACTCCCACTTAATTAAATGCTTATCATATAAAACGTGGTTGATATTATATACATTCCATGGTGGTTTGCTTGTTTGAAACATTTCAAAAATATCCTATGTTAGTTATTTCAAATTTTTGTTAAACTTAACTGAAGAAGGATAATATAGTAATTGAATATTTTTAAGATATTTGAAAAGATAGACAATTTTGTTTTATATAAATTGCGTAATATAATATAAAAGAATAAAAAAGGAAAAAAATTATTTCAATCAAATAAATAATTATTATATTCTAAAAAGTAAAGAAAAAGAAAAGCATAAACCGGTTCTGATTTCTTATTTTGGTGGGTTTTGGATTAATCTTTTTGGGTTTTCCTCATTCTCTAGTTCTTCCTTTTTTTCTTTTTTCTTTTTTTCCCCACTCATTCTTCTTCTTCTTTGTATTGTTATTATTGTTTGCATAAAGGAAAAGAAAATATCTGCAAAAACTAATTAAATATCTAATAATATTTATATATACATATATATATATATATATATATGTTTTTATCTGTTGAAACTAAATTCTGTTTGAAGTATTGGAAAAATAGGGAGTTATTAGTAATATCCATCTAAATCTACTGTTATTATTATTATTTTTTTTTGAATAGCAAAAAATAATAATAACAAATCTAATGTTAAGTTAAGTTTGGGATTAATTAAAGTAGATTTTTACTTTAAACAATCTCATTTATATCAGTTTGAATAAATTAAAAAAAAAAAAAACTGAATTGGCATAAGGATAATTACAGTAAAAAAGTTATTTAGAAAAAAGATGGAATTAGGCTTTCCACTGAGAATAGATGGATATAATGTTAATTGGGAATATAAATTCGGTAATATATAAAAGATTTGATAAATGCATATAGATACTCGAGCAATTAATATGTTATATTCCTATTTTTCTTCTTCTTCAATTTTTTTTTTTTTCTTCTTCTTTTAAAACGATGGGTTTTTTAACCTTCGTTCGACGTGATGAATTAAAATATTTTTAAATTTGGCATATAAAAATTCAAAATAATAAAATTCAATATAGTGCAGTTCTGCATTCTAAACAGATTTTTTATTTTTATTTTTTTACTGCTTGATAAAATGACAAACTTTTTTCTGAAATACCTATACTTATGATTCTGTTTTCATTATTTAGATAATAGAGAAATGTGAAACAAAAAATTGTTTTTTTTTTCCTATGCCCCCTGGCGCCCTTCCCCCCTCAAGACTCGAACCCAGCTTCGGCCGGGCTGTGGTCTGCTAATCACTGAGCTCCCACGGGAGTCGAAACAATTTAATGGCATATGAATAATTTAATTTCGCATAACTTAAACCGAAAGCTTGAACAATTAAACTTTAACCAAATCTCAATGTTTAGTTTCATCGGTGCCAATAATTTGTAAGAAAAAAGCATATTAAATAATTAGGTGATTTGCTAATATCATCTTTCAAACTTTTTAAAAACTTGAATATGAACCTAACAAAATTCCACACAATACAATACAAATTAACACGATAATATTATCAATGTTGTTCTGCATTAACTATAATAACATTGATGCAATAACGATAATATTATCAATGTTGTTCTGCATTAACTATAATAACATTGATGCAATAAGACATGTTAGTTAATGGATTATTAACAAAGAAGCACGATGGTGACCTGTTAATATATTAAACAAATATGTTTTGATAGTATGTAAAATTGTTAAATATTTAGTACTTGTTAATATATTAAAAATATGTTTTGATAGTATATAAAGTTATTAAATATTTAGTACTTGTTGATATTATTTAACATTATTTTTTATATATATTATTTAATTCATCCATTTGATGTTTAATTTTGTAAATACACTTATTTTTTATACTACTAATATATTGATTATTTTGACACAACCTATTTTTGTATAGAATTGTTATTTTATTTTATTTAAAAATGAATTTTATAATTGAGGTTAACAAATCAATTAAATTTGTATATTTTTATACAAAAACTTAACAATTTGTATTTGGATGAAAACATTTTTATATTAACACAGCATAATACAATACAAAAAATATAATACAATATGTTGTCAAGTTTAAATGAATATGATTTTGGTATATCTTTATTCTCATTATTTCATTAAAAAAAATTTCGTTGATGAATAAATTATTGAGTTTTTTCATTGATGAGAAAAAATAAAAATAAAATCATATCAAATGCTTAATCATAAAATGGATTAAAAAAATAAAAAGACAATCAACTAGTCCGGTAGTCCCCTCTAGAATCATGCGCCACATAATATTGTAACATGGGACCTTATGAGGCAATAAGAGGTATTGTAATTTTTAAACTCACAAGTGCGATAATTTAAATCTAGCATAAATAAATGGAAATATAATAGCAACATTTTCTATGTTTTCAAGAAAATACATAAATATTTTTATTGCAATTTCATTTATCTCATATATTATTTTTTTGATAAATTTGAATGTAAATTGAGTATATAAAAATGTACAAATGTTAATTACAGTTTAATTGATTGTATTTATATGCAAAAGTTACTAAGCAAAAGATGTAACATTACAACAAAAATAATTTATAATGGGGTAATTCTGTTATTGCAAAAAAGTGTAGTTCTATAGTTTTTAAAAATATAAAAGTATTTATTCAAAATATGTAAAATAAAAAGGTTAACCGTTTTTTCATTTTATTTTCAATGACCAGAAGCTTTTCAAATAGCCACAATTTAACTGTTTCACTTTCAGGTTTGTTACATATAATTTTTTTTTTAATTTATTAACTTTATTCTTCCAGTGCAAACATAAAAGATTTGTTTGGATTGGACAGGCAAAGAGAGTGAGATTAAACAAAAATAATAATAAAACAAATTGCAAGCATGTAGAAAAAGCCAGGAAGTTTTTTCTTTTTTTGGTGTGTGTGTGGGCGCGCGCGCGTGTGAATAAAGCCTGGAAGATCTTGTGAAAGTGGTTGGGAGCGGAGCAAGTGAGGCAAGCTCATGGAACCCGTTTCCAATTCTATCCGACGGTCAAAAATCACGTGCATGATTGGATATATGCCCTGCAACTACAAATGTACAGAGCACAATTATTTATTTATTTTTTGGATGAGAAATATATAAATCTCGCTAAAAAAATTGCTAGGTATTAATTTTTTTACCAAAATTATTTATTAAAGAATATGAAAAATAAATGTAAATATGAATAAATGGTTTTCCCTAAACAAACTAATTTTTATTTATTGTGCAAATAATTTGGTAATCTCTAGTATTATTGAAAATAAAATTTTATAAAACTAAATTGTTGCATTTTGATTATTGCACCTTTCGGGTAGTTGGACAGTCACATTTTGAGTTAAAATTTTAGTTGATGTTTATAATTATATATAAAATATTTTAAACGAACTAAGTCAACGGCGTTTTTTAATGTCCCAAACCATAAAGGAAGAGACGTTTAAAAAAATTTGGATAATGCCAATATTAACTTTAAAAAATTAAAATAGAGAAGGGAGTAGATGATAGCTTATAAAAAATGACGTGGCTATATATTAAAAAAAAAAAACTTATACTTTAATTCGTTCTTCATTCAAATTTCTTAATTATGTTATAATTTGTTACCTGTTAAATAAATTTCCAATATTTTACAGTAGGAAACTTGAAAATATCATATAGCTGTTGTAATTCAGCGGTTATTGCATGTATACAACTAATTATTATGTTATTATACTTTATAAAAATGGTTTAAACATAAACATTCAACTATAAAAAATTAATGTTTATTCGGGTAATGATCCAATTATTGAATCCCCATCTCCAATGTAAAAAGTAAACAAAATTTAATTTATTTTTAATTTTTTATTGAAACCAAATAATAATGTTGGAATACATATCAAATGGGGCTAAATTCAACGAAGTATTTTCTTTCCTATAATCAAAATATAAAAGTGAAATGACAATGTCATAATGGTTGATAATTGTAATAATTTGTCTTTAACTTTAATGGATGGTAACAAATTACAACTAAATTTATTTTTAACAACAACTAATACAGACCATTGATGATAATAGCACATGACTTTTTGAGTAACAACCAAAGCTGGAATCTCCCCAAATATAAAAAAAAGAAACAGATAATCGGATTTTAAATTCAAAATTTGATGTTAAAAATTCTCTTTTACCAATTTATAAAAATATTTATATTTGTTTAGAGGAAAAATGTGTTACAATATATATATATATATATATTTCAAAAGAAAAAAAGTGTTACAATATTGAAAATAAATTCTATGTCTCTCTACAATTTTTATTTTATTTTATTTTTTATTTTTATAAATCCTTATAGTATAATTAGTAAAATAATTGAAAACTATTGCCGCATACCTTTATATATGCGGATATAGATATTTTTGATACGTCATAAACTTTTTTTCGCTTATAAAATATATAAAATTTTAAAGAATCTTTTATTATTTTTTTCTTTTTTCGGAATACTAAAGAATCTTTAATTTTTAAATAGCATTCAGAAAAACAAAAACAAAAAAAATTGTTTTTGCATTTTACAATTTTGCGAAAAACGTGAAATCCATGCATGCAGAAGAGAATATGCTGAAGCATTCCGGTAATATAAGGAAGAAAAGAAGCCCAATTTCGTCAAGATGCGAGAAAAAAAATGCCGACCAATCAATGTGTGAACCATGTCCAACGCCGCCCGAATAAAGCTCGGAGCCAGCAGAGACAAACTTCAGCTCCAACTCACACACACTCCGTTTCGCTCTTTCTCTCTCTCTCTCTCTAATCGCGCACACACAAACCAAACTCCGTAAACCAAGCAAACAAGCTTCAATGGAGTAACCCAAAAAAAAAAAAAAAAAAAAAAAAAAAAAATCCCACCAAACAAAACCCCTTCGTGATCATCGCCGATTTCTCTTCGCTTTCGTTGTTTGCAAATGGCTTCGATCTCAGGCATTTGCTCGTCTTCCCCATCTCTCAAACCCCGAAAACCCTTCCTCAGAACCACCACTTCAACTTCTTCACTTAGCTGCAAAGACTCAGTTTCGTTCCCTACTCGGCGTATCTCCGATCGGAGTTTAAGTATCGGTAGTCCGGCTCATTCGGTGGCGCGGGAGATCTCAGCCGACTTGTCGTCGAAGACCACCGATGGAGCCGTTAAGAAGGAGAAGAAGATGGGGTTGGATAAGGACCCTGATTCGCTATGGAGGAGGTACGTTGACTGGCTATACCAGCATAAAGAGCTGGGGTTGTTCTTGGATGTGAGTCGGGTTGGGTTTACGGATGAGTTCGTGGAGGAAATGGAGCCCCGGCTTCAGGCTGCGTTCAGAGCTATGGAGGAATTGGAAAAGGGTGCGATTGCGAATCCCGATGAGGGTAGGATGGTCGGGCATTATTGGCTTAGAAATCCCAAGCTCGCACCAAACTCTTTCTTGAAGGTGCAGATAGAGAACGCTTTGGATGCTGTTTGCAAGTTCGCCGATGAAGTCGTCAGCGGTAAGGTTAGTTTTGAATACCATTTGATACTTTTTTAATTTTTTTTAACCTCTGAATTCTTATTTAAACGGGTTTAAGTTTTTATGTAAGTTAAAAGGAATTTGGGTTTAGTAATTGGTACTTTTTACTTTTATTATTATTATTATTATTTTCACTACCTTTGAATTCGTATTTATGAATGTACAAGAGCTTCATTTATCAGGACGAAATGATATATATGCATTCAGTTTAAAGATTCAATAGATAATTTCATATGATCACGAAAACTCTTCTATTCCCACCTTGGACAAGTTTTGGCTTATTGGATTAAGTTTTAATTCATATGAGAACAAGAAAAAAAGCAGGATCATATGAAGAAAACTCTTCCTGGAAAGTGACTTCGAAGAGTGTGGTCACCAAATTATGATTATGGCAGTTTCAAGAAAAAAAGCAGGATCATATGAAGAAAACTCTTCCTGGAAACTGACTTCGAAGAGTGTGGTCACCGAATTATGATTATGGCAGTTTCACACTTTCACTTGGCACCGATTTTACTCTTTCTGGGAAACGATTCAGCTGAGAGATTTGTAAGCACGTTGGCATGTCTTGGGTGATTCGCTCTGTTTGGGCAGTGATACTAGGCACGCTTTGCAACTTATGGATTTGGGACTTGTAACAAACATGTCCTATTCACGTACTGAGTTTTGAAGAAGTTATATTCGTCATCATAAATATTTATAAAGTGCTTGTGTAGTACGTTAGTGCTAAGCTTATTACATACTCTTACTCTCTTCCTTGTCAACATAGATTCAGTAGTGTCATGGGTTTGATATATTGCAGATCAAGCCACCCTATTCTCCAGAGGGGCGCTTTACCCAAATACTTTCAGTTGGAATTGGAGGTTCAGCTCTTGGACCACAGTTTGTTGCTGAGGCATTGGCTCCTGATAATCCTCCTCTGAAGGTACATGCAAAATGTGTGATGTTTTATTTTTTGGCAAATTCTTGTAAGTCCTGAGAAGTAAAAGGCCTCTTTAATATAATTTTCCCTAGATTTGTAACCTTTTTGTTTATTTTCTTTATTCTCTCTGCTTGCTGAGTTGCATTGTCTGACCTTTTATTCTATTCTCCCATTCCTTTTTTTCCTTCATTGTTGTTTTCTATACAATTTTTAAAATTGTTTGATGACGAACCAAAAAAAAAAAAAAAAAAAAAAAAAAAAGAGTTACAGTGGACAACTGCAAGCAGTGAACTTTATTTTTTGGCTAAGGAGTATTTGTTGTTGGGCTTGGGGGTGCAATATACTCTAGTTAAGTTTGTATGGGATATGATACAAATATAAACCCCTAGGCAAATATAAATGTGTACTGGATCTCAACTAGGTGAATCATACGTTTGTAACATAACATTTTGTTTATTATTAGGACTTTGAGGAGTTTGTATTCTCTCCGTACTAATAGAATGCCCTAGTTTTGAATGGAGAATTCCTAGCTTTGAAGTGCTTTGCTCTTAAGTGTAAATGATCATGGTCTTTCCTATTTTTTATGTTCTAATGTGTCTATCAGTCACATTTTTTTCCCCCTTGTTGGCAGATAAGATTCATTGACAATACTGATCCAGCAGGAATTGATCATCAGATTGCACAGCTTGGCCCTGAGCTGGCATCTACACTTGTTATAGTTATCTCTAAGGTTTGATGTTTTCTATGCAAAAATATTTTTATTTCGAGATTGAATATATGTTAATGCTTTTAAAATAAGCAAATATCTTCTTCCAAACATGTTCAACTTTGAATTATAGAGCAACCCAATACCTGATACTCTGAAAAATTCGAACAAGACACTAATACTGCTTGGCCATAATTGTTACCTTGTCCGTCCTCATAAGAATCTAGGTCTGATATTTGTTTTTGACAGAAAAAAAAAAAAATGGTTATATGATGGAAGGGGGTGCATGTCTTTTGCATGCGCTACCATGTTGTATTGGTTAATAATCCGGTTCTGGATTATATTGTTATGCATCTTGCTAATACAATGTCAAATTCGTTTTTTCTCAGAGTGGAGGTACTCCTGAAACTAGGAATGGTTTATTGGAGGTACAGAAGGCCTTTCGTGAAGCTGGCCTGGACTTTGCAAAACAGGTTCTAATCTCAGGTTTTTCTTTCTGCTTGTATTTATTACCCCCCTGCTTTGCTGTACAATTCTCTTTGATGCCATATGGAGCTAGAGTTGCAGAGTAAGATATTATGCAGCTCATTGACTAGCTTGATGTCAATAGATTTGCATGTACTTGTCTGGAAATCCCACTTTTGTGTCTAATTTTAGTCAAGACTATTATTTAATTAAATTTCTTCCAAATGAGAAAATTTCATTAGTCATTTCATCTGATGTTATATTTGTTATCAGCTTAGTACCTGTTCGAGTGTATGCTATTCAGTAATTTTGCATCCGTGCCTTGCAATTTATGCCTTTTGTCTCCTTTAACTTCCATTGATGAATTTTCATGCTTTTTAGGTACATCAATTAACTAATGTTTTATTATAAATATTTCAAGAGCATTTAGCTTTACCTCTTTGTTTATATCAGATTAGTTAGGTTGTAAAATTCAGACCTAGCAGTTTGATACTGGCTGTTCCAGATTAACGGGGGAAAAAAAAATAATAAAAAAAAAAACCTGCCTGTTGGGCTTGATTCCAATTCATCTTGTTTCAGATCAGTGGGAATGATGAACATTTTTGCTTTTATTCAGCTCTAGGCATGGGTTTGTTGTTATTGTTGATGAAATCCAGAATACCTATAAGTTGTGCCTGTTGTCTGAATTCAGGATTTCCTCTATCTTTCATATGTAAATTTGTCATTTTTTTTTTTTTTTCTTTTTTCATTTTTGATGCAGGGTGTTGCCATCACACAAGAGAATTCATTGCTAGATAATACTGCAAGAATTGAGGGCTGGTTAGCTAGATTTCCCATGTTTGACTGGGTAGGTGGCAGAACATCTGAAATGTCTGCAGTTGGTCTGCTTCCAGCAGCACTTCAGGTGTGTTATCTTGAATTCATTATATGGTATGATCATTTTTCTTGTTTTCTGGTAATCAATATGAAATCCATGTTTAGGCCATTGACATTCGAGAAATGCTTGCCGGTGCATCATTGATGGATGAGGCAAACAGAACCACTGTGGTAAGCATCGGTTCTTGCCTTTTATTTCTTATATTTGAACCTTTTATACGATGAGGGTGAGTTCTATTGATCACAATATCTTTATAAATTTTACTTGGCAATTTTAAAATCAAGTCCTAGAATGTGATGTGTACCTGTTCTGGATCCAAGAGACTGTCAGCAATTTTCTGGATGCAGACAATATCATGACCAACCATACCTATTTCTTGCAGATATTCAAATAATTTTTTGGTTCCCACCTCTAAATGCGTGCCTCTTTAAAATTCTTGCAAAGACATAGAAGCTCTAGTAACATGCTAGCATGAATTAGCTGCTAGGTCCCATAGAAGCTCTAGTAACATGCCAGCGTAAATTAGCTGCTAGGTCCCATTCTCCCAAACAGCTTTAACGAACTTTACATTTTCAAATTGCATTTCAGCTGCTTTCCCATTGCTTTGTAAGCTGTATCTGAAGACAGCATATGGGAGTACTTGAAACTGTATATAAAAAAGATAAGAGACAGTATAATATGATTCTGTTCATGTTTACTATGAGAAACCATTGGATCAATGTGTTGTGGTGATAGACAACAAAAAAGAAACCTTGGATGCTTTTCCAGTTTAATCATTGCCCTTCCTTTTCCTGGTTCCCAATTTTGATGGTTCTGCTAGTAAAGCCATTTTGAGGACTCAACAAGTAGCATTCCTTTTCCTGCTACATTTTTTATCTATTGGAGTCAATGCCATTTACTTGGTTCTTTACTGGAAATACTGTAAATGCATAAAGAATTTAGAAGACATTACATTATTGGTTATGAAAAGTTATATTTATATTGTAATATATATATATTTTTTCTATATATTTTTTAGTCCAACACTAAAATAAGAAAACCTTTATGATTTAAATTTTTGTTGTTCAGGTAAGAAATAATCCAGCAGCATTGCTTGCTTTATGCTGGTACTGGGCTTCAGATGGAGTAGGATCCAAGGTACATATTGCTTGCTCCATTTCAGACTCTAAATTACATTTCTTTTCTAGCTTGGTTAAATTGGTTGTGTGTGTATAAATTTGTTGCTCTTTGGCTTTTCCAGGATATGGTCGTCCTACCTTACAAAGACAGCCTATTACTATTTAGTCGATATTTGCAGCAGTTAGTCATGGAGTCACTTGGAAAGGAGTTTGACCTTGATGGCAATCGGGTATGTGATGTTAATCTTAGACGTATCTTTCTTTTGTGCCACTCCATTTAGATTGTTGAATAGTTTACTATCTATAAAATTAGTTAAAATTTACTTTTGCTATCATGAATATTTTGTTTCAGCATTTCAGAAAGACAGTAAAATGTATATTAGATTGGTTAAATTGGTTAGAAAATAACCTTTTGAATCGGCAGGTGAATCAAGGGCTCAGTGTCTATGGTAACAAAGGGAGCACTGATCAACATGCGTGAGTTTTCTTTTGTCTAAAGTGTACATTATTTATAGTGTAACACTGTGGGTACAAATCATTTATAGTTGAATACTACAAGTATCAAATTTGAGTGTACATCATTTACATTGTAACACTACAGACACCAAGTTTATTTTCCAATTTTGATTACTAAGTGATATGGCAATGTTTTAGTTGTTGAAAAATGATGTCCACATGTATCAAATGCAGACAATTAAAATGTGATACATCACTTGGTAACCAAATTTTGGTAGACAAAAATGGTCACTATAGTATGTTATTAGCTATATCTTGGAATAGTGTACTAAATATAAATTGCAACTTCTGTTTTCTGCAGCTACATTCAGCAACTGAGAGAAGGTGTGCACAACTTTTTTGTGACTTTCATTGAAGTGCTACGTGATAGGCCCCCTGGTCATGATTGGGAGCTTGAGCCTGGTGTAACATGTGGTGACTACCTTTTCGGAATGCTACAGGTAAAATTTATTACAAGGGCCATTTATTGACAACAACCTGATGGCTCTAATTCTAGAGATGAAATGCCAGCTTTGTCATTTTAAAAGTCCATACAGGCATGCTATGTTTTTACTTCTGATTAAACTGAACAAACTAAATCTACTTCTACAGGGCACCAGGTCGGCTTTATATGCTAATGAGCGGGAGTCAATTACAGTTACCGTACAAGAAGTAACACCTAGATCTGTGGGTGCTCTTATAGCACTTTATGAGCGAGCAGTTGGGATATATGCCTCACTTGTTAACATCAATGCTTACCATCAACCTGGTAAATATCTCTTTATGGCTATAATAAAACTGTGGATTATGGATGGTTTTTTGGCTACATCATAGATAGGGCACTGACACTGTTCATTAGAATTGCAATTTCATTATTCTGTCTGATGGATGTTTGACTTCCTTAATCATCTGTAATATGCCTCTGCGTTAAATTGTTTTTCTCAGGTGTGGAAGCTGGGAAAAAAGCAGCTGGAGAAGTATTAGCTCTTCAGAAGCGAGTTTTGGCAGTACTCAACGAGGCCAGGTATGATCCAAACTGTTGGCAGTATAACTTTTTGTTGGGTTCTTGAAGACTTAAGTATCTTTATTTATGGGCCCAAAAAAATATTTTATATTAGTTTTTGGTGTTGTCGAAAAATGTAAAACATCTTGACTTAAAGCACAAGCTGCTGTTTTTACTGTGAAGATTGTCCTTTTCAGATCCATCTTTTCTGGTCAAATGCCAACTTTTTTGAGTGAATTTACTTATGGCATAAGATCATGTGGAAAGGCCATTTGTGGACAAAAATGACTAAATTCTCTGTCTTTCTGCATCTTTGAATGGTTTTCAGCTGTAAAGAGCCTGTTGAACCATTGACACTTGATGAAGTAGCTGATCGCTGCCATGCTCCTGAAGATGTAAGAGCCAATATCCTCTACATCCATTTTAATAACCATTTCAGGATTCAAAATTCTTTGCTAACCTTCTTCACCCAAATTTGTACAGATCGAAATGATTTACAAGATTATTGCTCACATGGCTGCCAATGATAGAGCACTTATTGCTGAAGGAAGCTGTGGATCACCACGTAGCATTAAAGTTTTCCTCGGGGAATGTAATGTGGATGAGTTGTATGTTTAATGTTTATTTTCATGTATTGTTATGCACGTATCTGAATTTACCCCAAAAAGAACCAAAAAAAAAAAAAAAAAAGTTGCAATAAATTTGGTCCACCTGTTATATTCAATGTTAGTTTTGGGGATTTTTTTTTTTTTATTGATAATTTGGAAATAAAATTCCATTCTGAGTCAATAGTTTGAGCATTAGTCATGAAAGTTTCCATGATGATACTGCATAAAAAAAAGTTAAAAGTGTATTGGAAGTTCTTTTAAAACAGTTATTCACATAAGAAGGAATTTTGCCTATACTTTGGTTGTTATATTTTGTTAACATATTAAATTTGGTTTCCTATTATGGTGCATCATATCAGGCTAAATGCCAAGAGAAGTGGATTTTATTTTGGACCCTACTTTCTTCTTTACGACTATCGATAGAGATGTATCCGAATGAAAACGTCAATATCTAAAGTGTCGTTTATACTCTTTTTTTTTTTTTTTTTTTTTTTTGCACTTTATCTTTTTGGGATAGTCAGTGTCGTAGTCATTGTGTGATTGTCTTGAACAAAGTATTGGAAGTCCTGGTGTGAAAGCTAAATGGCAAAATCTGGTAGACATTGGACCAAGAGAAATTCAAAAAAGGGTAGCTGAGTCAATTTCCCACATTTACGAGACTGGCGGACCTACACCTAACCAGGCATAAGTGTCCGATTTCATCAGTTTTTTTTGGGTAATAAATAAAAATGAAAGCACACTTATTTATTCAAATTTAAAATTGGAAGTCATTGATAGTCTTGATCATATTAATTGCATAGAATTTAATATATGCTGAATATTAAAGAAAATGTTAATATTATAACAAGTTAAAATAGTGTAAAGAACAACCTTCTTGTTAAGTCAAGATAATTATTAAATACTGGAATATGAATAAGTTTGTTACACCTTGATCGTTTATGTAACGGTTATATGTTGCATAAAAGTTTTTCCTTATTAAAAGTTAAAAAGTGGATATTGTGTGTATAAGAAATTTAGCTGGATATGTTGCAATACCTATGCCTGTTTTTTCTCGCATCTCTCTTTCTCTATTCCATGGTGGTTCTTTGATTGGCTTTTTTACTTGGATGTTTGTGTTCTCTAATTGCAAGTTCATATAACTGCAGTAAAACATTGCATTAAATAACGATAATACTTGTACCGATCTTTTTAGCTAGCAAGAAGGGAATTGAGTTTTTTTACCCAAGGAAAAAAAAAAAGAAAAAAGAAAAGAAACTGAAAAACCATTTCATAATTTTGACACAGCTCATGTAAGCTTTTTTTTTTTTTTTTTTCATTTCTCAATTTTTAGAACGCAAGTTGGTCCCCCATTTGAATATATATATATTTATTTTATTTTATTTTATAACGTTAAAATCCATAAAGATGTTAGGCCATAGTGCAAGTCATAAGTGGCCCCGCTAATAAATACGGTACGCAAAGAAGAAGCACCAACTTGATATTAAACAAAAAAAAAAAAAAAAAACAAAAAAAGGGAAAAAGGAAAAAGAAGAAGCAACAACAAATTTTATTTTTCATAAAAAAACCAACAAATTTTGCATAATATATAATGATGGAAGGCGACAAATATAAATAAAAACAAAAGGGTATCATTCATAACAAATATAAAAAAAAAAAAGAAAGTTCAAAGTTCAAAAATTTCAAATTAAAGTCTTCATATTGGACTCAATTATCCTCCTTTTTTATAATTTCGGCAATGAACGTGGGAACAGTTTGTAGGGGGGGGAAGGGATGTGTGATGCCCATTTTCTTATAGCCCCCAGATTTGATACAAAACTGACCTTGTTTCCTCAATTTTTTAAACAGAAGTCTCATTGTCTCAATTTCAATTCAAAATTCGCACTAGCATGGCCCACAATTCTCTCCAGGGGCATTTTAGGTATTTAACACGATACAAACCAAATAGAGAGAGAGTGTCACACACCGCTCAAGTGCAAGGGTGGTAAGTAAGGACGAAGAAAAGCATGGGAGGAGGAGGGGAGAGTGGGACCCACATTTGGCATGTGCATGTGAGTGGTGGATTCTAGTGTAGCGCGAAATTAGACCCAAAAAGTGTCCCCACTTACAACGTTCGACACCAGCATTTTTTTAATATTATTATTAAAAACATCAAAAAAAAAAAAAAAAAACCCGACATATCAATTGGAATTTAGAGCCCAAAAATATTTACAAAGAAACAACGGAAGGTTTTGCTTTGCCACGTAAGCCACCCGTTACCCTTTTTTTTTTCTTTTTTGCCAGCTAACGATCGTGTGCTTTATTTTCGGAATTACCAGTAAATATGCTTTACTACTACCCCACTTAGCTGTTGCCCAGCTGGTAATTCAGTGAAAACGATGTCGTATAATTTCTAGCTTTATTTTTACGTCGTCGTTTTTGTTTGCGAAATAGTCTACACCGACCTCTGTGGTCATGATGATTTATTATTATTATTGTTATTATTTTTGTTAGTTGGTAAAATATTAAAAAGAGTGGGAATCTGTACAAATTTAGTAAAATATAAATCAATAAGGAAATTAAAAATATTTTAGTGAGAGAGAGAGAGAGAGAGAGGGACTGTGAGAGAGTAACCCAAAATACTTCCCTCACAGATTTGCCAGAGATTTTTGGGTCTCTCAGTTTCTCATAAGCTTGAAACAGAGAAAGCTTTTGATAGAAGTAAACCTTTTTTTTTATTGTATTTTACACTCTGAAATCTTGTCCTGTTTTTAGTATTCTATAATCAAACTCACTTTTTTCTCTGTCTCTGGCTTTCGGCATTGCTGTTGTTAAGCTCATTTTCAGTAGTGAAAAACTCAAGAACTTTGATTCTTATGTGAGTTTGCTTTTGTTTTCACAGAGATTTAGTAATTTTTTTTTCAGTTTTCTTTTTTGTTGTTGGGTAGTTGATTTTGGTTTTTGGGTTTGTAAAATTTTTAATCGCTGGATTGCAGGTGAAAACTAAAGCCCAAAAAGAGTATGTTCACTGAGGGACTTGATAAAAGTGCTCTTCGTTGGGTTAGAGAGGTCAGCTTCTCAAACTTTTTTTGTTTTTCCTTTGTTTGTTTCTGTAATTGTCTATGTGAATTTTGATTTGTTTTATTGTTTTAGCGTCTGGGTATGGTTAGTTCTACATTTTTCCTAATATAAAAAGAAAAAAATTAAAGTTTTATTCATTTATTTATTTATTTTTTATAATTTTTACGTTTTCAAAGCAAAAGGAAGTTCCATTGTCTAATTCAAATCTGAGACCTCGAATCGATCCCATGTCTCATCTCCGTACCGCCGGCGGCGGGGGTTTTGGACTTCCTCCGCCGTCAAAATTCAGAAGTGGGCATTTGCCTCCCAATGCCATTCCATTGTCGAGAACTATTCCGGTTCATGATGTTGATAGTGGGTCCGGTTCTGATAACGACGTGACCACTGATTCAGAGGAAGAGGTTTATGGGGGAAGATACTCACTTGATTCATCGCCTCAAGATGATAGAATTCCAAATGGCACTGCTCATAGATATGGGAACCCATTAAAGAGAGAAACCAGTTGTGGGAGCGATTATACTTATTCAGATGTGGGTTCCTCCATGGAAACTGTGGTGGGAAGGCACAAACTTGTGGCTGCGGAGAGGCTAGTCAGGGGAAATGGGAGGTACGCAGTTGGAAGAAATGGTTATACTGAGGATGAGTCTGATGATTCTGCTGGTAGCTCCGAGTTTTCGACCACGCAGGTTGGAGGAAGCATCAATGGTAATGTGATGAGGAGTAGAATATCTGAGGGATATGCTTCGAGCGTGCCTTCGACAGTAAATGTGGAAAGTGCTGCTGAAAAGGTTTGAATTGCTTACATTATGCTTATATTGGAGCTTCTTGTATTGGATTGTAAGTGATTGTGCAATATGCTGGTGTGTTTGAGTTCGAGAGAAAGCCTTCCATGCACTCCTATTTAAACCTTGTGTTGCATTAGTTAATATTGGTTGCTTTTACCTGAAAGTTTATTTTCAATTTTAAAAAAATTTCATTTTCTCTTTTTGAATCATGAGTTCATGACCATATTTTAAACCTAGCTGGGTGCATGGATAGCCAGTCTAACCATCCCTAGTCAACCTGTTAATTTAAAAGTTCAGTTAGATATTCAGAAAAAGGGAATACTAATTATAATTGTTCATAGAATCTGGTAATATGTTCAAAGAAAGATGGATAAACAATTTTAAATATGATTTTGAGAGGGAACTTTTGACATGGTTCTCCATTTTCGATGGCTTTTGCAGCAATCACAGTAATTTTTTAGGTATTCAGATTCATAAGATCCATCTAAAAATGTCAGATGGCACTTGTAATTGTAATATATCAAAACCCTGAGAAGCTCATGCTCGCTGAAGTCCTTACTGTTTAAGTGGATTTTTATCTTGTTATTATCTATTATTGTCTTGTCAACAATTAAACTATTATCGTCTACCGACATACTATTCTAAATATATCTTTATTTTTTTTATCTCTTTAATTATTATTATTATTATTATAATTTTTTTTTTTTTGCAGGGCTTACGTTCAAGAAAGCTTCAGAGTGGAAAGTTTTCTGATGATGAGGATGTTGCTAGTGCACCGCCCTTTTCTGGTTCTGCCCAGGAAATCAAACAAGCAGCTGATAAGAGTCCTGCATCTAGGATAAAGGGTACTCCACATACAGCAGATTCACCTGAAATCAAAACCGTGCCTAGTATTAAGCTGGAGGATAAAACTGGAAATGAGAATAAGTCTGATCGTTTTGTAAGGTCTGTATAATTCTTTTATTATTCTCCTCTTTGGAAAGCATCTGTATGCTGATGCACTTAAATTGCCACGCTATCTTCACTTTTGATGGACATTTTTGATTGATGCATGCAAGTATATGTGTTCTAGTGGAACGCACATACATCAAAGTTCTTGTAATGGAAAAGATTGTATGACCTTTCTTATTCTATCAATTCACAGAGCCACTGCTGGTTCAGATGCTGCTGCATCGTTGGCTCCAGCTCGTCTCCCTACATTTCATGCTAGGTACCTCCTAACCGAAGCTATAATGGTAGACAACGTATGATGTTGTAAAATATCTTTGTTTCTAACTAACTATTTTGTTTATTAACCAATATTTGTGTAATTTCCAATCAATTCAGTGCTCTAGGCCCATGGCATGCTGTCGTTGCATATGATGCATGTGTTCGCCTTTGTCTGCATGCTTGGGCAATGGAATGCATGGAAGCACCCATGTTTTTGGAAAATGAATGTGCTTTGCTAAGGGATGCATTTAGGTAAGCTATTTGCCTTCTCCTTGTTTTCTTTTCTTTCAATCTGTCAGTTGTTGTCAAAATTTGATATAATAGTTGGGTCATATCCTATCAATTTACTTAATATGGCATCATAGCCTGGTTGTTTATTTAGTTGTTTCCTTTCAATTAATTTATGGTGCTGTACGGGAAGAACCACCCTTGTTCTTTCCCTTGTTTTGGACAGGCCTATCTGTGAGGGGCAGAGTATTAAGTTGGTTTTATATTTGTTAATCTAGTCCATAGAACCCTATTCTTCTTTCTCTTTTGATTTTTCTAAATAAATAAGAACTGGAGTGGATCCTCCTAATCTGGTCTAGTGCAGTTTAAATTAAAAAAAATAATGCACTTCTGATGTAATGGCTTGTTCTTACATCCACTTTCTTATGATTTATTCTTAGCTATCCTTTTGTGATCTTACTTTAGTTAGGTCTGCAATGAAACAAATTTTATATAATCAGGTTGGCTTTACACATGCGAGTACACAACTTGGCTAACTTCCAAAAACAGGCATATTTATCTCTAAGTTGATTAATCTGTGAAATAATTATAGAAAATTAAACTTGTGATAAGTACTGAGTTCAGATTGCAAATGAATATTACAGTTTTCCAACAAAGTTAATCATCATTTTGATTGTGACAATTCATCAGCCTGTTAGTTGTTAATAACTAATTTTTTGCATTGTTGTTTTCATAAAGTTGTTAAAGTGCTGTTAATGGTCCTGTAGTTTACGGCAAGTGCTTTTACAATCGGAGGAAGAACTGTTGGCAAAGCAAACTTCTGAGTTAGCTAGTGAGAAAGCTGCTCCAAAACCTAAGAAAATTGTTGGCAAGATGAAGGTGCAAGGTATTATTCCATGCTAGCTTTTGAATTGTTACTAAGTGTTCATTTATAGGACTTCCCTGAACTAGAATTCATCATGCAGTTCGTAAAGTGAAAATGTCCCTAGATCCACCTACTGGTTGTAGCATTTCTTCTCTCAGGCCGCCATCTATTAAACTGGAAACCATCCGCTATCACTTCTCCAATCTGCAGTCAACACTTTCTTCTGGATGGCATGCTCTTCGTAAAATCCGTGTTGTGCCTCGTCTACCTGCAGCTGCAAATGGATCGTTTTCTCGTCAAAGCTTGGCCTATGTGCATGCAAGCACTCAGTATATAAAACAGGTGTCTGGACTCCTTAAAACTGGAGTAACAACTCTACGTAACAGTTCATCATCATATGAGACAGTGCAAGGTATAAAATGTAATAAAATTCCATTCTATTCTCTTTTAATGCAATTAGTAATCCAAATTGAATAGATTCTGATTGAAGATTATTCTTGTTGTGGAATGCTAAAAGTTCATTTTTTCTTTTGTAGAAATAGTTTCAATTAGTTCAAACTTGCACTGCCTCGTTCCCTGTTCCTTATTTCCTGTCATTCACAAAATCTTCATGTAGAGTGTTTTCAGAAAATGGAGAAATGTAATCCACATGGAACAAATGCTTATCCTTATGAATGGATTAGAATTTTCAGAGTTTCTTTCTATCTTATCATTGTAAGTAATTTGGATTGGATTATTACCCAAAAAAAAGTAATTTGGATTGGAAGTTAGCTTTTGTTATGGAAGTTAGGGATACAGTAAGAGTAAATAGATTTGCAAGAATGACAAGAATAGTTACAAATAAAAGATGAGTGGATTTAGGTTCAGAATAATTAAATGATCAAGAGTGATAGGCAGTACATTCAAATTTTCATAGATTTAATTAAAAATGACAACTTTTATGGATGTTAATCTCACCTTTTAGAACAATACTAAAGTCATCAATTATTTTACCAAATTTTAGATATGAGATTGGATTTATGAGAGGATTCAAATTTCAGTAATTCTGAATGAAAAGGAAGCAATGAGAACAGTGGTAGGACATGAATTCTGGTCAATAGTATTGTTATGGTACAGTGGTAGGACATGAATTCTGGTCAATATTATTGTTATGGTAAATTTTACCTGGTTCATTGCTTTCTTGGTTACTTGTAAATAACGTACAACTGATTACCCGTACCTATCAATGTCAACAGAAACATACTCTTGTTTCTTAAGACTGAAAAGTTCGACTGAGGAAGATGCCATCAGGATGCAACCTGGATGTGGCGAAACTCTTGTCTTGTATATTCTCTAGACACCTTTTTTTTTTTTTTTTTTTTTTTTTTTCTCCTCTCTTAATCTGTTTGAGAAAGTTACTGACAACTCTACAGCTTTCCAGACAGTCTAGGAGATGATCTCATTGTCGAAGTTCAAGATTCCAAGGGAAAACACTTTGGCCGTGTACTTGTTCAAGTTGCAGCCATTGCCGATGACCCGGTAAATTTTCTTTGTCCTGAATAGCTACAAGGTTAATTTCACTGTGATTTTTACCTTGCAAAAGGCTAATATTACTATGGAACGCAGGCTGACAAGCTACGCTGGTGGTCAATTTATCGTGAACCAGGACATGAACTCGTGGGCAAGTTACAGCTTTATGTAACATATTCAACAAGCACTGACGATAATAGTCACCTCAAAGTGAGATATAATTTTATTTTTATTTTTATTTTTTGGTGAACTTTAAATTTATGAGGTCTATGTTATAAGAATGCTTTCTTTTCTCTTATAAAATGTTGCTGCCATATAATCATAACTTGTATCAGATTTTTATTATCTGAATCACTGGAATGCCTTAAGCTACTCTTTGGTTGGTTATAGCCTTAAAAAAAGGTTGCTAATTTACACTGCTGCTGTTTTATGTTATTTAGAAAAACTATTAGCATTCTTTATAAATCATGTCTTTTTGGGCTTGCTTTTTCATGGTAATGTCTTAGGAAACTTTGCCTTTGAAGATAATATATTAATGATGCCACCGATTAAATTTCCATTTTATTTGGTAGAAAGTTATATTTGTTCATATATATAGTAATAAGTTTATGTGTTTCTGTTAAGTAGCATGGCATTGGCATCTTGTAAATAGTTATCCATATGGAATACAATAGTTATATAGCCCCTTGCCCATGTCAACCAAAGGAAAAGAAACCATACAAAAGGAAGTAATGTAAATTCCTTTCTTTGTTGTTTAAAGATTGAAGTATGTAAGAATTGCTTGAATTGGGAACATGATTTCTTTGTATTATACATTACAATAACGCTACTTGCTTTCTTTCTTTGGTTCAGTGCGGCTCTGTTGCAGAAACAGTTGCATATGACCTTGTTCTAGAAGTGGCAATGAAGGTTCAACATTTTCAGCAAAGGAATTTATTACTACATGGTCCATGGAAATGGCTTTTAACCGAGTTTGCGTCATATTATGGTGTTTCAGATGTATACACCAAGTTGAGGTAACTCATCTAATTGAATTAATCTGTCAGATCATTAGCAGAGGCCATTGATTTTTCATTCATGACTTTAACATTGTCTCATGCTTCTAATGCGAAATATCAACAGATACCTTTCTTATGTTATGGATGTGGCTACACCCACAGCTGATTGCCTCACTTTGGTATATGACTTGCTAATGCCTGTTGTCATGAAAGGCCACAGCAAGAGCACATTGAGTCATCAGGAGGTACAAATCAAACTTTTATTTTGGAGAGTATATATGATTGTCTACTTTGATAATGGCATAAACTATGTTGATACTATTGTTATTGTGTCAATTGCACTGTTTATCCACTTGCTTTTATCGTATTCTCATCTTTTATTATCCTTACTTGCTGGTCATATTTCTTCTAATCCTGTGACCGAATGCCTCTCAGAACCGGATTTTAGGAGAAACCAAGGATCAAATAGAACAAATTCTCTCTCTAGCTTTTGAGAATTATAAGTCATTGGATGAATCATCACTCTCGGGTATTATGGAGGTTTTTAGACCTGCAAGTGGGCTTGCAGCACCTGCACTGGAACCTGCTGTTAAACTGTACACTCTTCTCCATGATGTCTTGTCTCCGGAGGCACAAAATACATTATGTCATTATTTCCAGGTTTGAGAAACACTTGTTTTCTTTCATGGTGATTGCATAAGTTGATGATATTTATTTACCAAGTGGTGAAACTTGCCAGGTTGCTGTAAGAAAGAGATCAAGAAGGCACTTGACTGAGACAGATGAATATGTTACCAACAACAGTGATGGAACTTTGATGGATACCCTAGCAATGTCAACTGCTTACCAGAAGATGAAATCCTTGTGTGCCAACGTTAGGAATGAAATTCTTACTGATATTGAAATCCATAATCAACATATTCTTCCCAGGTACTGTTTTCACTTGAACCTTGCTCATTATGTGAACAGTTCAAATCTAACTGCAATTTAATAATAAAAAATTAAAACATCTCTGCCTTATATTTTCGTGGTTTTTCTTTGGCTGTCTTATGCATGACAGGTACGAATCTAATATATTGAATTTTTGTTTTACAGCTTCTTAGACCTTCCAAATTTGTCATCATCAATATACAGCACTGAGCTCTGCAGTAGATTGCGTGCTTTTCTTATCGCTTGCCCCCCAAGTGGTCCTTCACCTCCTGTAGCAGAACTTGTTATTGCAACTGCAGATTTTCAGAGGGATCTTGCCAGCTGGGGCATCAGGTAACATTATCTTTTCACAATTAAACTGAAAGGAGGAATAAAGAAAAAGAGAGGAGGAAAGAGTACATTATTATCATAGTAAATGGTTCTAGCCCATTTTATGCTCTTGCAGTCCTGCCAAAGGTGGAGTTGATGCGAAAGATTTGTTCCACCTGTATATTATGGTGTGGATTCAAGATAAGCGTCTTTCTCTGCTCGAATCATGCAAATTAGACAAGGTACATATGTCAAATTTGGAAGAAAATTACTAAATTATTGCATGTTGAATTTCTTTACTGTTATTCTGAAAGTAATTGCTTACAGGTAAAATGGTCAGGAGTTAGAACACAACATTCTACAACTCCTTTTGTTGATGACATGTATGATAGACTGAAGGAAACTTTGAGCAATTATGAGGTCATCATATGCCGATGGCCGGAATACACTTTCGTTCTTGAGCATGTATGTCAAAATGGGTTCTTCTTCATTTTTGTTCTTTTCCTAGTATTTGTTTTCATCCTTGACATAACAGCTATTTCCTTGTCTCTTTCATTATTGGTTTTCCTTAAACATTTATTGTTTGATTTAAGCACCCTTAGTAGTTGACCCTCGTCTGAAAGTCTCATAGGTTTTATTTGTTTTATGGCTAAGGTGTAGATACTTCTCTATCTCGAAAATGCCATTTGCTCACTCATTTCAACCTTAATTTAATATCAATGTAATATCTAATTTTCCCATAATTTCCGAACTGCAAATTATTGATTTAGTAATTATTATCATTATTTTCTTTTCCCTGATTGAAGAGAATATGTAAAGCTTTTACTTAGGGGTAAGAAAAGTAGTTTGTTGTTATCTTACTGATTTCTTTGTATCCTATTCATGTCAATAAGTGAAAAACAATTGGTTATTGATATTATTGCGATTAGTATTTTGTTTAAAAAACTAAGTTGTTACTCAATGAATACAAATTTAAATGATTGTTGTAACTATTAAAAAAGGATTGGATCACATTTTATTTAATTATTAATTAAATTAATGATGCATTACAATTTACAACCCAATTTTTGTGACCTTCATTATTTTTCTATTTGAAAGGAAATATATAAATAGACGATTTTTTTAAAAGTAATAAATCCATAAACTTATATGGAGGGGGTCTAATATATCTCAACTATGTCTCCACAATAGGCTATTGCTGATGTTGAGAAGGCAATAGTGGAAGCTTTAGACAAGCAGTATGCAGATGTATTGTCACCATTGAAGGAAAATTTGGCACCTAAGAAATTTGGCCTCAAGTATGTTCAGAAACTTGCCAAAAGATCAGTGTCCTCCTATGTAGTTCCTGATGAGGTTTGTTGTAACTTCTCAATAACTTTGAGGTTCTCCCAAAATATGCATGTTCTTTTGAGGTTTGAAAAAATTTGATTTTCCATTTCAGCTCGGAGTTTTGTTGAATTCGATGAAGAGAATGCTTGATGTCTTACGGCCGAAGATTGAAGCGCAATTTAAATCATGGGGTTCCTGCATCCCTGATGGTGGAAATGGAGTTCCTGGAGAGCGTCTCAGTGAAGTAACAGTCATGCTGAGAGCAAAGTTTAGAAATTATCTGCAAGCAGTTGTGGAAAAACTTGCAGAGAATGTGAGTATCATTCTGATAATGAAATATCACCTGATTTGACTGTGTTGTGATTGATCAATTGATATGCATTTCACCTGGTAGAATAACAGTAGATGTGTAGAAAGAGGAACGGTGTTTTGTTGTTTTTGGTGGAAATATATAATTTCTATTAAGAAGAGTACTTTAAAATTCTCAATTGTTGTTCAATAACATTTGAAAATGCTTATTTACTCTTTCGGTAAGTGTAAATATAGGAAAAGAGCAAGTCCATCGTACAGGTAATTTGAACTTTTTTTCTTATGGTCTTTGGGCTACCTGTGAAATGTTTGAGATCCCAAAACTAAGCTACATTGGAAATATTGCTCTAGAAGATTTGAATTAGTGTGTTCTGCATGTGTTTGTAGCTTGAAGTTGTCTTGTTCTTGCACACACTATAAATTATGTGGTGATGTGATGTATTCGTGATTTTCTACTATCATTTGTCTCAGTCTAAGTTACAGAGTGCAACAAAGGTGAAAAAGATTCTTCAAGATTCAAAAGAAAATGTAGTAGAATCTGATGTACGAAACAGAATGCAGCCTTTGAAAGACCAGCTGACAAGTACAGTAACTCACCTTCATACAATCTTTGAAACTCATGTCTTTATTGCAATCTGTCGAGGTTACTGGGACCGAATGGGACAGGTAACTTGCTTGTTTTGTGTCTTGTTCTTTTGAACAATTAAGGATTCATGTTCTAAGGCTCATGATTTTCTCATATTCCATGTCGGTTTTTTATGTGACAGGATGTTCTTAGTTTCTTGGAGAACAGGAAAGAGAATAGATCATGGTACAAGGGTTCACGTATTGCTGTGTCTGTAAGTACATTACAAATTTACAAGTCATCCCTTTTCTCGTCTTTTTTTTTCATTCTTGCAGGTTGGTTTAATTTCTTGTAATATTTGAACAACCTTCTGTTTTGCAGATTCTGGACGATTCATTTGCCTCAGAGATGCAACAGTTGCTTGGGAATGTCCTGCAGGAGAAAGACCTGGAGCCACCAAGGTCTATCCTAGAAGTTCGTTCAATGCTGTGCAAAGATGCTTCCAATAACAAGGATAATACGTACTTCTATTAAGCTCATCAATGTTAAATTTCAATGGAGAGTGAAGGGCAAGTGTTTTTATGAAGTGGAAGTTCAAGCATAGAAGGTGCTGACACATGATCTTGTTGACCAGCTCAAAGATCAGGGAAATAATGTCATTTTTGGCTTCTAATATTATGTACAAAATCTACGCAATCCTGATGCTTTAATTTTGTAGAGGGAGCAAGCAACTAGCTGCTCCAACATCCCAGTCCTGCTTGCTCGAAAAGCCTTTATTTTCCTTTATTTAGATATATATATATATATATATATATGATATATATTATATTTACATATATATATATATTTCTTACTATATATTTTGTAGATGCTGTAAAACCCATCCAATTTTTTGTAATATCCATATATGATTTAAAATCTCTCATTTTTTTTTTTTTTAAACAAACTTTTCACGACTACTATTCAATTGTGCTAACCAATTTTGCAGGGCAAGTTTTATGCATCTCTTGTACTAAAGAGAAGAAGAATAAAATATAAGCTTATGGGGAGAGAAAAAAGTAGCACTTGAAGCAGAACAAAGTTGTTCCTCCCTCTAGGTTATGTTTGGTCTCCCAAAGTCACCTTGTAAACGATGGACTATGAGATGCCCAATAAGCCTCCAAACAAGTTATATGAATAAGCTTGATAAATCAAACTTCTCTACAAAATTGATAAGTCAAACTTCTCTACAAAATTGATAAATCAGACTTCTCTACAACTTTTGGTGAATTATTTTAATGTACTTGGTTGCTTATCTAACGTGACAACTAAGTCTTTTGCATCTAATAACATTAGAACGTGAAGGCAATCCATAGCTTGTCGTCAGTAACAAACCAACCATTAGCTTGAGCTTATTAGTTTTGTATTCATCCCGGTAGTCAACATTTGCAAGTCTCTTTGTAGGATACCCAAAAATCCAAATACCCACAAGTCTGAAAATTGAAGCAAGATAAAGAACCTTCCAAGCTTAATTTTGCAGACCAGAATCCAACAGAAGTGCATTAAAGAACAATTAATTTGACATTCGATTAAGTGAAACTTATTACAGCTTGTTTTAGGAGGAATTATACCGTCAAACAGTTGGCTAATATTCTAACAATTAATATTCTTTCAATTCTCAACTGCCTCATGTCTGCACCATGTAGGCATAGATCAGAGACTTTAAGCCATCTATTTAGAGCTATCGACCAACAAATTTGCCCTGGGTTGTCACGTAGACAACTTATACAACCAGAAATAATGGGTAGGAGAGTGGATAAATGACAGAGCATGTTTTAATGAGATTCTACCAATGAATTTGAATTGCACTAAAAAAAATGCTTAAAGCGGATAAAAATATTTACAAGATAAAATTACGTTGCAGGCCCAATCAACCAGCAGCATGAAAAGAACGCCATTAATGTTACACAAATTTGTGGACTAACAAGTCCTACTGGCAATACCAAGCACAATTACCAAGTGAACCTCCAGCTACAGAACCATTTTTCCAGCAGTATCAAACAAATTAAAGAAGCTTTGAGATAACATGACAAGATGTCCAGAAGGCCTTTGAGGCAGCCCTTATAAGTACTGGGTTTTGGTATATCCTGTGAGATTAAACAGCGATGTAAAGGATTAGCAAAAAGTGCAATTCAGGGACTCTCATTGACAGCAACTGAGATGCAAAATTCCAGAGTACACATTTGAATCAGACTCATTGCTGTATAACTTACCCAATGGCAGTTGCCCCCCATGATGCAACGTTGTAGATGACTTTGCTTCCATCCCATGCCTTACGAAGCTTTCCCTTTTTCTTTTTCACAGAGAATGTTTTGCTAAGGGCTGAACAAGAATTTTGAGCATCACATTAAACTAGCTAGAGAAAAACTTTGAAGCATTGAAAACACAAAATGCATGTGGAATGAACCAAAAAGTAGTTAATTAGATACTCTTTTTATCATAAACTTTTGAAAAAAAAAAAAAAAAAAAAAAGAGAGAGGAGAGGCAATTAGGCTCACCTTCCTGAAGTTGATTAGGGGTCAATTCCTGCACATCAAACAGCAAGCCATTAATAACATTAAATATCTCATATTCATAATTCAAGTTTTCACATATATCATGGCTTGTTGAATATACCACATTTTTTAGGCCAGACAGAAACTTTACAAAAGCATTAATATGTATTGAAAATAGAGCAAGCAGCATGTTATTGCATGTGATTTTCAGCAACCGGTTTGTGAATATACACAATACCATTATCTCCATTCATTTGAAGCTAGAAATTAGTACATGTGATAAAATCATAACCAATTCATTTTTGCACCCCAAATGCACAAAACAATAAATAAAAATGGCTCTGACACAGAACAAGAGAAGGCTCATTTTTTGATGTGATACATACTACACTTATGAATTCATAATAAATCCTCAAGTTCCAAGTGCAGATCAACTCCTATGCTCCTGGTGCAACTTTTTTCATCAACACTGCATTTCACATTTGCCTCAAAGGTAACCAAGGAAGTATGAAGATATTTTACATATAAACTTTAACCAGATCTGAATGCATAAAAAAGAACATACAGATTTGCCTTGTTATTGTATGGTCGTGCAATGGTAAACCAACTAGCTAAGTTCAAAAGGAAAAATTAGTACTAATATCACAACTGTCATCACTAAGCTTAATTTTCTAAGTGTAAAGAGAGACTTAAGTTGTAGAAAACATCAGTCAGTGCAGTGGAATTATCAAGTTACTATAAGTAATCAAAAAGTAATAGATACCTTAGTCTGTTTAATTGACAGCAAGTATGCAGCCATGAAGCATGCAATACCATCTACTATATCCTCTTGCCTCACAAGAACATAATCATCTTCATTTAGATCAATATCCTCACTTTCCCATAAATCATTCTCACTAACCAAGTCCCAAGAATTACCTTCTTCTGCTACTGTAAAAGAATTAAGCGAAGTGAGGCATATTACCAAGGCTTAATATTGAAATTACAGAAGACATGAATGTGCACTTCATAAAGCAACTAGTTAAAAGATATGGTACACTTGTAATTGAAACTATTTTGCACACATACCGGCTCTATTTTGCGGAATAGATGCTTGTGCACACTCTAACTTTGCAAGGAAGTCGGGGCATTCAACTCTAGATTTAAGAAGATCGCACAACTGCATAGTTTAAAATGACGATCAGAGTTGAAATATGAAAAAAAATTCTATGAAGGATATATCATCCCCTTATTGAATCATCAAAACATAAGTAAGATGGATGATGAAAGCTCTTTTATAGTACAAGACAGATTATAGATATATTACAGCACAAGGCCACTTGAGTATTTGGTGTGTGCACATTCCAGAGAAAGGAAATCATAACATTCACTATTAAAAACATTGAGAAGGATGGAACAGAGAAATCGGTGGACACCACCATAAATTTAGGATTACGTCCATGTTCGAAGTCCAATACTAAGACTCTAAATCCTCATCAGGCAACCAACGTCATTTATGATTTACCAAAGTCAGACAATCACCATGAATAAGAGTAGTCAATTCAGAAGTCCATGATTACGTAACCTACCCTCCCACAACAAAAGAAAACAATGTGAAGGGAAAAAGAAACCACAAGACCCCTAGTGACTATTTCAGTTAAAGAAAAGCAGAAAAACTAAAAAGAAGTATGACCCTCAACTTACTGCAAACACAGTGCATTGGCTAAATGGCTACCAAGTACTCAAGCTGGGACAAAGAAACAAATTATAAACTCCAGCTAATACTTACGGAAAATCCTAGATAACTAGGTCAAAACCCGTTGCCCATATGGCTTGCTGAAACTACAACACGGAACCGTTAATGGATGGTTGTAACCCAACAAAGTAAGAATGTGAAATCGGTGTTCTAGTCCCTTTACCAACAGGACCTGGAGGCCTGTGTAACAATTTACAAGTTCATATCCTAGTAAATCTCGCAGTCCAATCATATTGCAGTCATCTAACTGACAGTATATCTATCCTTTACCAAACAAATTGGTGTCAGATAAAGGTATTCTCAGCTAGAATATCCATCAGTTCAGAAAACCCACATACAGAAAATGCAACAGAAGCTACTTCCAGATAAAGAAACTAGAGTATGCCAATAAATTGTAGTTCTAAAAGTATGATCTTCAGGCTACTACTACAGATTGTGAGGTACTGAATATTATCACAAATTATCTCAAGCATGAATCTGACACGACCTAATACTATCTCAAACAGAAAAGCAAAAATCACAAAGCTCAATCCCAAAAAATTCTCTCTGACTACAAAATCCAAAAAGCAATTTTTACACACACAAATTCAAATTTCCAATCCTGGATATTTACTCAGTTCGAAAGCTTTCTCCTTTTTTTAACTTTACCTCTTCGGCCTCACCGCCGCGTCGTTCTTGGGCAACAGCACAAGCGCCGGAGCTACGGTCTTGTAGTTCGTCATCATCATCATCGTCTTCATCATCGTCATCGGCGGCAGTAGAATCCAACGTTTCGAGGGCCCTCTGGCACTGCTGGAGAACAGCTTTCAGGGTCTTCCTCTTCACTCGCAAGCGATCCTTGTCGGAATTCTCACGCCTGATCTGGTCCAGTGCCGAGGGTTTGGAAGCAAAGACCTGTTCATCCATAACCTCCAATTATACGAATTTCCAACACAATCCCAGTACAGACAACACGGAGACACCAGCGAATCCGCCAGCTCGCGATCTTCCAAGAATTCCTGAAGCCCCGAAAACGAAGAAGAAGAATTGCCTACGACTCCTCCTCAGCGTTGTCGTACGGATTTGGGGTTCTGAGAATGACAATTATTGATCTTCTTCATCTGCAACATGTGCTTTTTTAAAATTAATAATAATAATAATAATAAGTCTGCTGGCTTTTTTTGCTGTGTGCGCTTTTCCATTCCACTAACGTCTTTTATCTTGTTTGGGCCGATTGGTCGAATTTTGGGCTTTTTAATGGGCTTATCTATTTTTTTAGCTATTCAGCCCAAGTTTCATTTGACGCTTTGACGCACGTGCCCTGCTCTGCCTTTTCAAGTGTTTTTTATTATTTATATTTCTATATCTAGTTAAAATCAAATGAAGTTGACTGAATTTATAACAAAATAATACTTTTAATAAATAAGAACTAACATTACATATAGTCATATTTGGATAGCATTAAAGAGCCAAGGATGATTCTCTTCTATATAGGTTTGAAAAGTACCAAACCTAAATCAATTTTGGTCGATTTATGAGCTATTTTATTATAATCTTACTAAATAAAAAAACAAGAGAAAGAAACATGGTTGACTTATGAGCTATGTTATTACAATATCACTTAATGAAAAAACAAGAGAAAGATACACGAGGCTAATAATAGTTGAATTTTCTCAACTATAGGAAAACGAAACAATTTATACTCAATCTATCATGGTCCTTATTAATAATTTTATGAATACTTATAAAATCATAACAAATTTCCTCTTATTTAATTTTGATTGAAAATTAAATAAAATAAAAAATATTATTTATCACGTGAATAATCATAAATAGTTTTTATACGATAAATAACAATTTAAATGATTATTATAAAAAAATTTATTTTTAAAATTTTAAAAAATAACATTAATAAATTTTCAATGCTCATCTTTCAATCACTCTCATTTAATTAACTGCACCGTATTAGTAGTTATCTCACTTTTCATTGACCGTTGCCAAGTATTACCATGCTGCACTACCAAATTCTGCATATTTATTTATTTTTATGAATTCATAATCTCTTTAAATTCCAATTGTGAAATTAGGGCTTAAATGCTCATTTCTCTTTGTGAAAAAGATATGCCATTTTTGGGATAATATTTTGATATTTATCATTTTCATTTAAAAAATAACTTAGACTAAACATGAATAAATGAAATACTGAAAAATAATTAATTGAATAAATTTTACATATACTACTGGAGTATTTTTGTTTATTTATTTTTGGACTGGATTGGTAAATTAATTAATTACTTTATTTACCTTTTATTGCGAGTTTTGAGAGTTTAACTAGGTAAACGGTTGATAAAAAAAAAAAATCTGCCTGAAATATTTTTGGGAACGACGTCGTCAATGTGGAGTCTCAATGTCCGACTTACTAATTTCCATATGTTTTCAGAAAGGAAAAGCCCCAAGCTGCCGCCAACTCTCGCAGATGCGCGCGTGCCTTTGACGAACGCCTAAGTCCAAGTCAATCCTCATCTGTGCATCAGCGGGGTGGCCGATCGGTGATCGTTCTTAATTTGCTGTTTGGGAAGCAAGAAAATATCGAAGCATTTTGGCCAACTGTGGTTTAATCAACCAGTTGAATAACTAAAGGTGATTTTTTTTTTCCTTAAAAAAAATTATTTTCCCCCAATTTTAGGGAACCCGAACAGCTAAACCCAGTCTTTGATTTTCTCCAAAGCCAAAGCTAGTGGCAAGTAAGATCTAAGTGGATTCATAAAGCTTTGGTTTTTTGGTTTCTGACAAGTATTATTAGTGGTTGCAAATGCATAGTTATATATGCATGAACGCGAGCTATCTAGATTTTTGTTTCAATGGGTTTTGAGAGTCCTCTTTTTTCTGTACAACAATGAGAAATAGTTGAAGTATTACTATAGTTCATGAACTACTGTAGAAATGAGTGTCTACTGAAGAAAAGCATTAATCTTGTTTTCTCTATCATTTTGTTGAAACAATAATGATTTGTCATTTTCTCTAATCTACTACTTGCAGCAAATAGTACACTATCCTTAACAACTTGGAGAAAGAGAAGCATGAAGAGCCAAGAACACAAAGTAATTTTTTTTTTTTTCTCTTTATTGAATGAGCAGTATTTGATTATTATATATACATACATATATATATATATATATATATATATATGTATATATATATTTTCAATATGTTAGGGTCAGTAGGCTTGGTGTTGTAGCAATTGTTGTGCATCGTTGCCCTTTCCTCTTTGTTTTAGCATTTTACAGCTAATTTTTCTGTGGAGCTTTTTATTGCTCAGTAAGAGTTGCATTTTGTGCCATCTATATTTCAATTTCTTAATTAAACTAATCTGGTATTATCAGAGTTTTCCTTCGTTTCTTTGTTAGATATATTATATTTGCTTGTCGTGACATGATGTAGTTTTCCTTTTTAATTGTAGATGCCAAGAATGGAGGACATTCTTAACCTTCCAGTACAAGATCCTCCATGTGCAGAGTTTTCTGCCGCTGATATCGAGTGGGTAAAAGTAGAGGGTGGTCGTCAAGGTGGTGATGATATTGCTCTACTCCCATTTGCTAGAGTGGACGATTTTGTAAGGGGTGAATCCTCAAATGCTGAATGCCCTGCTAACTTCCGCATTGAGTCGAGAAGGAAGAGACCTGAAGGGAGCATCAGCAAACCAAGGGTTGATGGCTATCTTGAATACACATTGTATGTTCATTTTGCTGTATTTATTTATTCCTGTATTCTTTCTTTTATTTTTATTTTTATTTTTTTGTGTGTTTCTGCTTTTGGAGGTTTGTTTGCATGTAAGTATAATATTAAAGTACTATATATGCATACTCATTAAAGTACTTGCATGTGATAATTATTTTCATGTGTCACCTTAGTATGTAAACATATATGCATATTGTGACTTGTCAGATACTGGTGTTCTTATGGCCCTGAAGATTACCGTGAAAGTGAATCTGGTGTGGAGGATGGTTCAAACATAAAGCCTGCATCAGGGAAGGGAAGCAGGCCAGGGAGGCGTCACATGATGAGAGGCTGCCTTTGCCATTTCACTGTAAAACGCTTATACATCCGCCCTCTCCTTGCTATCATTATCTATAATCAAAGAAAGCATGTAGATAAATCAGGGTCACCTTGTCATGGTATACTTGATCAGGATGCTTTGGGGACAAGAGCTATGTATGCTCCACGAATTTCAGAGGAGTTACGTCAAAAAGTGATGTCTATGCTTTATGTGGGAATACCTTTGGACAAAATAATTCAGCATCACATGGAGATGGTCCAGGGGCATGGTGGGCCCCATAACCGTGATGATTTTTTAACTCGTAATGATATTCGTAACATGGAAAGGGTCATTCGTAATTCATCACATGAGTTACACACAAGTGATGAATGTAGTGTAAAAGTTTGGGTGCAACGACATCATAAGCATGTTTTCTACTTTCAAAATATCTCAGGTTCAGAACCATTTGTTTTGGGCATACAGACAGATTGGCAGCTTCAACAGATGCTCCGTTATGGACATAATGGTTCCATAGCATTGCATTCGATGTTTGGTGTAAAGAAACTGAAGGTACTATGTTCTTTTAAAACTGTCACTCACATTTGTTGCTTCATGCTTCCTCAACACCACAAGGGTTGTTCAAGATTGTGCTCTGTAGAAATACAGCATCCTTAGTTAATTAAGATATTGAAATTGCTTACCTTAAATATATAAATAATAAGGGTAAAAAAAGAACCTTTTTGTGAAGTTGGCTGCTGAGACACCAAGGAAAGATAATTACTTTTGTATGGTGCATGATACTTTTGAAGTCGTTGATGGAAATAATGCATTAGCAAAATAAATAAATGTTTGTGTATTTAAAACTTTTTAAGGTATTGATGCTCTGTTATGACTTATGATTAAGATGTTGAATACAAGTTTTCCTTCTTAGAAAGGGTTAGAAGATGCACAGTGGCACATATGTTATACTGATATTCTTTTTACTTGTTCCTTTTGGTTAGGATTTTAGAAGAAAGGGTTTATGTGTTTGCCTTTATTCTCAAAGATAATGCCAAGAAGATGACACTTACTAGTATTCTTTAATTTTTTTCTTAATTGTTACACTGATATTCTTTTTACTGGTTCTCTTTGGCTAGGATTTTAGAAGAAAGGGTTTATGTGTTTACCTTTATTCTCAAAGATAATGCTAAGAAGATAACACTTATTAGTATTTTTTAATTTTGTCTTAAATGTTTTCTTTTTCTGGTCTCTGTTGACAGTATCCCTTGTGTACATTACTTGTTTTTGACCTATCACGGAATGCAATTCCTGTTGCTTGGATAATCTCCTGCTCTTTTGTCAGTCAAACCATCCAAAAATGGATTGGATTACTTGCTGAAAGAATGCAGGCCAAAGATCCTAGATGGAGACCAGATTCTTTTCTTGTGGATGATCCTTCCTTCGACATTTCAACAATTAGGTACATTATCAGTTTAGTCTTGCAGTTTTTCTGCACACATTTTGCTTCTAAATAAAGTAAAATATCAAATGCCAATATCATGCTTACAGAGAGGCTTTCCAATGTCGGGTCCTATTATGCATTTGGCATGTTCGGCATGCTTGGGTAAGGAGCCTTTTAAGGAACTGCAGCAACTTTGATGTGCAGCGAGAGATTTTTAAGCGCTTGGGCTGGATTTTGTTTTGCACAAGAAGTGGGCCACATGCTATGGTTGCACTTGAGGAATTTATGCAAGTATTTGTTGATCAATCTGCCTTCATGGATTATTTTAAGAGGCGATGGTTGCCAACTATAGGTACTTTCTTGTAATTGTGGGACCTTTTATTTTAGTGAAGGACAACTTGCCTAGGCAGGACAACCTGTTTGCTGATTTAGTGCCAATGTCCCTTTAATTTTTCCTCATTTTCCTTGTGAAATTGGTCTCCATATAGTTGGACCAAAGTCTAAGATGATGGTTGTGGTGGATAGGTATGATAACATGAGCTTTACATGCTTTTTAACATAAATTGGACTGCAATAATCTTAGTATTCAAATAGCAGTCTCAAAAGATCTAAAATATGTGGTAGTTTTATGGATTATATTATAACCATTATAATGGCCTTGATCCATTGCAATGCTTTCAACTCTTGATTGTTTTAAGTATCGCTCTTAACATGTGCTCTTGATGGCAGAGTTGTGGGTTAGTGGCATCAAGTCTCTTCCACTGTCTAGTCCAGAACACAATGCTGCAATTGAGTCCTATCATTTGAGGTTGAAATCCAAGCTTTTCAATGAGCAACATGCCAATTCCTGGCCAAGAGTTGACTGGTTAATCAACACACTTGCAACGGAATTTCACTCCTTATATTGGTTAGATCAATATAGTATAGAGACAGGGTATTTTGACGACCTGAGGGACAAAACTTTCTCAACCAATGCTTGGCATCAGGCTTTGCATATTCCAGATGTTGATGTCATACTGAATGAGCAGAATCTCCAGATTGCGAAAGTCATCTCTCAAACAAACAGAAACCTGGCATACACAATTTGGAACCCTGGTTCAGAGTTCTCACTCTGTGATTGCCCTTGGTCAAGGTTTGGAAATTTCTGTAAGCATGTCATTAAGGTGGCAATCTTATGTAAAACTCGGCAGGTTGCTAGGCCATTACTTGCTGCTCAAGTTTATAGACAGGCGCTGCTTACCCTTCTGCAGAACCCCCCAGATGACCCTCTAGTTCTTGATCACGCTGTTTTACATGCAACTCGCTTGCAACAAGACATCAAAGGCTTGGAAGAATTGTCTAATAATGGGTTGCTCCAACCTTTACCTCCAGAGATTAGTTCTCAAGTGACAGAGAATATACTTTTCCCACGTAGTGAATAACTAGTCCCTGAAAAGGAGATATTTGTATCTCCTGGATTTATCCTTGAGTCTGTGAAGTTGTTGTGGCCTTTGATATCCTCCTCAAGGCCATAGACTGCCCAGATTTGGCATCAGAAAGCTCTGAAGCGTGCTGCCTTTCATCAATTTTCTGGAGGTACAAATATTATCATCAGTCTTCTATATTTCATAAGATGCTCTCTCTCTTTCTTTCTCTCTTTTTATGAGGAAAAAAGTGAGAAAGTTAAGAGGCAGAAGAGGATAACGTGAAAATTTTAACAGAAATGCTATATTGCTTGAGCTTATCCTCAATTTTGGCTCAATCAAGTTTGATTTTTCTTAAGTGCTAAATATGCATTCTATTTTTTCTTTCTCTGGTGAATTGAAGATTCTTGATCTTCTGATGCAATGAACAAGGAGTGCAGACATATATTTGCTTGTAATGAAGCTTAAATAAGCATGCAGCAGTTTGAAGGGGGTAACAATGAAGCCTGACATTTGTAGTTATATTTTGAGCATTTTGGACGAATTCCTTGTGAAGGAATCATGATTTGTTACATCTGCTTGCTAAGCTGTTAGTTCATCATCTGCATACGCAAAAAGAGATGTTTTCTTTCCCCCACTACCCCTGAGATGGGTAAATAGAGGGTCGAAAAAATTTACATGTGGCTGTTTCCTGAACTCAACACAATTGCTTGCTTGTCAAATGTTGGAGACCTTGCATTAACCATAACCTTGTGAAGCTTTCTTTCAGCTGCAGAAACCTTGTGAAATCTGTTGGAGACACAGTTTTAACGTTTCGTCACAGAAGGTAAGCAAATCTTTTCACTAACTATTTCCTTTTAGTCTTATAATTATGCATGACCACTTTACCGTTGAGAAGCAACCCGAGTTAGTTAAGAAATGCATGTTGACTGCTAAATGGCGAATCATAGTGTAATATGTTTCTTTTTAATCTCCATTGAAAGTTTGATTCAGGCATCAATTAGTAAACAAAACCTCATTCTGGAAGATCGGTATGCCACTATATGTTACTTGAAGATTTGTTCATCCATGAAAAATCTCCATGGAACAACTACAATGTATCTTTATTCGCTGGATATTATTCTGTCATTTTCTTCTCACGGCTACTCGTAGCTAATTTTGTTGGGTGTTTTATAATTTTCAGTTGAAGAAGCAAGCAATTGGGACAAATCAACAAAAAAGATCACAACTTGTGCAAAAACATTGAAAGAATTTGTTGAAGCTATAAGATTTTTTATTTTTTATTTTTATTTTTTTATGTTTTCCCTCGATGGAACAACTACAATGTATTTTTCTTTGCTGGATATTATTCTGTCATTTTTTTCAATTCTGCTCGTAGCTAATTTTGTTGGATGTTTTCATTAGTTTTCAGTTGAAGAAGCAAGCAATTGGGACAAATCAACAAAAAAGATCGGAACTTGTGCCCAAACTTTGATAGAATTTGTAGTGGCTTTATAACCACTGCTGCTGATGGCAGCTCCACCGTTCAAGTGACAGCATTGGGTTCCAGTAATTGGATGGTTGAAGACCTGAAGCCCAATCCAATATAGATTGAAAACTCGTAATATCGACCTTTTGTTATTATACCTGTTTTTTTTAGTATGAGCAACGGTCCCAAAATAATACTATGGTTAAAATTAAGTACTTAACACTTAAAAGGCATGGGGATCTTTTGGTCTTTTATTTCAAATTAGAAAAAAATTCATTTACACCTTTTTAATTTTGCAATTATTTGATTTAGATTCCACATTTTTGAAAAATAACCAATTACCTCTTTTTAGTTTTTTTTTTTTTTAATTATTAAAAAAATTTATCTGTTAATTCTTATCAATTTTTACTAGTTAATTTTAATAATTAATGATTAAAAATGTATGTTTATAATATTATTTAATCACAAAATATAGATTTTTTAACTTCTTTTTATTTGTTTTTAATTGGTAAAAATTATTAAAATTAATAAATGAATCTATTTTGATAATCATGAACAACTAGAAGAAAGTTAATGATAATTTTTGAGAAATATAATATCTGAATAAAATATTGATAAAATTAAAAAGGTAAAAGTGAAATTTGCTCTTTTTTTTTATTCTCAGCTGTTCAAACTCAGCGCTTTGGTGATGTAAGGAATGGAATTTTCCCCTTGGGTCATGTGCAAGGTAAGCGACGAAACTGGGAGAACAACAGGCTCATCTCCACGATGGAATATGCAAATCCAGAATTGATCCCATTATATTCCAACTTTGATCAGGAGTGAGTAACAACTTTCCCAAATGCAGTAAAATTGCAGAGTTTCAAATATTTATAAAATTGGAATTAATAGCGTATTTGGGTAAAAATAAAACCAGTGAAAATTTAATTATTCTAGAAACGAGATAATTTTTTTTATTTAAATATTTATTATATGGTGGAAAAATATGAGTTTAAAAAATTAGATTTCTATTAATATAGAAAACTATGTAAAAGTTTTATTTCTATCCATGCAGATGTTATTTTAAAAATTTAAAAAATAATTTTAAAATTTTTTAAAAATAAATATTTATTTTTAATTTATTATATAATTTTAAATTTAATTATTTATAAATTATAATTTTTCTATTAATCACCAAACAAATTAAAAAAAAATTAATTCTCATAAATTAAATTCTAAAACATTAAATCCTGCCAAAAAAAATTAATTCTCATAAATTAAATTCTAAATCATTAAATCCTGGAAAAAAATTTTCTTCTCAACTTTACATTTTTCAAACGGGCTAAATGTCACTTTAAAAATTGAAGATGACAAGAAATTATCATTCGCTTGCGTTAGATGTAGCGATTGAATGCAAGCATGGACAAAGAAGATGATTGAAAACGGTGGGTCCCAGGCCATCATGGTCAGTCATCAATCAAGATTTGATGGAAGGGATAAGGATCAGGATGGGACCCGCTCCTTTGGTCGTTCTTTTTTCCTACCGGTGGGTTGTGTCTTATGATTGTTGAGTGTAAAACTGTAAGTAGCGTAACATCAGAAAAAAGAAAAAAGATATTAATGGACGTTTAAAAGCAGATTAAAAACTGGCCACGTGAAAGGTGGGACCCAAAGCCTTTATCCGTTGTGGAAAGTCTTGGCTGGATCTAATGGTCGGTGTTGTGGTGTCTACCTTATCATCTTCGTTGTCACCATCTTTGTTGGCCGCCTCATCTGATCACTCCTCAATGCCCTTCATTTTTATTTATTTATTTATTTATTTTATTTTTCTTTTTTTGCGGCAACCATTCTTAACCTCTCTCACCCTTTTATTTTATTATTATTATTATTTTTTTGTGTGCTTGTGTGGCTATGCCTCCAGGCACCCCGCTCAAACTCTCTCACTTAAGTTTGTACAATTGCATCCTCTCATATAGAATCTATTTTTCTCTTTCACTTTTCATGGGTTTTCTTTCTTGCTTTTTTTTTTTTTTTTCAACATCTTTTTTACTGTTTTACATATGCACCCTTTTGTACAAGAGAAATTCTAAGAGTGGTCAAATCTTTTATATTAAGTAAATTAGCATTGCTTCGTTGATCCCATTGTTATATGACATTATCAATTTGACAATAATAATAGAGTGCTACATCATTAGTTCCTAAAATTTTAATTACTAAATTTAGTATTTGCAGTATTGACTTTATACAATGTAATAGTTATTTTTAATATAATATTATTTGAGCTAAAATAATTGTTTTTATTTTAATTTATGTTTTAAAATTGTTTATTACAATAATATATTAGAATAATAATTGAACATTTAAAATGATATTTTCCCCATTTGGATGAATGTAAATGGTATATTATCTGAATTAACATTACTTGATTGGATTATAATAAAAATTGAAGAATAAAAATTGAAAATATAATTATAAATGCAACATTTTAGTAAAACTTTTAGTTGTAGAAGCAATTGTATTAAATGTATTTAAAATGAATATTCCGTTCTCTTAATCTACTATTTTCTAATTTATTATGAAAATTAGCCGGAGAACTTTCAAAATATAAAATTTAAAATTATAAATATAGTTTTCATTTTTTCTATCAATTTTTATTTTTATTTTATACTTTCTTCTAAAATGTCCTTGTTTTCTGCTGCACAAGATTAAGAATCATCCCATTCGCGATAAATTTATTTTAGTCTCCTTGTTATGTCTAAAGCATAGTATAGGGAAAAAAAAAAATACTTTTTATAAGTTTTTTCAAAAATATTACTTTCTATAAGTTTTTCTCATTTTCTTATTCTTTTTAATTTTAAAACCATATGGCACCAACTGATTGGGCAATTACATCATGTCGGCTAGTGCGATTGGTCTGCATAAGTTTTTATCTAAGTTAAAAATCAATAATCTCTTAACTCTCACATGCCTCACTTTCAGCCCCAAAAAAATTTAAAAAAAAAAAAAAAAAAAAAAACTCTCACATGCCTTACAATACTGATAAACGCATTTAATAGTTTTTTTCCTAACATTAAATAATAGTTTGTCCTATGATTTACTTTGACTTTTATTCTATTAGCTTATTTTTTGTTAGAAGTTTACTACCCCTACCAATCAATATCTATTAATTATATTCAATTGACAAAATAATGTGTAGGTAGATGGATAAATATTATGATAGTATCACTAATCAATATTGTTTATATTTATTTAGCAAATTAGCGTATATGTGATGGCTAAACACTTAGGGTGGAAAAATTGTTGGTTTGGGATAAGAACAATGCTAAGCCATATATTGAGTAATAAATAATTATCATAGATTTTATTTATTTATTTATTTTAACCAATAACTCTACCATATTACAGATATAAGTAATCTATATCCCATCCACCTCATGGTATGCAAGAGGGTAAAGCAAATGGAAGGAAATTATTATTCCATCATTTTCAGGGTTTGAGCTAGTGGATTTGAACATGATATGCCTTGTGGTGCATGCCACAGACTCCCATAGGGTTGTAAAAAAAACTAAAGATATACTGATTTAGATAGTTTATCATGTTTATGAATTGATGAATCTCATTGGAACATTGTTTTTTTTCAAGAAAAAAAAAAAGTACAACTCTCTCAGTCTCTAGCTTTCATAAAGTTTACCAAATAAAAAATAAAAAATCTACTATTATATGAACTAAATGGTGATATTTCAATATTTTATTATTTTTATTTTTTAAAAAGTTCACTCATTGATTATTTAATCACACAAGCCAAATTGCCAAGTGTAAGATTAACCCGTCAAAACTCATCATTAATATTGGAAATTCATGGTCACATATTTTTCCATGTTTTAGACGGAATTCAAACGATAGCAACAATATCTATGACTTCCATTTACCAAAAAATAAGAAAAACAATATCTATAGTTCTTTTTCTTTTTTTTTTTTTCAAATTGGTTACTAAAAAAATTCCATGGACAATTCAAACTATTTATGATTTTTTTTCTTAATCATGTCATGACTAGTAATAATTTACAATTTGTTAATCGTTTATTTTGTCATGTGACATTGACTAGGTCATTTGTTTGCCACGTGGTGCATGAGTATATACACATATAATTGGAGAGAATATTTTTTAAACCTACCAAAAAAATTATTACTTAAGCTCCCAAGCCCAAGCAGAAAAATAATAACATTATCACCACAAATCATTTAATAGAATATTATTTTAATAATTCACTTAACTCAATAATTGAATATGGTAGCATTATATTTTTCCAAGTCTTGACCTAATTGTCGGGGGGGGAAAAATAGTTTAATTTATTGGCAACATTTTCATTTTATTTTAAAAGCATTATACTAAAAGGTGCAAATATTTCTCAAAGGCCAAAGCTCAAGTTTTATACATATATATATATATATATAAATTTTTTTTTTCATTTTAAAGCTATTGGTTTTAAACGATGATTTACTTACGATCAAAATAACACAATAATTTAGAAAAAAACCATAATAATCGTATTTGAAAATACATACTATTAATTCATTATCTCTCCGCCCTAAAAATTGAAATTTTATATATCTTGGAATTTTTTTTTTTGGTTTAATTTTGTTTATATTTTGGAAATTTTTCGATTTGTTATTTTCAATTACTATTTTTGCCAAGAGAAGGAAAACCCACGGCTTAACTCCAAAATTAGTGTCTTTTCAAAATAAAATAAAATAAAATCTCCAAATTAACATTTCCAGGTCATGCCTACTGATATTTTAATATCGTTCTAATCTTCCCACGTCATATTGCCGAAACTTCAGTCTAATTATCCATCGCACTATGCAGTAGTCCCGACACGTGGTGAATACAGACAACCGTGGCCCTTCCAATTACACGCGTCGCCATTTAACTCGATTCAAGCTATAAATGAGAGAAGTAATCACATGGTTTACTGATGTAAGACGACATTAGATGATTAACCATTGATTTTAATCACATTTATTGATCAGATTAGACCAACACGTCGATCAAGGGTCCAGATAACCGACATTCCCCTTTGGTACGTAATTACGTACTTTGAAGACAGCGATCGGTGACGGTTCCACCTTAAACGCATGGGACGCGCTTGCTTTTTGAACTTTCTCGCTTCCGGATTAGGAAAAGTCGGAGATATTTTTGAGGAGTGGAGGGCAATTAAGACAATTCGCACACAACACGGTCAAAAATGAAAAGACCCGTGGCGTTGGCTATTGACAGCTTTCGTTTTCGTGCCCATTTCGAAGCCTCTGGAAGAGCAAAGCATTTAAGCATTCCCTTTGAATGCTATAAATATGCGCTTCCAAATTCGAACTTTGCCCTCTACTCCATCCTGGTTAGTTTTTCTTCTTCTTCTTCTCTGTTTTTTCTCCAGATTTTTCTGTCACTCTCTGCGTCAGTAGCATCTCAGGCAAGTCGCATTACGAGCTCTTCGAATTCAGATTCGGATCACGCATTCGAACGCGGGTGGATCCGCTAAAGCTGACCGTCTTTGGTGCTCCTGATTGAAAGTTCGTTATTCTGTGAAAATTCATACGAATTTTTGGTAGTTTGTTTTGGATGTGAATAACGTTATTTTGTTTATAGAATTGGCTTAAATTGTAAGTTAATTTTTTTCTTTTTCTAATAAATTACTTCTATGATTCTCATGGTTTCTGTGAAAATTTAGCGTCCAAGGAAGAAATGTTGATATAATATTTCGTATTTATTAATTTTTAAGTTTTCGTTTTCTGTAGCTGTAGCAGTAGCTGTGAAATCATGATTTATTTTATTTTATCTTGTTTTATTTTATTTTTTGTTTTTGGTTTTATGCTAATCCTGAATTTTCAAAATGATCAATTAGAGTGTTAGGGTTCTTAAGGGAGAATTTCGTTTAGATAGATAGGCAATAGTTCAGTCGCAGCCTGAGTATATATAGGACGGTAATTAGTAGTGACTTTTGAGTCGTTGGAAAATGATCTTGGAAGATGACCATGGTCATCAGTAGCATATTTTATGTGATTTTGGCCTGAAATCTTGATTTGAAGATTAGTGATTTGGATTGAAATTATCTTTAGTATTGTGCTTGACTTCAGGTTGCATGGAAATTGTTTGTTTCTTGTTGTTCTGAGTTTTGATGGATTGGTTAGTTTGTTGTTTTGTTGGTTGTTTTTTCTTAAATTTTGGCGCAATTTGATGCCGGTGTTGATATCTTGTGTCATTTGTTAACGGTTTTGTTGTCGATTTGTTACATTTGACCTATATAATACAATTAATTTGGACTTGTAGTTCAATGGAAATAATTAAGTTGGACATCTAGTTATTTTCAATGAAACTAATTAAGTAGATTGCATCATGGATTTTGGACTCTATAATGTTAAGAAAATCCACCAACTTTGCCATTGTTGAATGACTGTTGATTCTGTTTGATGACATAGTTTGTCGCATTATGGTGCCCTTTATGGAATCATGTGCATAAGGAAATGGAAGCATGTCCATTGCATTGAACCATTGTTTCAAAGTAGTCTGTTGGATTTATTAAGGATATGAATATCTTCCTTACTTGTACATGCAAATATTTTGAGCATCAGATTCAAAAATTATTAAATCTACCTTCAGAAGAAGTCCCAGAATATTCTCTTATCATATCTCGCGGTGGCTTTATCAATCTCTGCCAAATTGATATTCTTATTTACAGCTATAATTTGTTGTAAAAGATTCATCTGTAGCAGGATTATCACTGCTGATTAAGAGACATTTTCTTTCTATTTTCAATGTAGGACTGCCATAACTACCTGTGTCCAATGTTATCACCATAGAAAAAGAAGGGAAAAAAAAAGAAAAAGAAAAAAAAAAGGGGAGAGAATGATCTTGATTTAAAGTTTTCTGCCTGCATATTTTTGTTACCTGACGTAGGTGACTAGTTGCATAAAAACTAGCTGAAAGTGTGACAAAAGTTGAAGTGATGTGATGGACCCTTTGTCCTTGTGTAATTTCAGGCAATGTGCATCATTCTTGCTTAAATGGCGCATGCCTGTGCTGAATTTTATATCTTGAGAGTGGGGCTATAACAGCTGCAGATCATCAAGGTCATTTTTGTTCCTGTTAGGTGGTGTTTCTCTAGGGGTGTTGTGCAGTGTTGTCAAATTTGGATGTCAGCGGTTGCTAACACCTGGGAGTGTGTTCATAGTTCCTAGCAAGGTGTATGCTTTAGGTTTTGGATCTTATTTGCATCATAACCCTTATCTCTCTGGATTCTTGAGTTTTCATTGCAGGTCTATATTTGACTATGTTCTGTGAACAAACAGCATTTTGTTTGCTCATTTCATCTGCATCATTATGAAATATTGTCAGTAGGAATGATTGATTTCTTTGCTTTTCTTTACTCCAAATTCATTACTGGCCCTTTTCCCCTTCTATCTCTTGATTTGGTTTTTGCATCCTCGAGTTACAAACAAGATTAATAGAGATGACGTTTCTAGTCTTCAATAGTCGGAATTTGATTCATGGAGGAGATTGTACTTTTATTCTGGTGATCAGGCCATAACTTATACTTCTGGTTGTACTCCACTCATCTATTTAGATAATAAAGATACTCTTTTTAGGTTTCAAATGGCTAATTGCTAACTAAAGTGAAGCCACTAGAGTCTTAATGGTAAATTTAAGGGTGCTTGTTGGGTAAGTTCAGTTCTTGAAGAAGACTTGATTCGGAATCTCCATTGGAGGTAGGCTTGTCCTTTATGGACAATCATGATAAACAAATTTCTGCAATCTCTCACACTATTTCCCCTTTCCTTTTGTTGCTTTTTGAATGCATTTGATTGTGTGATATATTCCTTTTACCATAGGTTGGGACGTCTATTGATCGTGCCCAGTATAGTTGGATTTGGTTCTGGGACTTCTTCAAGGAATCAAGTGATCATGCAATCCTATTGCTTACTTTTAACAGCTGGAGGCTCTGGAGTACTTCAGTGCTGGATTTTATTTATTATATGGGATTCTTATAGGTCTACTAGTTTTGATGAATCCATCTCTTGAAGAAATGCTGATGGAGCTGTTCAACCTTGCTTGGATTTTGTTGTTGCTGATTTCAATTATCTGCAGCAATGTAGAAGAAAGCAAGAGTTTCATGGAGTGTTTGCGTGGCTTGATCGGTTAAGTAATATGCCTTTTCAAGTTTTACTATCATTGCTAAATATGTTTTTGTATGCAGGTGCTTAAGGCTTATTGCCAGCTTCTAGCTAGCTATTTATCTCATCTGGAGATATTCAATGGGGAAAGTAGCATTTACTGAAACTACATCCGAGCAACTTGGATCAAAATGCATGCAAGATATAACCTTAAAAGATTATGAAGCAGAGTGCACACACCCTTATCCATCTGACGAAGAGTGCAAGCTTGTGGAAGAATCAAAGGATCATACAAATGCTGTTGAATTGCTGGACAAAGGATACATGCAGTATGGGTAAATATCTAACTAATCTGCCAATTTATTTTGATTAGTTTTCTTAGAAAAATAATAACTTCATTTGTCCTTTCACAGATGTCCACATTACCGAAGGAGGTGTCGTATCAGAGCTCCATGTTGCAATGAGATTTTTGATTGTCACCATTGTCATAATGATGCAAAGGTGAATCTCTTTTCATCTTTACACTTGCATTTTGTTGTGCATGCATTCACAATAATGAAGAATTTAAATCTTAACTTGTTGCATTAATTCGATGCATTAGTAATTGATCTCTATATATTGATTGATGAATATAAATTAATGTAAATATATTTTCATGATGTCTTTGTCGAGGCATCCAGTGAAGTCCTACATGAGTTGGCTTGTGATTCTTTATTCAAGGTTTCAATAATTTTTACTTGTAATATAAGGGATCATTATGGTTAATTGTTTACTCTTGGATCTCATGCCATGTGCTTCCATTGAATTTAGATACACAATATGGCATAATTTTTGGTGAATGCATGTGAATCTTGTCTTAATAAGTTGGGGTTTGGTTTATGTACTCTCTGCTTGGGATTTATTTTCAAATGATTTTAACTTTTGATCATCTAGAATTGGGTCTAGTTTATTGCATTTGTAGTTTTGTTTGAACGTGTGGTATTGACTTCTTAATTATGTTGGTTTACAGAACAATATCAATGTGGACCAGAAGCTTAGACATGACATACCACGCCATCAAGTGGAACAGGTAGATTGTTTTAACAATTGTCTTCTGTTGCATTTTTGCCGACATAAGATCTGTTTACTGGTGTTGTGCGATATTGCTGACAAAGTGGGGTTTTTTTTTTTTTTAAAACAGGTGATGTGTTCACTTTGTGGCACTGAACAAGAGGTGTGTTTAATTATCTTATTCTTTATGATTTGGTTTTATAGCACCTTTTAAAACCTAGCTCTATGAAACTTCTTATAGATTGTACTTATTTGCTGCTAGATTATCTTTTATACGGAGTATGGTTAGGGTATACAATCAGACCAATGTTTTATTCTTACACTTCCTTTGCTGCCATTAACAGGTTCAGCAAATTTGTATTAACTGTGGTGTATGCATGGGAAATTACTTCTGTGAGACTTGCAAGCTATTTGATGATGATGTAAGTGCCTAATTTTATTTTTAAAACATTTTAATTAAGTTTGTTTGTTTTCTATTTTTTAATTTTTTATGAATCTCAAGCGTTTTGAGTTAGTGTAAAAGCTAGTTGGATTCTTTTTGCCTGGTTCAAGAACATGTTCAAGTGTTTGGCAATCTCCTACTTTGGTATAGAAACATGTGAATTGGTGATTGAATCATTACCTACACTGAATTGAATTTATGTGATTTTTTCCTTATCATGCCTTCAATATTTACCTGTTGTGAAATTGTTCTGTTATTGTTTAATTTGAGTAGCTAGCATCTTGCTGGCGGGTCTAATAATTTTGATTTTTCTCTGTTGCAGATATCTAAGAAACAATATCATTGTAGTGGCTGTGGCATTTGCAGGTATTCTCTTCATCTCCTTGTTCTGCATGCCTTGGGGTTCAATATGTAAAATGATAGGGAAATCTAGTTTTCTTCGAGTCATAAAAACCTTGCTAATACTTAGCTTTTTAATGATTATTGTAGCAAGGATTTTTTTATTCACTTGTTTCACCTGTGTTTTGTCACAGGATTGGAGGGCGTGAGAATTTCTTCCACTGCTACAAGTGTGGTAAGCTATACTTGTGTATTATTTTTGTGGAACTCATTTTGCATTATTGTGGTCATGGATTATGAATATGATTAATTACTCATTCATGCTTCCAATGAAGGTTGCTGCTACTCGATGGTATTAAAAAATAGTCACCCTTGTGTGGAGGGTGCAATGCATCATGACTGCCCTGTTTGCTTTGAGGTAAGATTTGCAATGCTTGAAGATAGATTTGTCATTAATGCCGGTGGATAAATATCGATGAGGATTACAAGCTAAGCAAAATGGTTGTTTGCAGTATCTATTTGAATCCAGAAATGATGTGACTGTCCTTCCATGTGGACATACTATCCACGAGAATTGCTTGAAGGATATGAGGGAACATTATCAGTGAGTGTCCATCCTCATTTTGATTTGATTTTATTTATCCTCCTATACGAAGAATTTTATCATTTACGATCAGATTATGTGACAGATATGCATGCCCTCTTTGCTCCAAGTCTGTTTGTGACATGTCCAAGGTATGGGAGAAATTTGACATGGAGATTGCAGCTACACCAATGCCTCAACTATATCAAAATAAAAAGGTTTAAATCTCTCTCTCTCTTCATTCTCTTCAGCCAATCTCCCCTAAATCTTAAATATTTACGTCTCCATGTCAGTAAAAATACTAACTACAGCGTAAAAACAGGTTTGGATACTATGCAACGACTGCGGAAAAACCTCTCACGTGGACTACCATGTTGTGGCTCAGAAATGTCCGAACTGCAGATCCTACAATACTCGTCAAACAAGAGGCTGAGCAGTGAGCATGTGGCAATTTGATTGCGAGAAAAAAAGAGTTTTGACAATTGCTGTCACTGTGGTCACCAAGCTTGGGTTTTCCTTGCTTTTTTGAGCACCTGGTCAAGCAAAATGAAGGAAAGAAAAGGAACTGTGGTCCTGCAGCTTGTTTATCTCATGGAGGGCGTCAGCCCAGCGTCCGCTTTCCTTCGTTGTCTCGTTTCGTTTCCCGTCTCTCGTTTATCTTTTTACCGGTTAATCATTTTCCTTGCGTGGGAATAATTTAAGCTATGTGTTGTGCTTTTTCATGCATTTAAGAGTTTCAGTAGCTTGTTTTTTCCCTTGGTTTTGTTCGTTTATACTTTAATGCTTTTTTTTACCTGCTGGGAAAGAATCAAATACAAGAAAGCATTAGAGAGAATATACCATTGGGCGATGATTGTACTTGGGAGGGAGTGAATGTAATAGAAACTTACATCCATTATTTTTCCCACTTGTGGAGTGCCTGTATGTTCCTCAATACCCCCCCCCCCCCCCCCCCCCCCCCCCCCCTACTTGGCCATACGATAAGGGATTGCTGTTCTGTGGTTAAATCCTTCTTGTTTTGGTGTTTGCCTAATCAAATTTGCGATAATGACCTAAAAGTGTTTTCAAATGGAAGATCTGGCTCCTGTGGAGAAGGATTACAAGGTGACAGGTAGTCCATTAAGCAAGTTTTGTTACGATTATAATATCACGCCAAACAAACAAACAAACAAAAACCAAAAAAGTCGCTACCATACTGCCAATGGAAGAAACAAGCACACCGACTTTGGATGTGAATGATCAAAAACAAGGCGTTAGTTGATACATTTGAATCCTGTAATGCAGCTTTGTTTTGACGGCAATTTTCGTGTATGTTAGTCAATTTGGTGTGCTTCGATTTGTCTAAGTATTAGGACAAGGCACCCATCATCATCAACATAGGACTACAGCTACTTCTAACGGTGCTTCTTTTTTTAAAAAATAAATAATGAAATGTGCCAAATAAAATTGGAATTAAAGTCAAAAGAATTCCTTATTAACATTTTTTTTAACCAAAAACTAATTATAAAAATATAAATAATGAAAGGGGCGTATATTTAACGTACAGATTGCCAGTAGAAGAAGAAAGCTTCTTTTCTTTTTTATTTTATTTTTTTGTTTTGGTAATAACATATGAGAATAAAGCTTTGTGGTGTAAGTGGGTCCTGTGGTTATATTGGTTGCAATATCATTTAGATGATGGACTTCAATTCTGTGAGTGCTTGTTTCAGCTTTATTTTTTTGGCAACTAGGGAAAAAGAGTTGGCACTTTTTAGTTAGATGGTCTTTCTAACCACCGTCGAATGCTTTTCATCTTTGCTTTGGAAGTGATATGAGAGTGTGCAATTCTTTTGTCAATTTTCAAAACTGAATAGGCCAACTTTTTTTTTTTTTTTTATTATTAATATTATTATCGATTTCTTGTAAGTTCGATCTTTATTATCTGGTACGGAAATCAAGATTCAACTGGTGTGTGCGTAAATGTTCAATTAAATTAGTGATAGAATTATTATTATTATTATTATTATTTTTTTGAAACAATTAGTGCTGGAGCTCAAACGATAGGAAAGTTTACAAATTTACAATCTTTCCTTGGGTATTCTTGTAATTAAATTTTGAAAACATTGTTCTGTTGATAAAGAATACAAAATAAAAAGGAACAGTGAAATATAACCAAATAAAATATTGGAGGGAATTAACAGCTAGTGTTCAAGAATGGCCATATCTTTTCCCACTTCCCTTTCGACTCTCTCTCCCACAGCTCAAATACCAACCATTAATCACCCTTCCAATCCAATCCCTAAAAGAGACTATATCGTTTCGTTGTTAAAATCTTGCTCAACCATCAAAGAATTTTTACCAATACATGGGCATTTGATCACCACAAATCTCATCCGTGACCCTTTCATGGTTAGCCATGTCCTTTGGTTCTTCATCTCTACAGAAAATTTCCATTACGCTCATGGCGTTTTAAGTCAAACCCAAGAGCCAGAGACCGTAATTTGGAATACCCTTATCGAGAACCGTCTTAAAGATGATTCTTTTGGACAAGTTTTTTCGACTTATTATCATATGGTTAGTCAAGGGGTTCCATTAGATATATCCACTTTCCACTTCTTAATTCATGCTTGTTCTAGAAATTTGGCCCTCCAACCAGGTACTGAAGTCCACGGCCGAGTATTGAAATATGGGTTTGGTAGGAATAAGTCTTTGAACAACAATCTGATGGCTTTATATTCAAAATGTGGAAAATTGGACGAAGTGCATCATTTGTTTGAGAAATTACCCAAGAGAGATGTGATTAGCTGGAATACTATGATATCGTGCTATGTTCAAATGGGAATGCTAGGTGAGGCTCTGAATTTGTTTCGTGAAATGAAACTTGATGGGGTTAAGCCGGATGAGATAACCATGATTAGCTTAGTTTCAGCTTGTTCTAAGCTGCGAGATTTAGAAATGGGTGAGAATTTACACCTTTATATTGAGAAGAATGAGTTGGAGATTGGTGGAAATTTGTTGAACTGCCTGGTTCATATGTATATTCAGTGCGGGAAAATGGAGAAAGCACATCAGCTTGCGGTTAGAAGCATGTCCGATGGTGTTGTTGTTTTGTGGACTACATTGATTAGTGGGTATGTGAAATCTAAGAAGATACATGCTGCTAGATGCATATTTGACCACATGACAGAGAGGAGCTTGATTTCATGGATGACCATGATTTCGGGATATGTCCAAGGAGGCTACTATAATGAAAGTCTAGAGCTATTTAGGCAAATGAGGCTCGAAAATATAAGGCCAGATGAAGTTCTTTTTGCGACAGTACTTTCTGCTTGTGCTCATGTGGAAGACCGCAAATTAGGCAGATCCATCCACAGCTTGGTTGTGAAATATGGGATGATTTATGAAGGGCTTCTTGGTAATGCTTTGATAGACTTGTATGCAAAATGCGGGGCACTGGATGAAGCTCAGATGATTTTCAAGCAGTTGCCTAGCAGGAGTGTTGCCTCATGGAATTCAATGTTAGATGGTTTCTGCAGAAGTGGGGAGATTGAGAAGGCAAAATCTTTATTCAGTGAAATTCCTGAAAAAGATGTCATTTCTTGGAACATCATGATCAACTTTTATGCAAGATCTCATAGATTTGGAGAATTGTTTGAGCTATTCGGGAAGATGCAGTGTTCTACTGTAAAACCCGACAGGCTTACTTTGATCAGCATGCTATCTTCTTGTGCTATTGTTGGAGCTCTGAATCACGGAATTTGGGTCCATGTTTACATAAAAAAGAATCATATTGAGTTGGATAACATGTTGGGAACTGCTCTAATTGACATGTACGGTAAGTGCGGGAGCATAGAGAAAGCGTATGAGTTATTTTCCGAGATGGATGAAAAAAATGTATTTGTGTGGACGGCTATGATTGCAGCACATGCCATGGAAGGGCAAGCCGAGAAAGCAATTGACCTTTACTTGGAAATGGAAGTAACAGGAATAAAGCCAGATCATGTCACATTCATAGCTCTTTTATCTGCTTGTAGCCATGGAGGCTTAGTGAACGAAGGGTATACATATTTCAACAAGATGAGCAGCGTCTACAATATTATTCCCAATATCCAGCACTATGGGTGTATGGTTGATCTCCTAGGTCGAGTTGGGCACTTAGATGAGGCAATAAAATTCATTGAGCTCATGCCAATCAAACCTGATATCTTAATCTGGTATGCCTTGTTGAGAGCATGTGAAAGCCATCTAAATGTTGAATTGGCAGAGCATGCATTTCAACAGCTCATAATGTTGGACCCTCTGGAGCCTGCTGCTTATGTTCTTCTGTCCAACATATATGCAAAAGCTGGTAAATGGGATGATGTGAGTCGAACAAGAACAAAGTTATATGAATTAGGAATACAGAAGCAACCAGGAAGTAGTCTGATAGAACAAAATGGCACTCTGTCCAAATTTAAAGCTGCAGATTTTTCACACCCTCAGTCCACAAATATTTATTCCATGTTGGATGAGATGAATGATAGATTACAACAGAAGGATCTACGAGAAACATCATCCCATCACAGCGAACGGTTGGCCGTGGCGTTTGGTCTGATTAGCAGCCATGGAAAAACACCTATTCGAATTGTGAATAATCTGAGGATTTGTGGAGATTGTCACTCAATCATGAAACTGATATCTCAAACCTACGACAGAGAAATAGTTATCAGGGATAATTACAGATTCCATCGGTTTGTAGATGGAAATTGTTCATGTAAAGATTATTGGTGAATCCAGATAATGGTATTGTCCTGTGAATTGAAAATTGAACAGATTTCTTATATTCATCCAAAGAGTAAATAAAACATTCATAAGGAACAAAGCGGAATGTGTACAATAATAATTCAAATTCAGTCAAAAACTGGTTCAGTCATACAGGATTACTTTTTCATGATAGATGATTTAAAAATAAAATAAAATAAAATTACCATAATAGAGATTACGGGCGTAGTAGTGAAAAAGGGAAGCCAAAAAAAAGGGCTTTCACCATTCTACATGGCATAATATAAGAGAGAATTAAGTACTTGAAAGACACATATTAATGTCTCTTTATGGAAAACGAGAGTAGCTAAATTGAACCCCATCATTCCACCTAGACCATGGTAGCTGAAACACAGGTAGCAAACGCAACAATGTACAAAACGATCATCCATGGCTGCCAAGAGATACACAAAAACAGCTCTTTTATACGGATGATCAGCGGCGTTAGTCAGTCTCATCGATCATGGACATGATGGAAGCAGAAACACAAGTCTCTATGTTATGAAGCATCAAATGATGCCAGTTTCAAAAAGTTTCCTTGCAATCATCAGACATAGGAGAGTTTTCAGAATCACATTCATTGGATTTTTCCAATTCTTCATCAATCAAAATCTCCTGTGAACGGCAGCTCAAACTGCAAAATGCTTTCTCACCCCTGCAAGAAATCAAATTTAAGTGTCAAACTGAATCAATCATCAAAGGCGCTTTGAAAAATAAATAAAAGAATTGTAGATGAATCTGTGGTAAACCTGTAAATGTAGATGTCCTTCCCCTCTTCCAATTTCTTGTTGCAAGAGTAACAGAAACTCAAGAAATCATTTGAAGAGAAAGGATTTGAAATCTGTGTCTGTGTGATGGGCTGGGGCATTCCAACCTCTCTATCCCCATTTCTAGCAAAATGGCTCAAATCATTAGAGAGAGTTTCCAAAACGCAGTCACCAAAAATATGAGTTGTTTTGGGATTGGGACCATGAGAGATGACACATGTATAATCCTCAGAAAGCTCAATGTCACTTGCTGAGAGAGACCCAACAATTCCATTTGCAGAACCTATGGATCCAGGGATTGTAGTCAGTTTTATTCCTGAGATTTGGTTTGAATTTGGGCTTTCTCCAATAGGTTGAGGAGGTGAAATAGCTTGGTTGGTTACAGTCTCCAAACAAAATTTCCCAGAACTGGAATTGCGGTTAAGGTCACTCAAACGAGGTAGGGTCAAAAATTTCCTACAGGAATCCAATGAACAAGGCCTGATTTTACCAAATGACTCAGGCTCTGAAGGGGTTTCCCCAATTTCAAAAAGAACCTCAGAGCTGCCATTTTGCAGGGGAGATTTCGTTTTGTAAGGAGGGAAAATTGCACAGTTCTTAGGCAGAGATTTGGTCGACTCAAAAGAATTTGTATTGGTTTGACCATTTGAGGATTTAATCCTCAATCTGGGTCCAAAAATAATGTTTTTGCTCTCTGATGGTCGGAGAACTTTCCCAGGTAGTTTTCTATCATCATCAAGAGAATCTATAATTCTTAGACCTACTTTACTATTATCCCAGCTCCTTTGTGTCACATCCTTGGTTGATCTTGGGGACCTAAAGGAGTTGCTTACGTTTGAAAACACTCTAAATTCTAGAGGGGATGTTGGACTCCAAACTGAATCAGATTCTGTTAAACCCTTTGGATTGAAGCCAACAAGCAGACCAGGAACAGGAAACAAAGAATTGGTTTTGAGACTGTGACCCAAAACATCAGAGTGGAAAAAGGACTCAGACCCAGAATCAGAAATTGGTACTTGACTCATGTGGTGTTGATCCTTCTGAATTGACCTGGTCCTCTTCCTCAGCATTATCACAATACACCCCTCTAGGGAACCAGAAGCCCCCTATCTGCGTTGTAAAAAATAACAAGGTATTTAAAATGAGTAAACCTTTCCAAAAATATCAGAAACAAAAAAAAGAATCAACATCAAAATATGCAAGCAGAATATCATAAGCAGAAAAGAAAAAAGAAATAACACTATCAATCCATGAGCTGCATTGGGAAAAAAATCTCATATGAGACATGATTAAATCTCTCACTATACATATAAGAACACAATGTTCTCAAAGATTGAGATCAAAGAAAACTTCCCAGTTATTTTCATTCCAACTTAGCAGATACATAATTTTTTTTTATGAGAAAAAAGAAATATCGGAATTTATTTCCATTATTAAAGCAAAAGGATAAGTCTGAAAAGACACAGAAATCTATAATCAAACGCAAAGTATAGAAACCGTAGTTAGAAAAGTCAAATGCAGAGGAAGGAAGGGAAAAGGGGGTTGAATCATGGAAGATCATTTAAAGCCTGCTAGGATTTTATGAGATAATTTTTCCATTTGCTAAATAAATAGCAAGATCACTTGATCATATAGCAGATGAAATTAGAAAGGTAGGAAAACAGCCAAAAAAAAAAAAAAAAAAAAAACAACAACATTCAAGGCATTCTTAGAGAAACCCATTTGGAAAAAATCCCGTGATTGCATAGTAAAATCTCTCAAAAGCAGATTCAAAAAAAAAGCCTGTGAAGATGATCAATAAATGCCCATTAAAAAAAGGTGTGAACTTGAATATTTCAGCTCAACCTCAAACAAACCCAGAAATCCAAGAATGCATCCATTGGATACCAAAAAACAAAGAAAATGATGAATCACAATCTCACAGAGATAACAACAAGGGGTAAGAAGAAAATGAACAAGAAGACGAAGAACAAGTAGAACAAGAAGGAGAAACCCACCTGGGTTCTCTTCCTCTGCTCTGGAAACTTTCAGAGAAGATGTTGTATTTAGATTGAAGAAGCACAAATGCAGTAAAAATAAAAAAATGGATATTTTTGACACGGGATGGGGGTTTTTATGTGGGTGTTAAACTTGTGCAGCACTCCTCTCACTCTCTCTCTCTCTCTCTCTCTTCCTCTCTATTTCATGCCTCAAAATCAGCGAAGCAGTGAGCTTCTGAAATACTCCTCTCACTCACTCACGCACTCTCTCTCTCTCTCTCTATCTCTCTCTCAGTCTGACTCACTTTCTCTCTCTAGCATTTATAATAAATATATTTTCTGTGTCCAGAATAGAAAATGTCTGTATGCAATAATGTAAAATAGTCCACACAAATGTTTTTGTGTACGTATTCTACCGACTTTTCCACCCAAATACTTCCATTTTTTTTTTTTTTCCCCCTCTTAACTTCTCTTTTTCTTCTTCCTCCATTCTCTTTTTCCTTTCTTTCCCATTTTCCATTTTCTGCCACCCCATCACTACCCTCCTTTATATTGGACCACCCTCCTTCTATTTCAAATTTTCTCACAACTTTTTTTTATATCCCCAAAAAATGTCATTTTTCAAAAAAAAAAATATATATATATATATATATGATTTTTAAATGGTAGAGTAGAAAGCTTCTATAGTTAAATATTTTTATTTATATTATAAAAATATAATTTTAAATAATAAAAATGTAAAAATTTGAATAGTTTGTAATGTTCAAATATATATATATATATATATAATTTTTAAATAATAGAACAGATAATTTTCGTAATTCAATTCAATATTTTTATTTATATTATAAAAATATGGGTTCGAATAATGAAAATATAAAAATTTAAATAAATAATGTTTAAAAAATATATGTATATATATATATATTTTTTTTTAAATATTTTAATGAAATTTAGTGAAATGGGCGGGTTAGACTTGGGATTGAAATTTCAATGATGCTGAGGTGGCAAAATTGCAGAGAGAGACGTTAATTGAGCATAATTGTAGGGGTGGAGTGAAGGAGTTGAAGAGGAGGAGAGGAGGTATGAAAGAAATAAAATAATAAATAATAATAACAATAAAATAAAGCAAAAGTGCAATAAATAAATAAATAAGGGGAATAGTTCAGTTTCATCTTTACACTTTTTCACGCTGAGTCATCACTAAACGACAACTATTAACTCGGGACTCTGGGTTTTTATTGTAACTGACAAACGGGCACTCCGTCTATTATATTACGCGCCGAGTTTTTCCAATCCTTCTAACTCTGATGACGATTATCAATGTCAGCTTACTCCTATACCCCTTATTCTGTTAAAAAAAAAAAAAAAAAGTAAGGATTTACCTAGGTCAGTAATTAAGATGCATAGTAATAAAGGTCATGGTGGGTTTTGTGTGGCCAAAAACTGCATTTCTGTATCTTATTTTTTATGCAAATATAGAAAAAATTTAGATACAGATATTCTCATTTTATAAAATAAAATTAAAATATCAGATAATATATTCTTTGAAAAATACTTCAAACAACATATTATTTTATATGTATTTTAATTTTATTAAAGTTAAATATTCCAATAAAAAAAAGAACTATATAGATATAATTCCTATCAAATTTGGCATGTGATATGTGTGCTTTTTAACTTTTTTTTTTTTTTGGTAGACTTCTAATTTTCTTTGGTCGAAAACGTTAAAAGTTTGCATTCTATTCATGCACCACACAAACTCAAAATCCATAACCTATTAAAATTTCTTTACATACATGAAAGAGTACAAATAATTAATGTTTTCCTAAGAGAAAGATATATATATATATATATATTTTTTTTTTGGTTTTTATTTTTATTTTTTGAGGGTAGAGGGTTAATATGGATTACAAACTCATAATTTTTGTAGTTCAATAACTAAATATATAAATATATATTAATGTTGGATAGATGGTCCAATTAATTGAAAGATAAATTTCACTTCCAACCCTCTTTTTCTTAATGAAAAAATGTTAATATAACTTTGGACTGGATACAATGAGTGTTTTTAAAAAGATGTGTGTCCACCGAAAGCATAAAAGTATTTTGGAGAGAAAAGTCTTTGTTTTGGTTTTTTTAATTCGATTTTACCATGTTTGTTGCATGTTCAAATGTACCAGTCTCAACTAAATTAATCAAGTCTAAATGTTTTATTTCTTGGTTGGGTAACACATGGTTTGGAATATATAATAATGTTTTGAATATTATTATCTATGTGCATCCATTATATCTCTTAATTCACGGCAACAAACATATTGATTTGAATATTAACACCTTATTCATTCCTTTTCAATGACTACATAGTATTTATATAATGGTTTAACTGCTCAATGCGAGTAAAATATGATTAAAATTTATATTCACAGTAACTATATATTCACTACAACAAAAAGTGTGAGTATAAAAATTGTAATAATTTGGCTCATTTTGTGACATTATGAATAAAGAGAGAGAGAGGCTATATAGCTAGCTCTTGACTCTTGACAGGCCGTTTCGGCTTGTTGTTTTTGGGTTGTACAACTCATATTTCAGCCCAAAAATAAAAAAAGTGACTGTAAGATTAAGTTTCAATGACCAATTTTAAATTTAACTATTTAAGTATTAAAACCTTAAAATTTAAATTATTCTCAATGTAGACTTTATAGTTTTCAAATATTACAATTTAGACCTTGAGTCTATATATATATATATATATGTCGATATAGTTAATTTTAAGTTTACTATAATCAAAATAAATTGAAAGAAAATGACCTAATGTTACCATGTGACTTATTTTCTTACCAGTCTATTATATAATTTTACTTGTTTCATCTGTTTCTTTTCTTTTTTTTTTTTTATTAACAAAGATAGTAATTTGCCAGAAAAATAATGATAGTAATGAAATTAATTAACAAACTACTTAAGATAGAATTTTATCTCTATGAATTTATTTACAACTCATGCAAGTGGTTTAGAGCTGAATCATTTTTTCCCCTTTCATTTTCATTAACATGTATAATACAAAACAAAGTATTGTTAATTTACAATGAATGTGAATGTGATATTAGAAAAACATTGTTGTTGAATGAAAATTGCTATGTGATATTAGAAAAACATTAATGTTGAAAGAATATTGCTTTTTATGCATGACCATGTATGATCTTATCTTCTTCTTCTTTATTTTTTATTTTTATTTTTTCTTCAAGTGTTCTAGTTACCCTACAATTATATATATGCTAATTTTGTAATTGATATTGTATTTTTCACCCAAGTTCTAATCAAAAAGCAAAAAAATAATTAAAAGAAAAAACAATTGCATATATATAGGCCTATTTGGCTACCTGTTTTACGAACTGTTTTTTGTTTTTGAAAACAAAAAATTGTTCTCAAGACAAAAATGTGTTGTTTGTCCATTTCAAAAACTATTTTCAGATAATAAATGAAAAAGAAAACAAAAAATAAAAAATAATAAAAATATGTTTTCATAGTTTTCAAAAAAAATAAAAGTATATTGCTTCATTACATTTGACATTTGAGCATTGATAGAGCAGAATAAGAATGACAATTTACCTCCTATAATTTGAAACCGTATGCACCGCTCCTAAAAATATGTTTTTGATTTTTGAAAATTATTTTCAAACAAAATTGGTCAAACACTCATTATTTTCACAAACAAATAGAAAACTATTTTTGTTTTATATTTTAAAAACAAAAAAATAAAAAATATGGCCAAACAAAACCTACTAATTAAGATACTTATTTATGTAGTCCTTTTTTTTTTTTTATGATGAGGACCATATCCACACCACATCAAAAACTACCTCTCATAAATCTAAATGCAAAATTAAAAATTAAAATAATAGTACCCAAAAAAAAAAAAAAAAAAAAAAACCTAAACCACCTTTTAGGATTTGATGAGCTATGACCCTTGCGCCTCTCTCTATGCCCTATCCCTATATAACAAATTTTTTTTTTTTATTTCACTTTCATTAATAAATATAGCCATTCCATAATATGTAATACAATATTTTCTTTTAAAATATTCATAGATTTTTTTAAAATATTTTTTTCTTCCAAAAAAACTATATATTAAAAAAAATTACATGTATACACTCAACATCTAATATATAACCCATCCCAACCACTTATTGCTCATTGTCTTATTGAACGCTTTTTTTCAAAATTAATATAACCCTGAATGTCCCAACGCTTAAATTCCATTGGAGGGCATTATGGTCAATTCATATATCCTAATACTTAAATTCCATTGGAGGAGGACATTATGGTCAATTGACTGAAGATTTAGAAACCTTTTGAGTGGCCGAGTATTAGTTGGAGACTTGAAAGTTGCTTCTGTACTTTTTGACCCCGAGACATTGGCGGTCAAACTCGCAACTTTGTCCTCTTATTACACAAAGCGCCAGATCACGGCATCTAACTCCGTCAGCTAACCGCTAACCACGTATCGTTCGCCGGTCACCATCAAATGCCACGTTATCAAGGTTAGTTAACCTAACCATGGGTTGAAGTTAACCCCAAGTTATCATTCAATCGGTGCGGCCGGATGGACCCCACTGTTTTTAGTTTTTTGCTTCAAGATAAAAATACAAATTGAGGACCAACAACAGAAAAAAGAAAATAGTAATAATTACACGTCAAAGTTGTACTTTTTTATGTCATAAATATTTTTTAAGCCGAAAAAATGTATTATTGAAAAAAACGACTTTTTATTTTATTTTATATTTTTTTTGCGTCAAAAAATAATTGATATTGAAACATAATCAATAAAATTGTGATATTTCCGAATTATTAATTTTTTAAGAAATACAACAAATAATAGAGAAACTTTTATTTAAACTTTCTTAATTCAGCTCTAATTATATTAACCCCACAGTTTTAAAAATTATTATTAATTTTCATCTAATAACAGAATCGTTTTTTTTTTCAGTATATTCAATTTTAAAATATTAATAAGATTTAAATATAATTTTGATAAAATCAAAAGTCTAAATCAAATTTATCTCAAAATATATTTGGAATTACACGGCTTTAGCGTAAATTTGCAATATGCTTCTTTTACCTTTTAAGACAGTGTCAATGTTGTCGTTTTCGGATAACTGAGCTTTTTAAAAAAAATATATATATATATTTTGGGTCCAATACGTTGACGATCGACACGTTTTGGTTATGCCCTCGGGATTTTGGTTGAAATCCAACGGCTGTGACGTAAAGATTCTTTTGTAACGGACGCGTCATCGACGGTGTAGCTGCTTTCCCCGTACTCTGTACTTAACGCTCCTTTTACAGTGGGGCCCACCGCACGTGTTCAAAACTTATGTGGTTATATTTTAGTGGGCTAAGCAAACAAGATATTTTAATTACAAATTAATCACTTTGATTACACATTAAAGAATAAATAAAAAATACAATCGCACTCGATTAAAGTGTTATTCCTTGTGCTTTGAAAAATGGTTTATATTATTATATTAATGCTATAATATTTTATTTCCAATAAAAAACTATTGAAGAAATTAATGAAATGAAGCTTATTAATGAAACAAAAATCATAAATTTGTTTCAAATTTATATATATTATGATAAATTTGTTTTGAATAATAAAATGTAAAAATAAGGATGACAAAAGTTTTTGAAGGAACTATATTTTATTACCTTTAACTAAATGCTCTACGAAAAGTTTTAAAAAATTTTCAAATGCAGCTTTATATGTTTCTATTTTTGGAGAATAAAATAAAACAAAAACGTAACCAAAAAGAGAGAGAGAGAGAGTATACTTCGGTCTTAAGAATGGGAACAATGTACACATAACTAATGAAATTTCTTGTTAGAAAAAAAAAATCATAGAAAATAGAATTGGATAACATGAAGCAAATTATCCATATGTAAAATTGATTTAACCAACCCAACATTGAATTATTTGGATCCATGGGGGTAAAAAAAAAAAATAAATCCCGACTATTGTTTACCAATTCTAAGTTAGGCTTAAGCCTAACTAGGGTACATATTGGATCATCTTTAGGCTTCCCAACAACAACATTAACTAAAATAAATAAATAAAAGAAAAAAGGAAAACCATTAACATTAACTTGGATTTGTTCCTTCTTAAAAAATTACTAAAAATATTACATTTTTCCTAATATTTATTTAGAAAACCAATCACAACATCAACTTAATTTTAATTGGCATCCAAGGATATGTTATTTAGAGTTAATTATGAAAACTGGTAACATTTTACGGTATTAAATATCTCTAACACAGAATTACTATCATAAATGGTTAAAAAAATGATAAACATTTAAACAGGCAACTTGCAAATAAAAAATAAAATGAAAGAGAAGGTATTGCTCCTCATCAACCAGACACACAGTAAATGACATAAGCTCATAAAAAAAATTGAAGGGTCACTTTCCCAAATAAAAATGTTTCGTTGCTGTTTTCTTTTTTATTTATTTTTTTTAATAAATATTTTAATTCAAGCTTTCCTACTTCCACAACTTCCCAAAAATTCCAGGTGTGGGGAATTAACATATACATCATTTTATAAACAAGGCTTTTTTAACTCCTTTCCTTGGCTACGGCCCTTTGTGCTGAACGCTTCGAGAAGATTCGCCACTACGCATTGCCAGATTCGGTGTTTGGTTAAAATTATGATTATTTTGAATTTTACAATGCTTAAGTAAGAATTAAGTTTTCAATAGATTAAGAGCATGATCAGGGAGGAAATCACCGCGTTGTTGCTTTTGAACCTTACACGAGCAGAAAGTCTAGGTACCACCACCATCTTTGACTGTTTAAAAGCATAATTTAATAATTTAATTTAGATCTTAAGTTTGTTTATGGTTGTTTTATATGTGCTTTTGCTTCTAATGTACTACTTGTATTGCATTTATATTATGTATATATATCTTGAAAATGATTTTGTTGAATAAATTAATATTTGTGTATTTGACATAATCAATTACTCACTTATAGGGTCTATTTATGCCATTAATGGGATTGACTTATTTTATTATTTTATAGTAGGGTCCTTAGTCACACACTCTCTATAAGACTCCAATTGGCCCATTGGACTGGAGGACCAACTCTCTTTATAAGCCCATTGATTTATCCATATTTTTCTAGTATAATTATATTATCAAATTATTATTATTTTATGTGTGTCAAAATTAATGGATAAGTCTGACTTGTAGAGACTATTTAAAGTGTTTAGGACAAGCAAACATTAAAAATACCATACAGTATTTGGAGATTAAGGTTTTCAGAAATCTGAGAGTGGTTTGAAAATAGTGTGTCCATAGGCACTATTTTACGTTGTTTCTATTTGCAGGATTAAAAATCTAATTTATCAATGACTGCGTTTGAAGGTTAGTAATTTATAATTTATGGAATTTATTATGTATATTTAGATCCATAAAATTTCTAACAATTGGTATCAGAGCTGATGGTTAATATGCATAATAAAATTCTTTGTCATTAGTGTTCGTTGTATTCATGATGATTGAATTGACCTGTATGTGGCCATTGAATGATCTGTGCGATTGAATATATGTTCTTTATTTTGTTTTCTTTCGTGCATGTACTTGTGGGATTCAACATTACATATTCAGTTAATATATATACATGCCGATTGCTATTTCAAAAAAAAAAATATATATATATATATATATATTTTGTATGCATTTTGATTTGGTTATTGTCGATTCTTGTTCTCTATGTGGAATGGAATATGTTTTGAATGTTGTTTTGGTCTGACCATTTTTGAAATTGAGTAAAAAAAAAAAAAAAAAAAAGAAACCCATTGGCCGAAAATTTTCATGTGTTTGGGTGTTTGATTTTATGGCGTTTTGGACCGAATTGAGTTGAGGAAATTGTTTCCCACACCGAAAGGAGAATAATGGCGCCGGTATAGGTAAAAAAAAGTGGCCGGAATAGCGTTATTTTGGCCAGATTGTGAAACGGGTCACGCGACCAGCCAACCTGAAAACCGGGTCATCCACGACCGGTTGGACGAAGAAGAAAACTGACGTCAGCAGCCCTCTTGCTGACGTCAGCAGCTGATTATTTAAAAATAAATAAATAAATAAAATTGTTATTTATTTATTTATTTGTTGGTTGTCTATTTATTTATCTATTATGTATGTATATATATATATATATTTATTTATTTGTTTGTTTGATTATTCTATTCCATAATTTCTTGAATTAAATTAAATGTATATGTTCATAATTGGATTGTGTTAGCTTTTCCTAAAAAAGGCTTTGTGTCTAGTTGGTATAGTAGTATGGAATTTTAAGCACTCACCTGTTGTCAGGACCCGTCCAGAATTCCTCCCCGGAACCCTAGACAAGCCCTGATCCCAGGGAAACCCTACCGGACCCTCCTATGGAAAATCCGGCAGAACCTCCCCTAAGAGATGGACTTACCACAATTTACCTGCACTGAAAACACACTTCTATAATCACCCCCTTATTCTTCCCGCAAACTACAAGTTGTTCCACAAATTACAACACTTCTCAACAATAACAATAGTCCAGTGCATAAATAAAACATAAATGTCTCAATAGTATACAGAGCTTTATGAAGTGCTAAACAACAGAAATACAACAAAGATGAAAGAAATAATACACTGAAATGAATGAGTACAAAGGTACTTCTCGAAACACGATAGCAGCGGAAAATTGGTTCGCTCCGGAAGAACGTCTACCACCACTTGCACCTAAGGGAACAGAACTTAAAAACGTGAGATGCTAATCATCTCAATGAGTGACCCTAACTACTGAACACTTTTAATAATAATAATAACAATTAAGGGAATTGAATAAATACCAACAATTAATAAATAAATAATAATAACTGTTGGAAATAATAATTTCCCTCAAAACTCTCACCGATCACTCCGTTTGAAATGTTTCCTTTTTAAAACAATTTCACAAAACCCGATGTACGTACTTCCCGAAAACCAAGGGATTAAACTGTTTGATAAACAATAAATAAATAAATACATACCCTGATATATAATTAAACTGTAATAATTTATAATAATAATTTTTGAACACCTTTGGGGTTGAAACATTATTTGAAAACTACACTTGACGCACCACACCATATACCAGTGATGCCCTCCGATACCCAGCGTCCTGAGCACCGACTGGCGGGGGATTAAAGAGAGAAACTTGCAAACGGCACTTCGGCATCCCGACAGTACCGCTGCTGAAACCATCATCCCGGCCAAGGAGGGGGGCGGCTGAGGCCAATAACAAACTTGCCTGCCCACGGTCCAATGGCAACTCACGGGTGAAATAATAATACTTGCGCGCTGAACCACATATACATATACCAGAACACCAATACTGTATGAATGCGTCTAAAATAATTATTAAACCAACTGTACCGTTTTTCAAAATTTACCGTGGGAAATATACCAAAATTTCACAAAAATACCATCCCACATATTTTATTTAACAAACGGTACGGAAACATCGATAACCAATAAACCATAATTTTTCTCGTAACACGAGGTTCGACAATTAAAATACCGCGGGCATAATTTATACAATTTAAACAAATATTTTCATAAAATAATTAACCCAATTATTCCCGAAAATAATACTTAAAACCTCGTACGAATATTATCGAAATACACTTTGCTCATGCATAATAAATAAATTAAATCATAATTAAATTGTACCACATGAGCATAATTTAAATACCAATTAAACATAATTAATTGCCCAAAATATTTTTTGAAGGTGGGTCACTCACCTTAAGCGCGTAAATCAGCTAAGATCCTTCGCAGGATCAACTCCACTACTCGTACGCGCACTTAAAACATCCACAGTATACCAACCAAATATATTAATATTTTATTCGGGTAATCCCCAAATGGGTACCTGGGGAGCGAACACCAACGATATCTAAAAGTTGCGAGTTATATACAGAATCGAAGCTCGAGTGATGAGGATCACGTATTCTATCTTACTTTCCGGTGATCGGACCCGAGGTGGTCGAAATTTCGCCGGAAAGCTTTTCGGGTTTCGACTCCGTAATTCTCCCAAACCGTCACGAATTGGCAGAAACGGATGCCGGATTCGGGTTCAGGAGGTCGAATACAGTGGACAGGGGCCGGCGGTGAGACTGGGTACTCGCCGAAACAGTAACTTCCGGCGAGCCGCCGCGGTCACCAGCAACCGTCGCCGGCGGCAGCGCGTGCGGTGGCCGTTGGCTGAGATTTTTTTCAGATTTGTAGATCGAGGGGAGAGGAATCCAACGGGACCGGCGGTGAGGCAAACGGAGGCCGGACAGAGGAGAAATCGGGGTTTGAAGAATTTCGGCCCCTCGCCGAAAAAAGCTCCGATCCCGGCGCGTCGGTGGTCTGGTGGCCATGAAATTTGGTGGGTAGGCTGGACTTGAGGAGGTGGTGAGGGCTGGCTGGCGCGTGTGGCCGGAAAATGGCCAGAAAGGGGTCAATCGGAGGTGGCCGGCGGTGGAGGGAAAAATCGCCGCCGATCTTTGCTGCCTCGATCCGGGCACGTCCGGCTGCCAATGGCCGTGAAACTTTGGGGTTTTGCCGGAAATGGGGAGGGGCTTCTTGCTGGCCGGCGTGTGTAAGATGGATCGGCCGGAAAATTTGAAAAATTTCGGCGGCCGGTCGGACTTTCTCTCTCCTCTCTCTCTTTCTCTCTCTTCCCTGAGATTTTTGTCAAATAAAAGCCACCATGTGACACTGTTCATTCCACGTGGACCAATCAGGTGATGACACATGGCATCACTGTGCACTTAAGCCAGATATAATAAAATATTACGGTATCCGACGAATTTCAAACGTCCATAACTTTTTAACCAAGCGTCCGATTCAAGCGTGCTGCTAGTCTATGAAGTCGTGTCGACGAGTACTTTACAATCATACAAGAGTTAAAACAAAATTACACCACAAGAAAAAGTCAATTCACGGCACCTTTTGGACTGTTTGTACCTCAACTTGTTTTGCCCATAACTTTCAAACCGTAGCTCCGTTTTTGACGTGCTACTAGTCTATGAACTCGGGGCATCATGCACTTCGCCACGGTACCCTGGTCAACTAGAAATTTCAACTGGGACAAAAAGTCAACTTTTGACCCACTCGGTCAACGGTCAACCTCGGTCAACGTGCACGGATTCCGGTGCGATTTGGGACGGGGTGTTACACCTGTCGTGAGACTTATTTTATCTGCATTATGTGTACCAATGTAATGTACGTTGGCATAGTGGATGAGATGTTTTATATTTGCCTATTTCATGAAATTGCCAATATTTTGATTTTCTCCCACTTATTAATCAGGATCTATACGGGTGACTAAGCTACCCTGTCTGCAACGCCCCGTCCCGAACTATGTCAGAATTTTTGCACATTGACCGAGGTTGACTGTTGACTGTTAACCGAAGGGGTCAAAAGTTGATTTTTTGACCCGATTGGAATTTTAGGTTGATTGAGGTACCGTTACGAAGTACACATTGGCACGAGTTCGTAGACTAGTAGCACGTTGAAAACGGAGCTACGGTTTGGAAGTTATGAGCAAAACAAGTTGAGGTCCAAACTGTCCAAGGGGTGCCGGAGTTGACTTTTTATTCATGCAAAGTTGAGCGTTGACTCATGCATGGTTGTGAAGTGCTCGTTGATACGAGTCCGTAGACTAGCGGCACGTCCGATTTGGACATGTGGTTTGGAAGTTATGGACCTGTAAAGTTTTTCAAACACCGTATTATTTTAATATTATTTTTGAACGTGTAACGATGTGCCACGTGTGACTTAATGAATGTGACCATGTGTCACCATGGTGAGATGCCACATGTCAACCATGTATAATATCATGTTATTTTATTATTATTTTATATGATATTGTTTTTATTATTATTTAATTATTTAATTATTATTATTTTATTTTATTTTCCTTTTTTTTTTTTTCCCCACATGGGAAAACACCTTTCTCTTTTCTTTTCCTTTCCTTCCCTTCTTCTTCCCCGAGCCCGACAGAGACAAAAAAAAACACACAGACTTCTCTCTCTCTCTCTCCTTTGACTCTCTCCCCCGCTCTCTTTAACCGGCCTTTTGGCCGGATTTCAGTCGCCGGAAAGCCACATGCGCCAGCCACTAGTGAAGCCGAGCTCGCCGCGACTTCAGCCTCCAATTTTCCCGGCCAGTCGCCGCCGGACGCGCCCAGATCGGGCCGGTGAAGTCGGCGGCGGCCTTTTACGTTTTTCCGGCGATTCTCGCCGTTTCCTACCAACCCAGCCCAACCCATACCTCTATTCCACCATTTTCGACCCCTCTGAGTCCATTTCCGGGGTTAGATTGCCCAAAATCCCCACCGTTTGAGAGATCCCTCAAGTTTAAATCCGGTCGAAGCTTTCCGGCCAAATTCCGGCCACCTCCGGCGGAATTGGGGTCGATGGAGACCGGATTTGTAATCCTCGTTGCTCAAGCTTCGATTCGGTATATTATTCGACTATTTTGGATAATATTTGTGTTTGACCACCCGGGTACCGGGTATTATTTACCGAATTAAAATATTAATTTATTTGACTATGTGTGAATTGTGTTCTAGGAGCACCGGTGAGTCGTGGAATTGATCCCATGGTGGATCATGGTTTAATTGCGTGCTCCAGGTGAGTGACCCACCTTTAAAAAATATTTTGGGCAATTAATTATGTTTATTGGTGTTTAATTGGTATTTAAATTATGCTCATGTGGTACAATTTAGTTATGGATTTATTGTGATTTAATTTATTTATTATGCATGAGCAAAGTATATTTCGGTAATAATCGTACGAGGTTTTAAGTATTATTTTTCGGGCATAATTGGGTTAAATATTTTATGAAAATATTTGTTTAAATTGTATAAATTATGCCCGCGGTATTTTAATTGTTGAACCTCGTATTACGAGAAAATTATGGTTTATTTGTTATCGATGTTTTCGTACCGATTTGTTAAATAAAAATATATGGGATAGTAAGTGAGAAATTTTGGTATATTTCCCACGGTAATTTTGGAAAACGGTACGGTTGGGTTAATAATTATTTTAGACGCATTCACACAGTATTGGTGTTCTGGTATATGTATATGTGGTTCAGCGCGTAAGTATTATTATTTCTCCCATGAGTTGCCATTGGACCGTGGGCAGGCAAGTCTTATATAGTGCACACAGCTGCCCCCCTCCTTGGCCGGGATGATGGTTTCAGCAGAGGTACTGTCGAGACGCCGAAGTGCCGTTTGCAAGTTTGTCTCTTTAATCTCCCCGCCAGTCGGTGCTCAGGACGCTGGGTATCGGAGGGCATCACTGGTATATGGTGTGGTGCGTCAAGTATAAATTTTTCGGATAGAAATTTCAAACCCCAAAGAGTACAAATTATTTATTATAATTTATTGCAGTTTATTTATATTTGGGATATTTATTTATTTATTTGTTATTTATTAAATTATTTGGTCCCTTGGTTTTCGGGAAGTACGAATATCGGGTTTTGTGAAAATGTTTTAAAAGGGGAACATTTCCAACGGAGTGAATAATGAGGGTTTTGAGAGAAATTGTTACCTCAATTGTTTATTTATTTAATTGTTCGGTATTGATTAATTAAATCCCTTTATTTGGTATATTATTAATATTAAAGGTGTACAGTAGATAAGGTTACTCACTGAGATGATTAGCATCTCACATTTTTAAATTCCGTTCCCCTAGGTCCAGGTTGGGAGACGTTGATTGTCCGGGGCGAGCCCAACGTCTCAGTTCGTTGCCGAAAGTCCAAGAAGTATTTCTTCCCTTTTTCCTCCCCATCCTATATTACTTCTTATCTGTCATTGTATAAATTCCACATTATCTGTATAATGCTCTGTATACTGTATTGGACGTGTAGTTATTATTTATGCACTTGGTTGCTGCTGTTATTATTTGAAGTGCTGAAATTTATGGAATCAATTTGTAGTATTGTGGGAGGAATAAGGAGATGTTTATAGAAGTGTGTTTTCAGTGCAGGTAATTTTTGGTTAGTCCTACCCTTAGGGGAGGTGCTGCCGGATTTTCCGTTGGAAGATTCGGTGGTATTTCCCTGAGATCAGGGCTTGTCTAGGATTCCGGGGAGGAATTCTGGACGGGTCCTGACACTGTCGGTGGTTTTAGTTGCTTTGTATGATGCTTGGAATGGCAGTGGAAGTTGATTAAATACCATGAATCGTATGTTCTGAGTTACCCTGTAGGTAATTCAGCTCAATGCATTTGATTATGGTTATTTGGTTAACTGTCCTTGGCCCACGAAAGGGTATCTTTAGTGCTACAAAGACCCTAGCGATATTGATATTTTATGTTTTGTATTAAGGGGCTGGAAAATAGTTATTGTTTTATATATATTAAATGTTTTATTGTGCTTGCTATTTTCGGAGTTAGTAGCACCCCGAATGTTCTGCCTATGACTGCCATGATGAAATTGGATGGGACAAACTATCAGAAGTGGAAGAAGATTTTAGTTATAAATTTGACTTTTATGAAATTGGATTTGGCTTTAGAGATAGATCCACCAGAGATACCAACTGATGAGAGTAGTGCAGCAGATAGAAAATTTTATGAGAATTGGAGGCATTCTAATAAGTGCTGCATGATGATGATGGAGAATTATATGGATGAATCAATTTATGCGAGTATTCAAAAGGTGGAAACTGCAAAGGAACTTCTTGAGGAGATAGGAAAGAAATTTATCAAGTTTGATATGAATGAGAAGCATCATTATCTGACCTTTTGAATAATACTAAGTATGATGGAATTAAAAGAGTAAGGGACCATATTATGCTACTTTCTTCTTATTACAATAAGTTGAAGGACCTTAAGATGGATATTGGAGAGGAGTTCTTGACCTATTCTATAATGAAGAGTTTTCCATCTCAGTTTGATAATATAAGATCTAGTTTGAATACTAAGAAGGAAGGTTGTAGTTTGGAAGAATTGACTGCTATTCTTGTCAAGGAGGAGGATGATATTAAGTTAAGCAAGTCGAGATCCATTGCTTTAGTTTCACATCAGGTAGATAAGTCCAATAGAGTTTTTCAAAAGAAGGGACAAAGATTCAAGCCTGGACAAGGATTTAAGCCCACTAGGAAGAAGTTTTCTGGTATGAAGCCAAAAGGACCAAGGGATGGAGCTCATAACATAGAAGAAAGGAAAGCCTACTTCAATGGACGGTGTGACTACTGCAATAAAGTTGGACATAAGAAAATAGATTGTTGGCATTTAAAAGGAAAGTAAGAAAAGAAAGGGGATGATAAAGCAAAGGGGGCCAACCAATCTTGAGCAGCATGTTTATATGGGTGATAGCTCGAGAGTGAAGGTGGATGCTATGGGAACAATCAAGTTGAAGCTTGCCACTGGATATGTTTTAGAGTTACAAGAAGTTTCATATGTACCTTCAATTAGGAGGAATTTGTTATCTATTTCACTTTTGGATAATCAAGGTTTTAGTTTTTTGTTTGGGAATAATAAAGTTGAGATGTTTTGGAGTTAATTCATACTGATATATGTGGACCTTTCACTCCAATTGCTTTGGGTGGTTACTATACCTGGCAATTCGGGTTGGTGGGTCGTGTTCGTGTCAACCCGTTTAATAATCGTGTCAAAAATGCCTAACCCGAACACGACCCATTTATTAATCGTGTCAGGTACCTAAAACACTAACCCGACCTGTTTATAAATAGGTCAACACGACACGACCCGTTTAACACGATTATTTTAATGGGTTGTGTTGACCTATTAACCCGTTAACCTGAAATTGACCTATTAACCCGAAAATTAACCTATTAACCCGTTAACCCGAAAATTAACCTATTAACCCGAAATTTTTTTTTTATTTTTATGTTTTTGTTTTATTAAAGATGTATTTTTTGTTTTTAAAAAATTAGTAATAGAAAATTATTTTTATAAAATTTTTAATTTATAATATTTTTTAGTTATTAAATATTATATTAGTGATAAAATATTAATTTAAAATTAAATTTAAATGGGTTGTAATAGGTATATAATCGTGTCGGGTTGAAACTGACACGTTTAATAAATGGATCGTAACGGGTCAATTTCGAGTTAAACAGGTCAACCTGAAAATGACACGATTAATAATCGTGTTAAACGGGTTGACCCGATTATGACCCGAACCCATTTATAATAAACCCAAACCCATTTATTCCGTGTCGTTTTCGAGTCGTGTCGCCGTGTCATGATCCAAATTGCCAGGTCTAGTGGTTACAGATATTTTATTACCTTTATTGATGATTTTTTTCTTGTTATGGACATGTTAAGCTTATTCATGAGAAGTCAGATTCTTTAGTTGTTTTTAAGGAGTTTAAGGTAAAGATGGAGCTTCAAAAGAATAAGAAGATAAAGGCTGTGAGGTCTGATAGAGGTGATGAATTTTATGGTAGATATGATGAGACTGGACGGAATCCAGGACCTTTTGCAATATTTTTTTTACGTGAATGTGGCATTGATGCGCAATATACAATGCCTGGTACACCTCAGCAGAATGGCATAGCTGAGAGGAGAAATCGCACTTTGTTGGACATGGTGCGATCTATGTTGGCAAATTCTAGCTTGCCAGATTACTTGTGGGGAGAGGCTTTAAGGACGGCTGCTTATATTTTGAATCAAGTTCCAAGTAAATCTGTTCCTAAGACTCCTTTTGAGTTGTGGTCAGGGAGAAAGCCTAATTTGCATCATTTTTGAGTATGGGGTTGCAAAGATGAAGTAAGGATTTATAATCCCCAAGTTAAAAAGTTGGATCCTAAAACTATAAGTGGATATTTTGTTGGCTATTGTATAGGATCTAGGGGTTCCAGATTCTTTTGTCCATCTCATACCACCAGAAATGTGGAATCAGATAGAGTTGTTTATTTTGAAGATGATTTTAGGTTTGATGATAGTAATGGTCTAAGGGAGTCTCAATTTAGAGAAGAAAATATATATATTCCCAGTGTTGTTGTTCCTGATAGTGATGTTATTAATCCAGTAGTTGATGAACCAGTAATTGATCAGGATGAACCTGTAGTTGAAGAGCAGGATGTTCCAGCTATTGTAGATGCTGATATGCCTTTGAGGAGGTCACAAAGAACTAGGAGGTCAGCTATTCCTCATGATTATGAGGTTTACTTGCAGAAGCATGAATTTGATATAAGTGATGATTCAGATCCAATCACTTATGAGGAAGCCATAAGCAATTCGCACTCAAATTTTTGGTTGGATGCAATGGAAGATGAAATGAAATCCATGGCATCAAATGGTGTTTGGGATTTGGTTGAGTTACCATTGGATAGCAAGCCTATAGGGTGCATATGGGTCTTTAAGACTAAAAGAGACTCTAATGGTCAAGTAGAGAGGTATAAGGCTAGACTTGTAGCCAAATGGTTTAGCCAGAAGGAAGGAATTGATTACACAGAGACATTCTCTCCTGTATCCACAAAGGATTCTTTTAGAATCATTATGGCGATTGTGGCGCATTATGACCTGGAGTTGCATCAGATGGATGTCAAGACTGCTTTTCTGAATGGTGATTTATATAAGGATGTATATATGGTTCAACCAGTTGGTTTCCAGCAAACAGGGAATGGTAATTTGGTTTGTAAGCTTAAGAAATCTATTTATGGTCTTAAGCAAGCTTCAGGACAATGGTATCTTAAGTTTGATGAGGTTGTCACAAAAAATGGTTGATGACATACTTTTGGCTACTAATGACATTGACCTATTGTCTGAGACAAAGCAGATATTGTGCAATCATTTTGATATAAAAGATCTTGGAGAGGCTTCTTTTGTTTTGGGCATCAAGATTATTCGAGATAGGACTAATTATGTGTTGCAATTGTCTCAAAGAGCCTATATTGATAGAATCATTAAAAGATTTGATATGCACAATAGTTCTCCTGGAAGTGTGCCAGCCACAAAGGGTAAAATTATTTCTAAGGATCAATGTCCCAATAATGATAAAGAGAGGATGGTGATGAGAAATGTTCGTTATTCTTCAGCAGTGGGTAGTATAATGTACGCTCCAGTTTGTACACAGCCTGATATAGCTTTTGCTGTGGATGTCCTTGGTAGATTTGTGAGCAATTCTGGTCCTATTCATTACCAAGAGTTAAGAAGGTCTTTAGGTATCTTCAGAGTACCAAAAATCATATGTTGACTTATCGACGTACCAACTCACTTGATGTAGTTGGTTATAGTGATACAGATTATAAAGGCTGTGTGGATGATAAGAAATCTACCACTGGGTATATATTTATCATGGCAAGAGGTGCTGTGTCTTGACGGAGTGCCAAGCAGTCTGTGATAGCATCCTCGATTATGGAGGCAGAGTATATGGCGTGTTATGAGACTACTCGTCATGCAGTTTGGCTTCGGAATTTTATTCGTGATTTGGGAGTGGTTGACTCCATTGAGAGGCCTATTATGATGTATTGTGACAATACTGCAGCCGTATCTTTCTCCAATAATTTAAAAAATACCCCTGGTGTGAGGTACATTGATGTTAAGTATTTGTTGGTTTAGGAGAAAGTTGAAGAAGGCCTCATTACTGCAGTTCACACGCCTACTTACAGCATGGTGACAGATCCACTGACCAAGGCCTTACCTGAAGGCATATTTGAGTAGCATGTGTCCTGTATGGGATTGTTAGGCAGCTGAGACTGTTGTGGGTCAGTGAGAGTTTGTTATAATTTCTGCAGTAATATCCATGTTAAGTATTATTTATTATTTTGATACACTGATATATGTGGATCATTATTTATTTATGAGATAATTTATTACACATATTATTGCTCCTATATTTACAGGCCTGTTGAGACTATTAGTCTATGTATATGTGTATGTTGATCCACATGTGCCATGGTGAATCCTTACTACCTAGTTTGGGTATATTGTTGTATCCTATCAATACGCAATGTGCTTGAATGAAATGGTTTTGTGTGTTAAGGGATTGCACATGGTTAGGTAAATCTCTACTACCTAGACTGAGTTTATGGCATGTAAAGTGCTCAGTTGAAATGGTATCATGTTTTGGGAGATTTACTGAGAGAATCTCTATTGCCCAGTCTAGTATATTGTTATGCCCTGTCGGTATGCTATATATTTAGATGAAATGGCATTATGGTTCAGGAGATTCTGTAGTAAGTGAGTTTGGCTTATATATATAATTATAATTATGAAGTCCAAGTGGGAGAATGTTGAATAAATTAATATTTATGGACTTGGCATAATCAATTACTCACTTACATGGCCTATTTATGCTATTAATGGGACTGGCTTATTTTATTATTTTGTAGTAGGGTACTTGGTCACACACTCTCTATAAGACTCCAGTTGGCCCATTGGACTGGAGAACTAACTCTCTTTATAAGCCCATTGACTTATCCATATTTTTCTAGTATAATTATATTATCAAATTATTATTATTTTATGTGTGTTAAAATTAATGGATAAGTCTGACTTGCAGAGACTATTTAAAGAGTCTAAGGCAAGCAGACATTAAGAATACCATACAGTATTAGGGTTTTCAGAAATCTGAAAGTGGTTTGAAAGTAGTGTGTCCATAGGCACTACTTTACGTTGTTTCTATTTTGCAGGATTAAAAATCTAATTTATCAATAACTGCGTTTGAAGGTTAGTAATTTATGATTTATGAAATTTATTATATATATTTAGATCCATAAAATTTCTAACAGATCTAATATTAGAGTTTTCAAATTTTTAATGACAATATTAAATATCATCTCGTGGGAAAAAAAAATAAAAGAAAAGAAAATACTCAAGACATATATCATATTCCCCATTTACAAAAGGATAAATCATATAAGTCTCACAATCGGATAAATCACATGAGTTCCCCTGCTATTTTATATGTGCTTTGTTTTATTTTTCTGTTTTGAGTGACATAGCATAATCTAATAGTAATATTCACTTTTTTTTTTTTTTTTTAGTGTACGTGAAGTTTTGGATTTTCTAACATAAAAAAACGTTTATATTCTTGTCATTATATTTTTCATCTGGTAATTTATCACATATCCCATAATCAACCATTGATGAACATATATTTTTACGTATGATTTGTTATAGTTTTCACCAAACAAAAAAAAAAAAAAGAAAAAAGAAAAAAGAAAAAAAAGTTATATATCGAGAATGAACTTTTTTGCCCTTTTTTTTTTTTTTTTTTTCTCCGATTATATTGAGAATGGACTTAAATTAGGTGCGTTCGCAAATACATGAAAAAGGTATATTGAGCTGTGGCTCGTAATCTCTAATTTAACCTGTAAATGTTTCAGTATTAAAATGAAATATGATAAAAAAAAATTTATGATCATATTATTATGATTAAATAAATTTTATAATTATGAAGAGGTTATAATTTTGTGAATATGCAGTTAAAAATTCTATCATCTAACATATCTTATATCTTATATAATTTTCAATCAATCAAATTATACATTTTTTTTATATGAAAAGAATTTGTGAATTATTTAATTTCGTATTTAAATATGATATTGAAAAGCTAAAAATATTTTAATTTTAACAAAAAAAGTGCTCATGCTAATAATTTGTTATATATGTGTAAATTTATAAATATTGTAACAACTCCAAAAATAAATTTATATTTCAAATAACTTTACATAAATATTTTATATCAAATAGCATATATTTTTTACAATAAACAAATAATTATTATTATATGAAAATAAAATTTCTCGAGTTAAAACTTTAAAAACTCTAAATTTATTATGATATTATGATATTGAGTTTGTTTTTATTTATAACTTATCCAAGTTAAAACTATAATTTTTTATAACTGAACATAGGTTTCTTTATATAATATTATTTTAAGAGCTTTTACTTTAATATAACCATACTAATTAATTTTAATATTAAAAAATAATTTAGTTAAAAAAAGGATAAATTTTAATAAAATCCAAATTTTATTTTATTAGATATTTAAAAAACTGAAAAAATATTTTAATGTTTGATAAAATTTAATTAAAAAAAAAAAAAGGAAGTACAAAAGAAAGAAGCTTCCGGTGCACACAGGATAGCTCATTCCCGTCCGGCGAGCAGCACAATAGAAAACAGCGTCGTTTAAAAAGTATCTTCATGACGTTTCGTCTACTATTCTCTCTTCCCTCGCAAATTCCCGCCAGTAGTTCATCTCCAATCTCGAATCTCAACTCTCTCTTGCTTTCTCTCTCTCTCTGCAAATGGCGGTTTCACCATCGCAATCCGACACTGGCCTACTTCCTCCTCCTCCTCCTCCACCATCGGAAGCTGAATCTCCTCTCTCGTCTCTCGTTTACGGTCAGTTCTTTCTCCACTTACATCCGAACCATCAACATTTCAAGTTTTCGTTGAATTTCTTTGTCTTTTTTTTTTTGCTGTTCAACAGCATTTTCTTGCGAAATTCCGTACTGTACCTGTTTGAATTGGTTTTCCTAGTTAGCATATCTAACATTCTTGAAAATTTTAGATTCAATTACAACGATAATTGACAGATTTCCTTGATGGTTATATTATATATATACATATATATATATATATATATATATATATATAGAATTTTTTTTTTTTTCATAACTTGGTTTCAACCGTCGATTCATGAAAGTTAAGCTGAATTCAAGATTATCTCAATGATTTTTCCTTTTTTCTTTTTTTTTTTTTTTGACGAAAACTGATGAGAAAATATATTATGATTGAGATGCAGAGATGTCGCACAAAATGCAAGAGGTGATGGAGAACATGCTTAAGATGATCAAGTAAGTTTGATAATCTTTTTTGAAATTTTCGAGTATTATATTTTTGTCTTTTTCGGTCAATAATAAAAGTCCATTGTTTAAGTACTTGGCTGAAAGCCTGAAACACAAGCTTTTTTCTGGTTCTTCATAATTAATTTTCCATACACTTTTCTCTCATTTTTCTCTTTTGCGTGTTAGTTCATCATAATCTCTGTAATTATTACGTCTGAGAATCCATATCTTCTGATTATTTTGTTTTATGACATTTGATTTTATTAGGGTTGTTAGCATATATTAATTTCCATTTCATAATTGTCCTTCTCGGGGTTTTAGATATTTGTGTAATCATATTTTACTTGAAACGTTTGGCTAAACTATTAATTATACAGTGAAATTGATGAAAACTCCAATGCAATAATGGAAGAAATAGAGAAGAGTAAAGAATCAGCTCTTGAGAGGAAGAAATTCTTGGAGGAAGAGAAGGAACGGTTTCAAAAAGCTGCTTACGCTGCATTAAACATGCTCAACAATGGAGAGTAGATACTTGTAAACTCCATACTCTCGTCATTTAATTGCATTAACACCAAAGAGAATACAAGATGGTTGAAGTTGATAAAATATTAGAATTCTTGAAATGGATTGTGCCTCTTGATATTTTTGTGAAATATCATGTTAATTTTTTTCAAAAGATAAAGAGATGGTCTTTCTCTCTCAATGCATTCAATTCTTCCACCTGCGAGCAATCGGACATGAGAATTTTGCTTCCTCTTTTGCCAAACTTTTTCTCTGCATAAACAAAATTCAACAAGGTTTTATATGTTAGTTTGATCTGCCAATTTTTTTTCCCGCTGTTCTAATTCATTTAAATGTAAAAGTTATGCATTGAATGCTATATGACTGCAAACATGATAAGTCATTAGGTGCCAAAAAATCTATGCAGTGAGGTTGGTTTTATTGGTAATGAAGATAAATAAATGACTTAAGTTGCATTACTGCTGCAATTTTCATGTGTAATAATTAAATATTAATTGGTTATACGTGGATGCAATGAGCTCTCAGGCCTTACTATCACCAAATTCAAATTCTCAAATATTTGTGTTTACTCGTAAACATTTTTGAATTTATCACTCAGTTATTGGATGATCTCTTCTCATTTCATGGCATTAACATTTGTGATGGAAATTCCATATCAGTTATATTTGTCTGCTGAGACCATCTCAAATATGGTTTACCTGCTAATATGAAAAGGTCTTCTATTGAATTGGGCAAATGTACAAGTTTCCCTGTCTGATCAACTTCTGTTGTATTCTTATTTGGATCATGTCCATGGATTATCACTCTGACAGGAAGTGTGGTTGGCAATGGATCGGAATTGTTGTCTATTCCTGCAAAATGATAGCACAAATTTGTACAATGAAGTGTGCTTGACAAAGTATGGTGTTTGTTATTATTGTTGATAATTAGTATCAAATTAAACTAAGTTTGTTTTTAAATTTTAAGAATATCATGTTGCCATTTAGAAAAAAACCTTATAAACTTATTCCAGGAACATAGGTTTGCACATCTAATTGAAGAAGACCATTATGTCAAAGTACTCGTAGTATTTTAAACATTGACCAAAATAAGAGAATCACTGTATTTAGAAAACAAAATCGGTATTTGTTTGACAACTAGAATCCATACCACTTAGTAATATTAATCAATTGAAATTTCATTCATTCAAGATTGGGATTTATAAGCAGTATCTTATGGTCATGGACATTGGTTATTTGTTAGAATAGGTGGCAACATGCGATATGGTATGGGTGTATGACTACATTTTTATAAACGTGAAATTCTTCGTTTAGGAAATTTATCTCTAAAACCTGTGTATTGAGTGTATTTTATGTGTTAATGTTGCGACTCAAATGAGGCTTACTTTACCTTCTATATTTGCATCTCGATGATAACTTGTTGTTTCATGATGATGTTGGTCTTCATTGGATTCTTCATGCTGCAAAGAACAAGTAATGGTAGTCATTACCATGAACTTGGCTCTCCTAAATATCTTATAACAATTTTAACTAAAGATGTATATGTACCTGTATATTCTGGTCACCAAGCAATTCTGATAAAAAGGGTATCTCTTCTAGCATCTCTTTTTTCAAGCCTCTTACATACTGAGAGGAAAGAGTCAGCTCAGACAAATTAGATACAGTAATATATCTGCCTTGATTGGGCAAGTAATGAGCAGAATTTTGAAGATTGAATAAACCATAGATGAGCCAGCAACATTTAAATTGAGTGCAAATAGTATGTTTTGAAACTTAATTTATATCAGAGTATTCTTTCATAAATTGTAGGTTGCTACTTATTTTTCTTCCCAAAACTGTTACGTTTATTTTAGAGTATTCTTTCATAAACTGTAGCTTGCAACTTATTTTTCTTCCCAAAACTGTTATGTTTATTTTAGAGTATTCTTTCATAAATTGTAGCTTGCTACTTATTTTTCTTCCCAAAACTGTTATCGTTCTGCTGCTCATTCAAACATGAAAGGAGTCAAAGGACGTACATATATCTACTATGATTTATATACTTCCAACTCAAGATGTTTGATCTCATTTGATTTTCTCTTAAATTTTATGGCCATTAGCCATGGGGAATATAAAGAGAAATGAGATTACTAACCTCAATGAAGTTGGAGATCAAAATCTTCCCATCTTCACTATATGGTTGCATTATTTGTTTGAACTGCTGATGACTCATCCGAATAACCTGAGAAAGCCTCTTAGTTCTCACTGTAAAAGGTTGTGGGATATTGAAAAGTACCGCAATTTCTCCTGCCAATTCTGAAGCTCCTTGTTTTGACAAAAGCTGACAAAGACACCATCTTAGTCTGGATAAATACTTAAAATATGGTGTGCAATGTAGATATGAATGTTTTTTATATATTAGCTTTTCAACACGCAGATTATATATTAGATTCCTAAGTATTGTGTTTCTATTGAAATGAATAAGTTTATAACTACATTCTCCTTTCCTGGATGCGACTTAAAGTGGTTTGCTAATTCCTATCTGTTGATTTACCTTTGCAGATTGGTGCTGGAAGCAAATAGAGACATAACTCATTTGTTTTGTAGACAATTATAGATGGAATTTCACAGTAAATTTTTACTGCATTCCGTGGCATTATCTCATGGATATAGCGGAAATTATTGAGTCTTAGATATCAACTTCTGTTAACCTGGTTCTATACATGCCAATCTTTGTAATAATTGGAGATATGCTTCAGCTAATCCTACATAATCAGTATGACAGTCTTCCTTAATAGGTTCTTGGTTTGAAGTGAAAAACATAACTGTTTACAGTAGTTCCTTTTTTCCCTCTTCTACCGTTAGGTTTTTTATATTGCTGCTTTTAGTGTTCAGGTCCATTGAAAATACTCGTATATCATAATTGCAAAAACTTGATCCATCATTCTGTGTCTTGTATGCTTCATTTATATGTATGATTGAATTATGAACTGTCCACAAACTATTTGCTTTTCTGGAGGCTTGGAAGTTACTACCATGAAGTATGCTTTTCATTTATTTTTGGGAACACTTCTCGTGAATTGAACTATAAGATCTTCTTCTTCTTCTTCTTTTTCCTTCTATATTCTAATTTTCACGGTGGACTAATCAACTTGTGTCTGGTAAATAATACTTAATTTTTCTTTTCTTGGGTTAAATATATTTGTCTGGCTTACTTAGCTAACTTTTGACTTTTCGAACCTAACTTTTGACTTTTCGAAGTGTATTGGTCTGACTGATCATTGAGGGTGGCCACACGGGATGCTGTATTCAAACTGGCCTTAGAGGGACGCTTTAAACCCAAATTAAAGTAGCCACCCAATCCAACCCAAGCCAGCCCATTGATTAATATTATTATTATTTTTCACGAAAAGGTTAATTCATTATTATTATTATTTTTTGTATGCTCAATTAATGATTTTTTCATTATGCTTTATCCATTTTGGTTTTAGCCTCCAAAAAAAAAAAAAAAGGATATTTTATGTTTCATAAATTAACATTTTCCTTAATGGTATTGACATCTTCAAACATTATTTTACCTACTTTTTTCTATTTTTTTGGGGAATATTTTACGGACTTTCTTGTGCAGCCAAATCTTTTTACGAACATGGTAAACAAAACGATATGCAAAGTTTTCTGACTATGGTCCCCCCCCCCCCCAAAAAAAAAAAAAAAAAAAAAAGGAACGAAAATTTTAAAAAAGGAACGAAAATTTGACGGAAGTAAATTAAGGAGTGGTGAAAGATACCTGCTCTGTACCATTCTTGTATACCAGAACGTCCTGCAAAAAAGTTGAAATAAGCCGTTTGGTTATATTTTACTGCATTTGCATCTAAAGTAAAAACATGGGGGAAAGATAGATTCTATACCACTGCTCCAGACACCAAAATGTAGAAATCTGTTGGAACCTCGTTTTGTAAGATTATATCAACCTTGGGTGGAAAATATTCTGCTTTCATTTCTGATACCTGTTACCGAAAAAAAAAAAAAAAAGAAAAAAAAACAGTGAGATGATGATGAAAAACAAACTCTATTTAGATGTCTGAAACATCAAATTATCTTGCTAATGCTGGCATGTAATATTCAAGTTTTGTGTCATCACATTAACATTACATGGTTAGATTTGGCTGAGGAAAGTAATTTTTTTTTATTTTATTTTTTTAAAAAAAGGGGGAAAAAAAGAAAAATTTACCACTTGAGCAACAAGGTCTTCAGAGACTCCTTTAAACAGGTAAGATTTCTCAACAGTTCCATGGAAAAGATGATGAGCAATGCTGGATCTTATTGCTTTAGGCAGGTCCTCTAGCACTTCTTCTTGCTTTAACTCTGCTGTCTTGAACTTGAGTTGCAAGTGTGCTAGCATTTGCTCCTTCAGGCCTTCTGGAAGTCTGTTCTTGCTTGCGTATCGCAGTATCTCATTGATGGCGTCTCTCTAAAACCATCATCCACAGGCGCATATTTAGTGTCAAAACTACTTTGTAGTTAAAAATCATCAAAAGAAGCATAACAGGGGTGTTCATGTAATTAGTACCATGGCAAAGGTTCGAACAGCGCTGTGGACGATTAAGTTTGTCATGTTTCCGATCAAATAAGCAGTGAGTCCAATGTTGAAAAGCATGTAAATCATGTTGAAGACTTTCTCTCCTGTATTTACAGCATGCAAATCACCATAACCAACAGTGGTGAGGGTGACAATTGACCAGTATATGGAATAGGTGTATCCCAACCAGATGCTTTCGTGTTTGAAATCATGGATTTGGGATCCAATCCATGTATCTTCTTGTGCTTTATGATGGATGGCCAGCCAGTAGTAGAAGCAACCTGCTGTGTGCACTGCAAATAGCGTGACCTGTTTTTTTGGGATTGGAGAAGTAAATTTATCAAGTTACCAAGTTAAACTCTCTTAATGAAAATAAGTATGAGCAGCATGAATTACTGATTTTTACGCTTATGGTTCCGCCCTAAAAGGTTAACTTGTACCAGAATTTGTTCAGACACTTCACCAAATGCAGGCTTTGTTAAAGAAATAAGTAATGCTTACACAGATTAGCTTGATGTATCTTGTCCAGAAGTAGCTAAAGCGTGTGTCTTTCTCAAGCCTGCAAAACAAGTAATCCTTCAAGTAAGTTGAGACTTGAGAAATAAATAGTATTTGTATTATTGATCCCGGATGACAAGCTGCTCTTGTTATATGTACCTCGTAAACAATTGACTAACACGCCTGAGTCGCCAGAGACGGAGCATATTGAGGAAGCCAAATACCTCCCCTTCATGATTGTTGCCCGTGAAAATTCTGTATATCAACTGAAACGGAAGGGTAGAGGCTACATCCATTGGGAACCATATTCTTGTGAGGTACCTAAAAAAAAGGAAAATTTTGAGAGCTTGAAGATTTGTTTTTCAGAGTCATTGAAAATCGAAAACAAGAAAAAGGATTTTACACCAACAGCAGCTTTTTCTTATATGGTGTTTGTTGCTGTTATACATTGATAGCCTCATCTATTTCTTCTTTTTTCAATTTCACTTTTTCCACCCTAGGGGAAAATTACTGAAAAACTAGATTTACATACAACTATCTACCTAGATTTCAATGTGCCATCATTTCTTAAAGATGCTATGCAATACAAAAGAAATCAGAAATAGAAGAATTTGGATTTTGGTCACCCTATTTATGCCTGTTTATAGGGTTACTGTCCTCAATTTGATAAGAAGAGTAAAGAAGTTGCTGTGCTTATAAGTTCACCTACAAACATAAATTTTGTTCCAAAGGGGCTTTGACTCAGAACCACATTCAGTGTGATATATGGTTGGAAGTGAATTGGTGTAGCACTTCAATGAATCAAAGAATGAGACGATAGAGACCATACCTGATTGCAATTTTCTTGTGATCATCTATTAAAAGATAGGTGGACTTGTCCAAGTAAGCAACAAAGAAAGTCAAGATTATATCAATGGCAAAGAAAGCATCCACCGTCAGATCAACAGGCAAGAGAGACCCAGTTGCTACTTTCTTAAAAGCAAGCTCGAAAGGCGAAGCCCACGCCGAGTACACCACCAGTACCACCAGGAATGTCTGCCATAACCTATACCATATTAGTCACCAGACCATTCTTTTAGTCCTTGTAATAAAAACCAGTTTTACCAAATGCTTCATGGAAACAGCAAAGAAGAGGTGCAACAAAAAACAAAAAACAGTACTAATTATTGAGACAAATGACAAAAGGACTATGAAAATATGCAATTTCTGTTTGGCTTGGGAGAAAATTCAGCTGAGAAAGAGTAGGGAAAAAATTTGGTATTTCACCTATATCTTCTGTCATAGGGAGCAATAACATATTTCTTGAGTTGCAAATGTCCATCAATCACAGTACCAAAAGCAGGTAAGAGACTGCTAGAAACTGAGGCTAAGTTCTTGACTTCCCCACTTGAACGCCTTCGAAACAGCAAAGGCAGTGGTGACCTTGTCTCTGACCAAGACATTGTTGTTGACATTGTTAACCAGAGGATTGAAGAGTATAAACTCAGAGGAATGGTAAGGAAGAGAGCACGAAACGAGATCAACAGGAAAAGGAAGTAAAAATCAAAGGATATATATAATACAAAAAGCAAATCAGGGAAAACAATCAAAGACAAGAAAAAAAAAAAAAAATCAACAAAGAGTTTTTATCAATCAAGGAAACAATCATAATGGTAGGAAAGACAATTATGGAAAGGGAACCAAAAAAAAAAAAAGATGAAAAAAAGTATTCCATTTTTCTTTAAACCCTCATTATTAATTAATGTTTCCTATATAAAACGATGTAGGGGCTTTTTTTTCTTTCTTTCTTTTTAAATTTTTTTTGTCAAATATATAAAGCCGTGGTAGTTAATGGTTGAATTAATTAAGTTACCATATGAAGAGAATTAAGTTTTCAAGGAAGTCTATGTGCTTATTAAATAATATAGAGAAGGTGGTAGAGAGCCTTCACAGAATCTTTAAATAATTTCCTAATAGCTAGACGTTGATTCACGTAAAAGATAACTTTGTTTTTATGGGGCATGCATTTGATTTTGTCCAATCCTCTTCCTTTTTCCAAAATGATTTTTGTCAACCTTGAGAGAAATACTACTGAAAACATAAAACCCCTCTCAGAAAGTCAAATCTGGCAGATATTATGCCTCTATGACATGTGTATTAGCATCAGAAAACAGGCTTGATAGATATTGTTATTACTAAAATTATTTTGGTCGATCCAAATAAAATAAAATAAAATAATAATGGCAAAAAATAATAAAAGCCACTGTCATTCTTCTTTGAGAGAGAGAGAGACACATTATTATCCGCCACTTGTTGTGGGTAAATACTGTGATTATGCAGTCTTAGCGTTGAATCCTAGATCCTTAACACCCTCAAAAGCAGTATTTGAAGGATTTATATAACACAAGTTGGGGTATTATATATATTTTTTATCTTTGACTCTAAATCTAATGACTTAACCAGTATATATATATGAATAGAGTACTATATACCTGTTGTCGTGCGAACCATGTTCATGCTGATCCAGTTTTACACATGTAAATATTTCCCGAAGAAAAGACGATTGGAGATTTGTAGCTATAAATGGAATTGTCGGCGAAAATTCATCTCCATTAGAGCAGTGGGAGGGTGAACTAGCAAGAATAATAACGAATTCATAACAAAATTAAAAAGGTTAAAAAAAAAAACTCTTCATTAATCGGGCAATTAGTAGTCTATTTTATTTTGATTTCTTTTCTTTAAGTAGCTTTTTTTTTTTTTTTTTTAGCGGATATATTTTCTTTATGTAGTTGGGTCTAACTAGGATACATGAGAAAAGTAGTTTAATTGTGAAGTTTTACTAGTAGCAGCGGCTAGGGGTGGACTCGGTGCGGTTTGGTTCGGTTTTATAGAATTTTTTAAATCGAATCGATCAATTCGGTTTGGATTGGATACGAAACCAAACCAAACCGACCACCATGTTCAACCCGAACCGAACCAAATCGATGATCCTTGGTCGGTTTGGGTTGGGTTAACGGTTTAGATCGGTTTGGATCTCGGCCCAAATTTTTTTATTTATGCTATTTTGAGATAAAAATTGTACACATTGGGTTCAAAATTGTATAAAATTTTTTTAGGCCTTTTTAATTATCAATCTTCAATCATATTCATGCATTATATTTTGAATTAAGCATCTTTTTCAAATTATTATCTAAATTAAATAATATCTAAATTAAATAATTTTAATATACATTCAACTAGCAAAAATACCAAATAAACTAACTATTAACTACAATGCAACATGAAACCATACAACTACAATACAAGTAAGATAATACAAAATAAAATCATATAACTATAATATAAGTCTACAACTACAACCTAATTATACAAATACATCATACACCAACAAATAAATTCTATAACAAATCTACAACCATTATTAATTATAAAATAGAATACAATCCATATTTGAAATCTTAAATTTTAAAATGAACTTATAATTAAATAAACTAACAATCCATAAAAATAAAAATTATTTTAAAAAGTCTTCTTCCACACTCTTCAATCCCATTCTCACAATAAATAAAATAATAGTTTTATTTTATAATTATATACTATATTTATATATAAAAGTAAGATAAAATGTTAGTTTAATTGATGATCGGTTTGGTGCGGGTTGGGTTGGATAAATTTCATCCAACCTACAACCCGAACCGACCGTTTCGATTTTTTTTAATATATTTAACCGAACCAAACCGATTAATAAATTAAAACCAACCCAAACTAAACCAAATATATCGGTTTGGTCGGTTTGATCGGTCCGGTTCGGTTTTTGCCCACCCTTAGCAGCGGCTATTTAATTGGTTCTCAGATACTGATAATAATTTTTTTTTTTTTTGGGGGGGGGGGTAAACTATACATAACAAAGTTATTGTATATTTTCTCTATTGAGTTGGATAAAATTAACTTAGGAATGTATATTTAATCTAGAATTTGAAGGATTTTATAAATGTATAAAAGTTTAGAGGTATTCGATTTAGATTTTAAAGAAGTTTATATAATTCCAATGATATTCAATTCAGATTTTATAAAAATCCAATAAAATCCAAATGTGTTCAATTAGGACTTTATAAAATTCTTTTGAAATCTAATGGTATCAAAAAAACCATGTATTTTAAAAGATTTCCAAAAGTGATGAATTTTTATGGATTTGAAAGGATTTTAATATTGAAATTGTGAAAAAAAATTATCAATATAAAATTCAATCTTAATCCCAAAAATTTAATTGGATTCTTATAAATTCTTTATGACATCTATGAAATTTCATTACAATCCATCAAATCCTTTAAAATCTATAACTCATTTCAAATCCATTAAACTTTTGATAGAATACACCCTTTAATATAATTGAATAGGAATACTTTGGATGCAACCTTCAAAAATATTTGAAGAAAAAGGTAATCCTTTTTATTAAACACCCTTTTGCATTTTGCTTATCTGTTATATAAGTCATCAAAATGAATCATATCCATATAGGATCCAACCACTTCTTTCCAAAAAATGAGTTTCTGCATGGAGATAAAATAATAATAATAATACTAGCATATATTAGTCAATCTCTTAAACCAAGCACTACTGTCATGTTTTATTTATTTATTTTTTTTTTTGTTGAATTACGATCACGTTGACTTGATAAAAAAAATTGGATATATATATATAATAATCAAAATAATGCTTATTTTTACAAACCATGTATTTTTCATATCTAATTAAAATAAAATAAAAATTCTAAAACCTATTTTATTTCATGACTCTCAAGTCTTTTCTAACTTTTAATATATATATTCTTATAAAATAACAAATGCTTGTTTTCCCTTCACTAGGAAAAATTTTCAACTTTTATTGAACCGAAAGTTACCAAAAAAATAACAAATGCTTGTTTTCCCTTTCTTAGGAAAAATTTTCAACTTTTATTGAACTGACAGTTACCAAAATATATATATATATATATATATATACATCCAAACTAGTTTTGCATATCACATGCTTTAGCATGCACCACAATGTTTTGATTCTTTTTGGTGAAAAAGCAATGCGTTAAGCCCAAAAGAAACCGCTAGAAACGCGGATTACAAAGAAAAACCACCTCCAAATTTATCCATAAGAGCCACATTTGACATATTCAAAAGGAAGTGTTACCACCATCAAAAGAAAAGGTACAAGCAGATAATAAAGATTTCCTTGCTGAAGCTGATGCAAGGGCATATGAAGACCTTGAATTCCACAAAAACTTCCAGCTGAAACGAGTAAGTCAAGATCAGATACTAAGAATGACGAATGGCGAATCTGAGAGTTCCAGCCTCCACAGGCTCTTAAGCTGAGGTAATCTCCTTGATCACCGTCAAAGCATCCAACCACCATAAACTGGGGAAGAGAATTTTATTGCCAAACCTTCGAAGGATCTAAGTTTTAACACCAATCATCATTGCCAATTGAACTATTCCATACCACTGCTCCTCTACGATGAAAAGGACCAAGGATACGTTTAACCATCAAGTAACGAACCATAAGTATTATACTTTCAAAAACAGACAAAAATAAAAATAAAAATAAAAATAAACCATATATATATTTATATATTGTATAATAAATAAAAAATTATGAAGATGGGAAAAATAAAAAATAAATATACGCGTCTACAAACATAAGATTGCAGCCTACAAGGAAAATTACTAGAAAAATTTACAATGGCAAAACATTATTTTACATTAACTGTGATTCAATCAAACAAAAATCGTCTCTGATGCAGCAGCAAAATTACCAGAAAATTTACATTGGTTAAGATGAGCTTGCAGCAGAGCTTCAGTTTCACCAAAGGAAAAAATTACATGTACTGAGCCAGCCATTGTTTACACATATCAAGCACAGGGAGTGCATTTGCATGTAATGCCTGCAATAGAGTTGGCACAAGGAGTACATCAGAATCAGAATAAGAATGAAAAAAAGAAAAAACTTTTGCTTAAGTATAGATTTAAACCCAAAGACAGCATATCAAAGGACAATGCTGATCCTGTGGCAGCCTCATTCCCCTCATGTTGGACTGCCATCTAATAGGCCAGTAAGTCGAGGCACCACTTCGCAGACACTCAAGGTGTACCACTCAATAGTGGTCAATACGGAAGATGGTGCTAAATGATCCTAGACACTTTCTTGGGTCAGGAGCTTGGCCCAGTAAACTTCATTTTGACATGTACTCTAAACAGTGTAGAAACACAAATACTCCACAATATTTGAGGTAGCAAAACCCTTGCTGTTGCTGATCAGCAAGGAAAACTGTCACTCATTTACTCCAAATCAAAGTTCACTAAGGGTCTCCATTTGGCTATGCTAGAGTAGGAATTCACCACACCTACATCGAACCTGCCCTTTACCTCTGCCACTAGAGAAGATAACCAACCTTCTGCTTAATGTAGTGGCAAACATCATGAATGTCATTTTGTGTCATTTTGACAAAGCTCTATAAGCCATAAGGTAATGTCAAAAAGGCCTTGATGGCCAGGGTTCCTACGTAGGGCTGCTGCAGCTCAGCTGACAGCAACTCTATTCCACTCTTTTATACAAGGCCCTTTTTCTGATTAAAAAAAAAAAAACTCAATAGTAGTTAAAATACAAGGCTGCATGATGTAAATTTTAAGGATCCCTGTTTCACAGTCACATGAACCTCATCTTCCAAAGTTGCATAACAAAACAGTTCAAACAAAAAAACCCCGCTCCAAGCCTCCAACTAGAAACCCAAAATCAGGAGCTACAAATAAACTCGACCATATTTGTGGCAACTCCCACTTGTTGAAATTTATAATTATGGGAAATAGCACCAAAGAAAGGATGGTTAACCTGATGAGCCACATATTGAACATCAGCTACGCTTCCACTGCGAGAAGCAATTTGGAATGCACTTTTTAGACGACCACAGACTACACATGCTAAAACTTTCCTGAAAATACGAAAAGATAAAACATAAGAACACGAAGAAAAAAAATAAAAAATAAAAAATAAAGTAAAAACATTTTAGATTCATCATGAGGTAATCTTGAAACAATGAAGTGAATTAATAAAAAAACTGAATTAACTCAGATATACTTAAACAGCCTTCTGTTAATTGGAAGTATCTTATACAATAAAACTAAAACAGATTACTGAAAAATGTAACTAAGAAAATAGTAGATCATTTGAATAAATGCTTTATATGTTGCTCATTCACAAATCATGAAATTGTACCATTCAGTAATTACTGAGTTTCAAATATACTTCATGTAAAGACAAACATGCATAGAAGCCAACAAAATTTGTATTAAGAAATGGGAACAATTATAGGCTCATTAAACCAGTGAGATTTTTCTAATTGTGAGTGTCTAAGTCTATCAACTTTGGACTTGGTCAATAATCTATATTAAGACTTGGTAACAATAATAACTTATGCATGTGATGTATGAAATCAGCATGTCAACGTATGATAAAGAACAAGTTTTCACCTATGATCTGCTACATGGTCCATAAACTTCTAGATAGTTACATATAACCAAAAGCAAATAAACTATATACCTGTGGCTGCTGGTCAACATGTCTATTAGACGATCAGGGCGTTCTTTATGTTTGTTAGCATATACATTTATTGCAGCTCCCAAGACCTACACGATCCAAAATGCATGTATTATTCAGCTGAATGGCACACCCATTTAAAACGAAGAAAAGAAAGAGGAAATGCAAGTAATTTCCATGCAGAATCTAGACAGGGAAATCATTGGGATCCAAAAATAATGGCCAAGGAAAACAATTTTCCAACTTGCTATCATAACAAAAAAAGAAGCAATTTGTTAAAACTATTATCTCCTATTGTCAACTTTGTTCAGATTGTTGGGCTCACTTCCTAACTGCTTAAAATTCAAGAACAGTTGTAACTTAACATGGTATTTTTATTTAAGTATATGGTATTGTGTTTGAATCTTACTAAGTACCAATTACGTTAATAAACTATTCTGCATGTGTTAAGGCCCAATTTCCATCCTCTGTTAATGGGTGGATCTACACATAAGTGTTTAAACTACAACTGCTCTTAACTTGATATACATTTTGGGCTCACTTGTTTTTCTTGTCCTATTATAGTGTATACACAAGTCAAAGAGAATGTAATCATGTTACCTGATCCCAATCATCATCATCAATTGTTCCTTTTATGTTTCTAAAGAACTCCGTCAATTGGCTGCCCTTTTTTCTCTCAGCAAGTGATGCAGCTACACCAGCATAGATGTCCACAGCTGCAAGTTATGGGAAGATAAATATAATTATACATATCACTTTACAAAATACAGAGTTTCAGTCAAGAAATCAATTATTTGGCTACCTGGAAGGTTAAATTGATAAATCACTTGGAAAGCCAAGTCAAAATTCCTTTCCACAAGAGTCTCGGCAATTTTACACCTCCTCCTGCAAAGAAATGAAGACAGAGAATGAGCCTCTGAAATAATATCAAATACCTAATGAGAACTATATGACAAAGTAAGAAGGGGGGGTGGGTGGGTAGGGGGGTGTAGAGTTTAAAGCACCCTAAACCCAATCAAGCAAAATAAAATAAATATCTATTCTGAGCTTTCTTGAAAGATCACAAAATGATAAAGTTTTACCATTCTGAACAAGAGTAGCATTATAAGAAATTTGTGGAATTACCGAACATTTGAATGGCCAATGTCTGGCAAGGGTAACAATAGCCCTTGTTTAATTACTTAACAAGAACTCTTTCAACAACTAAGTTAAATATAGGCCCTGTGAAGGAATTCTCTTAGATCATGGTCTAAATACGTTACACAATGCACATAAAATTGATGTGAAGCATATATAATATGAAAACATTCAAAATAAGCTAGATCTATCTACAACAATTTAGCATAAAGTTTCTCATATATGACTACCAATTAATGGCACAAACCTGAATGTTTCTGGATCATTTGGATTTCCAAAAAGAGAGTGTTTCCACTGTGGCCCATCTGAATCATTAAAGCATTTAACAACTTCCACCTATACCATAAGCACACAAACCATGAAAGGTTAAAACTAATGAAGCTAATACAATACGCAAAGGGGTGGATTAAAACAGTCAATTACGAATGCATGAAATTTCAGTCTTTCGATTTTAGTTTCAGGAAGAAAAGTAAATTACATATCAGAGACACTAATGCAGAAAATGTACAATACTTCAGTTTTATTGAATTATCATGTACCCCCTGTTCAAAAGATAAACCATAGACATGTACATATCATAGTTATTGGCCATAATTTTGACAACTTTATATACTATTATAGTAATAAATATAATTACCAAAAAGAAACTGAAAAAATTAAATGACAACAATCAAGTTAGAATCATTTGTTGTTGTGCAAGTGAGCAAAGACTACACGCATATAGGCTTTAGTATATACCATGAACAAGCACATTCTTATGTAGTGCAAACACAATTCTTTTTTATATGCCATACACTTGGCAGAACACACACAAAGACATGCCCAAAACGCATACTGCTCAGAGGCATGCACGAAATTTCATTTTACTAGAGGTATCTCCCCCGGCCCCCACTACAAGAAAATGAAAGAACAAGACCCAAAAAAAAAAAAAAAAAACCATCATTAATGCAGTTACCTGGATTGACACCCGAGCAGAAAACTTGACGAGTCCTTCTTCAGTGAGCTTCTCAGAGGCACTTTTTCCTCTAACACCCTTAGTGACAAGCTTAGTAGAGTCACCACCTTTGTGACGTGCTGACAACCCTTCATCAAAATGCATCTACAACCAAATGGAAGATGGTTATTAGGAAAAGGAGGTACAGAAACAGAGCAGCTGATGCAGCAACTGAAACACTTGTATCTACATGCACAGAGTTCATGCACAACCACAGAGAGTATGAACTATTTTCATTTGATGGCTATTCATACATACATACATGTCCAAGAACAATAACTAAGTGCATACCTTGGCATGTTCCAAGTGTTTGATAGCTTCCTCTTGCAAAGCAGAATTCATAAACAGTTGAATGCAACAAAGTCCAGCAGCAACATGGTCCTTTTTAATAACCTGAACCATTGTATAAATTTTAGTGACTACACACGACTGATCCTTAAACAAAACCTGGAAAGACAATGTCTATGACGATGAGATTTCAAGCACCAATCAAAAAAAGAAATCTAATATTTCCATATATGGTATTTGTAAGATTATTAAAATAGCCCATGTTGAATGGATATTCGGAGAGAGAGAAAGATAGAATGTCATCAACGCATAAAAGAAATTTACCTGAAACTCGTACAAATAATTGAAATGCTTATGCGTTTCACAATAGATGCAAATACGGGAAAGAGCTGCAGCTGTATATTGGTTCACCGCTACATCTTGTGGATTTGCAGATGACATTCTTGTTGATACCACTTCCTCCAAAAATGACATTGCTCCATAACCAACACATAGTTCACACAAATCATCAATAGTCCCATAATCAGTTGCCGAAGGATCCGGTCTTTGAGGGGAAGAAGATGAGGTTGCCACTCCCACCATTGATGGTTGAGGAGGTGGGGGAGCAGCATTTGGAGGAAAGAACAACATGCAAGCTTCATTGTAGTGACCATGCTTGAACATGAAACTGAGCAAATGCTGGCGTGCATACTGCAAATGAATTTAAAGTTTAAATACCAAGAACCTGACACATGAATAAGAGACTAATAACTAGAGCACACAAGGAAGGGTGAGAATAGACTTCTTTCAGGTATCAATAACTATAGAACATTAACAAATAAATGTAACAGAATAAGCCATCAAATTTTTGTTCCTAGTTGAAAACAAAGAATAGAATTGAAATAGGAAAATGGAGAAGGTTCTACATCTCTGTATTAGAATATATATCAATTGTTCCTTAGCTTGTGTATGTATATGTTCATATCTAGGTAAAGTAAAGAAATATAATTTGCAAAATCCATACATGGAAAAACTAGTCAGTCCAGAGTCAGACATGCATAGTTAACATGTCTACCAATTGTTGGCCTGAGTAGGTAAGGATGAAGTTAAATCTTACTTCTTGCAAATAGTTAATGCACTCAACATATCGAATACTATCCAGGTTGCTGCGAGGTCCATCTTCAAACTCTGAACTATATGCAGAATTATTATTTGAAGATTCTAGAGACCGCCTAGATCTCTCCGAACGTGGAAATGTAGATGGCATGTACAGCACGTTGAGATATGAATCAGCTGAAAGAGAATCATCCAAGATCGTTGGGGCGCTTTTAGCCAAATGTTCATACCTGCAGTATACCTTACATATTTCAGATTCTATATATTGACAAGCAAATGAAAAGAACCGTCCATTACTAGCATAAGTACATTAAAACAAAAAACCTTTTAAACCTGTCATAGGTTTGAAGTCAATATTTTAATTCAACTTCTAGATCATTAACAACTGAAAATGAATTATGATGCCAAAATATATGTAGATATTCTGAGTTGAAAGCAGCAAACCATCTTACATAGAACGAACAGCTGAAACATCAACAGGCGGACCTCCTTCAATTGTATTTATTATCTCTAGAATGACAGGTGCAGGATCACCCTTATACAACTGAAGAGCTTGCCTGAAAACCATTGAATAACCAATAATAAATAACATCAATCAGCACCCACACCTCAGAAGAGAGGTTGAAAGAGAGAAGAACAGAGATTCCATAAAACTTCTCTGCTATTCTTTATCAAACAATAAGAACAGAAAATCTAAGCACATAACAAGTTTAACTTACTTGAATTTCACACGAGCTTGTGCATAGTGTTCCATCCGAATTAAAGCATGTCCCCATGCATTCCACACAGGGAAAACATCAATCTGAGAGAAGTCCATATTCATATGCTAAGCATTATTCAAACAAAAAGGTAGTATTAATCACGGGAAAGTTTGGCTAAAAAATTCACCTTGCACTTTTTGCAAGTATAAACAGCCATGCTATACCGTTCATCCACAATCAGCCTGTCACGAAGACGGGCAGATGACTCTTTATCAGCAATATCATCTAGAGAAGCAGCAATTCCTGATCCTAGAAGGCTTTGGAGAAGCTCAGCACGTCCTAACCAAATGTCTGCCTGTGACAGAGCTTCTGATAGCTCAGCTGTTGACTGACTTCCCACGCTAGAACTACCAGCATCTGAGGATGCATCATCAGCATCCCTACCTCTTTCAGAATTACTTGAGAAATCATTTCCTTCAACAACCTTTCTCAGCAAGGATTTAGCATAAAACAGTCCCTGCAAGAAGATGTCATAGGAACAATTATGCAATATGTAAGCATTACATAAACAGATATGAGACTGGACAATGACAATTTGCAGGTGATGCCAGAAAATAATTAAGATTTTATCTCCTTTTATTTTTTTGGCCACAGCATTGGAACCACTACATTATCACAATATCTAAAAAGTGATGGGTAACCATTATATGAATTTACAGGGCTTGGTAAAGGCATACCAGCACAAATGTCTCAGTGGCATGATATGCTCGACCAATTGTTTCCATTGATGCTTTCTCGGGCAACTGTTGGGAGCTCAAAACATTCTTCATTTGATTAACACACAAATCCATAGCATTCTTGGCAGATACCGAGTCCTCAGAACATAAAGCAAGCAGGGCCTACAAACAGGAACCAAAAACATCAGCAGAACCACAACAGTGTGAAAAAAAAAATAATAATAATAACAAAATCATCATATACAGAAGAAGGTGGAACACAAACACCCTCTTCTGTACTGATACATAAACCTGAAATTTGGTATGAAAATTTTCCAAACCAGAGGTTAAGTTCATCCAGAAACTAGTACAGGGATACACATGTATTGGTAAAGTTGCTTTCATGAAGATTTACAGCCTATTAGACATTTACTTATGGATTCTCCTGTAGAGTCTTAAAATTTAAAAAGAAAACTAAAATATAAAAATTCTACACCTAAAGTGTTAATCCTACATCACACCACACCTTAGTAACATAACAACTAACCAGTAAAATTAGTACAGAGAAAACCCAACATGAAAAGAGTGGGGAACTCTAATTAGTAACAAGTGTTGCATCAAAATGTATTGAATGCTTAAACAACAGAAACAAATACATATGCACCACCCAAAACTTAAACATATGTGAACACTGAAAATACTATGTTACACATTTTGCAACTTCCAAGTGATGGTACCAAAACTCAGTAAACCAGTTTACTACTGTACCTTAAAGAGAGTAATGTCAGGGGCACTTTCATATCGGTGAGATATGCGGACAGTGTCATCCTTAGCTGGATCCCCTGTTAGCATCCATTCTTCAGCAATCGAAATAGAAGGAAGACGTTCCTGTCCATCAACAGAATAAGTTGAAACATGATCCTCTTGAATCCCAGCCATTGCCTCCCAAGCAACTCTATCAGATGGTGTCAATCCAGAACTCTTTCTTTTCCGGTAGGCATCTTTTGGGGCCGTCTTGTCTCCAGTATTTCGCGGAGCCCAAGAGAATGCTCTACGAGCCTCTTTTTGCAAGTTACTTAGGCTGCTAGTAAAAGAAGACCTAACAGGTCCACCTCTCATTTTCTGCTTTGGTCTCGATCCTGAAACGGATACCCGATGCTCTCTTGGAGGAGAGCTAATACTAACAGTGATAGCTTTAGCAGCATATGCTATAATTACATTATTGTCTCTCAACAAAGGAAATTCTTTAAGAATCTGTAATGTAAGAATGTGAACAAGTATCAGTAAAAAGAACCACATAAGCAAACATATGCAAAACCTTATAAATAGCAGGATGAGGAAGAGGACAAACCATGAAGCAAAGGATTATGCCTTTCATGTCATAACACAAAGGGCATCAAAGCCCACATCAAGAAAGAAAACTAAATAAAAAAATCACCAGTTACAGTTAAAAGTTTAAGAAAGTATCAAACCATGGCAGCAGATTGCAGTTGTTTCCTCATCAGCAAAACCTCTAATATCAAATGCGGGTGTTCATGTAAGGAAGAGCATCTTTGCTGCCAAGGCAATGCCAAGGCAGCCAGAACACGAAGACCTAATGCCCACGAGTTAAGTCGGGAAACCTCCGCATCTGAAAGATTCCCTTCTCTCCGCTTCAAGAAGAAGTGAACCTTCATAGTAGTAAGAAAAAAAAAATAGTCAAAATTAAATGAGCAAGAAATATTATAAGCCGCCAATATACATAACCTCAAAATCAGATATCTAAATCCCCATCAAAAACATAAATATATTGGATATCTAAAATCAGAGGCCAAATAAGACAGTTAATTACAAGAAGTTGCTTTGATCGTAAATTAGGTAACAGCTGCATCGCACCCATGGCAACTGGCAAGGCATCATCTGAGTCACGTAGTGAAGAAAGAAACCGTGAAGCTTCTGCTGGTCCTCCACCATTGAGGGGATCTGCAGTAAGAAGTTTCACAAGTTGACGGCCCTGCAATTCCCTCCGCAAATCTATTGATAATCCTGCACTTTCAGCCACCTCTAGAGCAGCTGAAACTGCTCCCTTTCCAGCTAATCTAAGAGCCAAACCCTCAGGATCTTCCTTACACTCTGCTTCAACCTGATCTCCAAAAGAAATAATAAGATAAATGAATTTTATCATATAACAAAAAACTATGAAAAGACAAATTCTAGCAATTCGAGTATGACATAAATATGTTTGGTCATTTTCACTTTTCATTTCAGTGAACAAAGCAGACAGAATTTTAACCTCTTGCCAGCTGCCATAACGATCATCTGCACTTAGTATGTGGCTGTACCTCTGTAGAGCTTGTCTCATGTGCATAACCTAATCATTCAAAAAGATTATATCATTATCTCAAAAGCATATGCAAAAGCAAGTAAAATATTCAAAAATATAGATAGGCAGAATGGTTAAGTGAACTATAAATGTTAAATTACCATCAATCCCATAGACTAAGCTGATAGCAAGTGGTTCAACTATGTATGTCAAGCTAATATGACATACACATCTAATAAGATTAAAACACTAACCTCATTCCTTAATGGATCAGTCTGAGGCAGGTGGCAGCTGCACATGGTAAGAACATCCAAGGCAGCATCAAGCTCCCATCGGTGCATATACCTGGGAAAAAATTTTCCAAGATTCGAGATTAACATCTATATATACAATACAAGCATTATTTTAATAAAACTTAAGAGATTTCATATTACATCTATAGGAAAATCCATAAATTAAAATAAAAGGTAAATAAGTTTTCAAGAACAGATTGTAAGATGATTTATAGCACCAAAAGATATTAGTTAACCAAGATTATCTGTAAAGAAGTTTAAAGGCTCAAATGGTAAATTGTATCTAGGCAAAGAGAGATTTTCTCCACAAATTTAAGAAACTGCATCAGTAAAAAAAGTTGTTATACAAAAATGTTTAATATTATTAACAATTAGCATTCACCACTAACATACTTGAGAGCAAGTCTAGCAGCCAGCTGTTTATCCTTCAAACGTAGGCAGTACTGCCAACTACTACTCCAGATGGTATGGCCTCCATAAGTTTGAGTTTGAACAGAGATCAATTGGTTCTCTTCCCCACGCTCAATGAGCAGCTGCAGTAACTGATCTGAGGCTCCATTACGTAGAAAGCGATCAGAAAGTGCAAGAGCATCCATTAGTTTTCCTTCATCAATCAATCTGATACAGAAGACCAATCAATTGATAGTGTGTTGATTTCAATTGTCAGTATAAGAACAAATATTAAATCCTGAAAGTATGAAACCTTTCAACACATGGATGCATATACTACTGGTCTTTAAGAAGGATAAAACAAAGAAAAAATGCTAAGTGTTACAGTAAGCACTGAAACCTTTCAACACATGGATGCAAACACTACTGGTCTTTAAGAAGGATAAAACAAAGTAAAAATGCTAAGTATTATGTTAAGCACTTAGTCCAAAACACCCAAGAAAATACAGGATGTAATTCTGAAATGGGCATTAATATATTATTCACCACTACAATTGAAGAAACTGAAAAACTCAAACTTAGATTACTAGAACCTAAAGATGTCATTCCTTCAAATATACATTGACGTTTCCTTGTTAATTTTTTATTTAATCTCTGATATTTCCTAAGGCCAAATCTTTTACCCTTATACTGGAACATCTCCAAGAATATACTTACGAAAGTATGCCTCCTGAGAACAAATTAACCTAGTGATACTCATTGTGCCTCAGATTTCAAGGTGATAATGAAGCACACATGAAATTCATAAACAACCACATAAGAAGTGACCAAAGAAGGCAACTGAGAAAGAAATGTCAAGAGAAGAGAAAGAATTATCGGCAATACCGCTCTACTGCCTTTTCACAGGGTTCTTCATTCTCCCAATCAAAAGAAAGGAAAACTGAATTATCAAGTTCAGATTTTGAAGAATCACGCCATGTTCCATAAGCTGCACCTCCTTGGCTGTTGAGCTCTGGTAATGCTCCTGAAATATTACCGCTACCAACAATGTCATCAACTTCAGACTCCGTATCACTATCATGCTCGAGAAGTCTCTTAATAGCAGTTCTTGCTTCAGCTTTAACATCGCCACTATCAGAAGTTTGCTTAGTAGTTATCGCAAACTCTGACACTCGATGAAGGTTAGTTTGCATTTGTATCCATCGGTTTAAAGTTGGAAACCTAAATATCAAAATAGAAATTGGAAGTTGGAAATTATACGATAATCAGATAAAAGACAAATAATTTCCAGGGATTTCAAGCAACCTCTCTGATTGATCAAGAGCAAACTCATAAAACAATCGATCATCATCAGGTGCCTGCACCAATCCACTATTCAACGAGGTCGACAGTGAAGAGTCGCTACCACTAGATAAAATGCTACTCCCAAAAACACATGCTAAGACAGCCCTTACTGGAGACATTTTCACCAAATGTTTTACTATATCCAATTGTAGAGGGTACAGAGGGATTCCAGGCATTACTGAGGAACGGCTGTAAGAATTCGACTTGGCTTCTTTAAAAGATGGGGATACTAAATTTTCTGCACTATTCCTAGTGGAGGTAGGAATGACAGGAATGCATGCCCATCCATGACCAGATCGTGGAGGATAGACTGAAGGTACACAAGCTGAAATCACTTCATGGACAAAATCAGCAGACATAATCTCAGCCACCTTGCTAGCAGCACCAGTGCTGCCTCGGTCAAACACAAGACGAGTTAGAAGCTGCACAGCATAACAAAAATGAAATAATACATCTGTGATAAGTGGAAAGAAACCCAAAAGCAACAACTGCTATTATTAAGTTTGAGTCAAACATATCAGTAAAGGTTAAACAAGCCATGAATCACCAAAGATGGTCACATATTAGAGCTTCTATTTGAATACAAACATACACTATGAGTAGAATGTGTATCCTCCTACCAATCATCTGATTAAATCACTGGACAAGATTGTAAAACTATATATGAGTTCTAAAAAGAAATGTACAAAGTTCGGAGTAAATCCTACACAACATCTATATGCAAAAACACATTTAGACATTTCCTGAGCTTCAGAGTAACGTGCTTGCTGTCAGAGCAGGTTCAAACTCTGGCCTATTAACTTAGCACTACCACAGTACTTTGTGCTGTTTATTATCCCTTTATAATTTCTAGAATTCTTAAATTTAGTTCTACATATTCCCTTCATGAAATTAAAGAAGCATCTAAAAATATTTCCATTCTTTAGACAACCAGAAAACAAGAAAGAAGCTTGAACTAGAACAACTGCAAGAAAACTAAATGTCATAACATGTACATGTCAATGAAGAAAATAAAGAGTCTTACATCCTTAGGCCACTCATACACAAGAGAGAAGAAGTTAAAATCGTGAGTTGTATCAGTTCCATCAACTATGTCTCCAATTGCAGCAATATGGAGAATGAACTGTGAAAGATAGGTTGTAGGCTTGGTACTTATTGGGCCAAATAATCTCTTCCCAGTTTCCTTCATATCATAACCAATAGGCTGCACACTTGTTTCTCCAGCAGTTGGACTTGAAGACCTCTGTTTGACAGCTCTCAGCCCAATTCCAAGAACACCATCTTTGTCAAAATCAGGAAGGACCTTTTGTTCAGCAGATGTGCCTTCCCCTTTAAGAATATTTGGTTCTGTTTCTTCATCAGCCACAGCTCTTGCAAGATTATGGAGCTTACCTACATAAGATTAATACATCTTGCGTAGACAATCCTTTGCCATAGTCCCATCCACTCCCTTCTTACTCCCAAAAGAAAAGTCAAACAAAGAAGGAAAGAAGAAAAATATACCACTTAGAAACTGTCGTTTTCCCTTGTGAGCATCTTCAATCATCTGATGTAGCATAGCAAGAGCACGTTCTCTCTGTCCATGTCGATGGGATTCCTTTGGTGAACTGATAATAAGTTCCCCAGACAGGATTGCCTGAAGTGCTGAAGGGTTATCCTAGAGGAGTAGAAAGTGGGATCAATAAAGAAGTAAATTACATATTGCAGAGTCTTGCACACCTTCCAAACTTCGTAAATGATTCTACTAAACATCAAAATATAATATTGAATTTAGTTATTTTAGTGTTCATAAACATCAGTAAGTCTTGCACACCCAGAAGCAAGACGAGGAATATAATTCTATTTAAGGCTCACAAAATTAAATGTTAAAAAGCAGTCTAACTCTGCACTTAAGGTTTTATTCATTGCATTGATCAATGAAGAAGCTTCATCCACCATCCCAAGTCTTGATTATTAATCTTTTTAATTTAAACCACACACTATAATGATACTTGCTTCCATAGACCTCAAGCTTCGTCACAAAACTATGCTGAAAAAAATGTTTCTTGCTCTCTTTCTACTTCACTTCTTTCCTTAAAAAAATTTATTCACAAAGAGCCCAAAAAGTGGCAAAACAAAGAGGGAAAACACCAGAGATTAAGTTCAGCAAAAGCATCTCTTTTGTGAACATAAGTCTCCCATAAAACCTTCATCACTTTTTCAGCACTTTCCTTGGTGTAAGTCTCAACCCTCCCCCTTTTCTAACCATTTTTCGTTGTTCAGTGGTTTTAATATTAAAAGGAAAGCATGGGAAGTGGAAATATCTTATACTTGCATTGTATATGTAGAACAAAACAATTCTCTTAACTTAAACCATACCCCTATACCTATTGTTCAGGTCTGGTGGGTATCCTCAATGTTGGCATTGGGAATATCCTTGTCCACCTTCCAAATTTTTCATATTGATGGGATAATATAAGGTCGCAAAGGAAGATGGTTTGGAATTTTGCTCTGGCCCTTGTACCTTTTTTATCCTTTTCTTTTTAACTTTTAGCCACCATTTGACTCTTCCAAAGAGAAAAATGCAAGAGTCTGGCAATAGAACTTTTATGGCAACAATGTAGTTCAGGATGAACACCCACCAATCAGTAAATTTAAGAAAGATTTAATGTCCTCATAATTAAAGTCAGGCCAGCTTTTCATGACTTATATATTATATATAACTCAGTCCCACTAAGACAATTAATATCTTACCTGATCCAGGAACTCATTCAGACGCTTAAGGACTCTTTTTGAAACAGAAATAACTCCTACATCAAGGATCTGATCCCAGTAATTAGAGCCCATTTTTGGGGAAGCACCTGGATAAATCTCAGATAACATAAGTTGAGCCTGCATACAACATAAATTGATGCAAACTTGAGAAACAAAGCACTTCTAACCATATAACTAGCAAGAAAAATGAAATAGTCAGTAAATTTTAAAAAAAATGGAGAAGAGAACTGAAAAATTTATAAGTACATGGGAAAACAACAGTTCTGGATGTACTTAAAACAGATGGAGTATAACAAACAAATTTATCCCCATAAAAATAAATCCATCACTGGCAAACAAAACTAGTTTACTTTCTTTTGAAAATAGAAGTTTGCATTAGTCACAACTCAAATCTTACTAACCATAAGGTTGCATATTACAAAGGCCCACAGATGGCCATTGCAGTACATCAATAACAATAATGGCAAAGACGAAGCTGGTTTAGCTTGAAGCCCTCACTCAGTACTTAAAAGGAAAGAACAAACTTGAATATGTCGACTTAATTTCTTAAAAAAGAAATTTAGAACTCAAGATAACTTGCGTTATTTAAATGTCATTAAAAAAAGTTCCTGAGATTTATAGGATTTACAAAGAAGCACTAGAAAAAAGTTAAAAATAAAAGAAAACAAAAAGAGAATTATTCATAAGGAAAAAAAAAACACTTCCTATTGACAAGCATGACCATAAACTTCACATATAATTATAATTTATAAGTCTTTGCATTAACAATTAGCATTAAGCATATTCTTGTAATTTCCAAGATATTTAAAAGCATTGCCTGATCCAGAAGTTGCTGGGACATCTTTGCAGACCGTGCAGAAGTAGCAGCAATATCAATACAAAGAAGAATCTGACAGGTAATAAGTACAATATCAGCACATAATTAATAAAAATTACCATGAAACTGCTTGACACTTTAACTCACAATATGAGAACAGAGAACTGATGTAAGCACTTACAGCAGCTAAAGGATCTAACTGGGAGCGTAAAGAGGAAAAATCTAGATCCTGTACTATAGAAGTCCCATCAGCAGCCCGAGACACCACATCTTCTACCTAGAATAGCCAATAAAAAAAAATGTAGACATTCCATTGAAAACATTGATACACGAAACAGAGAAAACACAAGTCCAACCCTAAAAATACTTAAGGAAAAAGTGGGGTCTGGTACAGGAATTGATAAAAGTATAAATGAATATGCAGCTCAGTAACACCTTAAAATCATGTATAGTATATGTACACAATAAGCTGCATATAAATGGTACTTAATAACTTTACATTCTCCTTAGGGGAAGGTGAAAAAAGAGAGACTATGGGCTTTCTAATCCCTTACTCAAGACTTGGAACAGAACACAGTATGAAAAGCAGCCATCAAGATATATTATACTTTATGTAAAATTCCACTTAAACTCCAGACAAAATGAGCTGCTACAATCCTCAACTCTTTAAACCAGTTTAACTCAACCATAAGCCTATCTTAAATTCCATTTGCCTGTATTAAAATATGTCTTGTGTCAGCTTGAAATATATAGTTAGGTCCACTTTATCATATTAAATTTTTGGTATTGATAGTAATTTAATATGGTATCGTAGGCTAGTTTCCATCTATTCTTAGGTCCAAATCTTGCTAAACTCCATTTCTGATAATTAACTGTTCTACACATGTGAAACCCACTTCCTATCAAGTTACTGGATACTCCTGCGCTTGGCTTGATGGTAATTTTAACAGTCTGTAATCACCAAATACAGGTACCTAGTAATTTAATCTTTTTTACGGTGTTAGTTAACAGTCCTGCATGGATTTATAGTCTTCACAAAACCAGTCAACCTTCAAACGACCACCTTGTAAAATTATAGTCCAATGTTCAGTGGTGCACAGGGATTGAGCCCCTAAATGTGGAGAACTAACTCGGAAACAAATTGAGCAAATAATATCCCAAAACTCAAGGAAAAATATTATTCTCATGTGAAAGGCAAAGAGGAAACTCTTCTGTAAGCTCAGTGCACTGTTACTTAACAACCAAAGATTTGCAATTACAGTAAACCTCATAAGACTGAATAGGTTAGAAAATTAAAAACAAAATAAAACAAACAGAAGAAGAACAGGTAAAACAAAGGTATATGATATAAGATTCAAAAACATACAGATGCTCTTCTGACAGCACTATCTACCCACTCAGCTAATTCCAGGGTAGCTTTATCTTCTGCAGATAATGAAAAGCGATGAACTGCCTCTTCTCCAATGTCATACTTTGCTCTTTGCATACAACTGCAAAGTAAAGAATATCATTAAATTATTGATAATTAATTACTATATTCTCCTGGACAAGCCAATTTTTCTACATACTAAATACAACAAATATCATTCCATCAATTTTATTCCTTATTGAGCTAACATTCTGATGCAAGATGGAAACAACCTCTGAAAACTTATCAGAGAAGAGGAAAAACAGATTCTAAGGCCCAAACATTAATTTGGCATGATCTAGGACAAGATGGGCTTATTTGGGATCTTCAAGGATTTTAGTAGATTAATTTAGTTTCCTATTTTTAATTAGAGTATTTTATTATTTAATTAGGTTTCCTATTGTTTTCAGTTTCTTAATGTTATTAGTTTCCTTATGTAACTAGGTTTCCTATTATTTTAGTTTCCTAATGTTATTAGATGATTTTAATATAAATAGTGTTCTTTGTAATTCTTGGAGCAGTTAATCAATATTACAAGAATTTTATGAGATTATTTTCTCTGGTTTTGTGTGATGCAAAACAAACTTAGGTGTGATGCCTAGGGTTTTGGGAGTGATTCCTAAAATCAATCTAGTGTGATACTAGAATCCTATCTATTTCTTTTCTATTTTCTTTCTTTCCCTATCTGTCCTACATCACATTCAAGTAAACTAAGGAAGGTTAGACCACAGCTATTTTATGAAGTTTCAACCACTAATAGAGTGGTCAATTGATGCAAGAATTTTGAGTTAGCTACATGTAGATCTCCTCTCAAAGACATCATACAAACAGCAATGGCTCTTCATCATTTTTAGGGGCAAATCATCCCGCTAACAGTTAGACATAAGAGATTTAGCAAAGGAAAATTAAATAATTCAAGTTTTTGGTTCACAAGAACTTCAAATGAATTATTTATTTTGTACTTTAAAAAATAAATATTTATTTTGTAACTAGCCTGCAAGTGGAGTTTAGACCTCTCTATCTCTTGGAATTTAAAATTTGTAAACAAAAATTGACATACAGCAATAATTAACCCCACTTTGTTAACATCCAAAATATGGAATTTAGGAACATAGACATGTCTTCAAGGTTATAAGCAAACCTCTACATTTAAAAGAATGTAAATTCCAATTGGAAGCAAAATGCAACTAGCAAATAAGAACTTTAAGAATGAATAAATTCATAACACAAATTTGTGTAAAGAACCAATTGAAAATATCAATTTCTTGACAAGTAAAAACTCACAGATTAAGGAGCTTAGATGGGGCTGCACGTAATATCGTCAACGCCTCCTTCCATCTCCATTGGCGTTCAGACAATGGAAGAAGACGCTGCAAAATGGACAGTCGCCATTCCCACTCTTCAATGAACCGATTAGCAGTGGATACTCTCCACTCTAATGCCTGTCTTCCACCCACAGATAAGCCATCATTGGAAGCATTCTCTAGTTCAGTAACAGATGAAGGAAGAGTATGACGCAATATCTCAAGTAGCAACCCTGTGAAAGACATGACCAATTTATTTCCCCCTGCATCTGTAGAGAGATCAGTATGTTCCCAAGCACATGTATGGGATGATTCCGAGGAGCTCCCTGGTGAAGCATTTTGCCCCAAATAACGAGAGAAATCATCCATATGTAAAAGTGAAATTATAACATTCACCATCATTATCTGCATCATTAAACAAATTATGACTTACATCAGATATATCTATATATATATATATATATTTACACAAGAACACCAACATAAACAGCAGAAATTTTTACCGATGGCTACTTTACTAAAAAGTTTATAGCATTTGATATAATATATTTGCAGAAGCTGAAGATGATACCACACATATTACAGAATTCCAAGCACCAGAGTTTGATGCGTTATGTAAGACAATTATTGTCACTTCCTATTAAAATAAAAGAAACTATTGTGACTTTTCTATAGTTTGTATCCCATGCAAAACATGTTAAACTTCTGTCAAAGCATACATGTGAGGGTATTGAGAAAACCACAGATTTAACCACCCAAAAGGTACTTTATATTGCAAAAGATAGTAGACACCGAATTGCAATCAGACAACCTTCCGTGGAATGTTATTGACAGCCTCCAAGTGGCTCTGCAAGTCCTTCAAATAATGAAAGGCCAGTTGATGATGACTTTCTATTTCATGTGCCGTACTCCTTTCCATTGCTCCGAGTGCAAGAATTGCTGATTCCAGAGAATAACGCATGTGCATAAGTTCAATGTCCTGCAATCTACCAAAAGCAAGAAAGAAACGGAGAAATTAGAACAGTTTGACCAGATAGTTGCGTGCTTATATTTAGTAGAAATCTTATCCTGATTTCATGCATAAACCCAATATTATTGTCAAGACAAGAAAACAGCTGAATGTTTGAAGAATCCAAAGCATACATCTTTTTCAAGATTGGACACACCTGTCTGCAACTGTCATTTACCAGTTTCAAAACCAATACTCTAGAATTTATGAAACCAACTCCTTAGAGGAGAATATGTATAATTTCTTATAAAACCAGGTATTCCTTCCTTGAAAACAATAATTGACAACGGAATAAGAATGCATTTTCATTTGACATACAAGACAGAGCAAACAGAAACAGAACCACCAGCAAGCAGTAAATACTTCCCACAGATAGAAGTGGAAATGCATACTCAAACTGAACCAAACATATGGCCATAACATGTAAATTTAACGGAATCAAGTGCAATTTCCCTTCACAATAAATGACTGTCTAAATTAGGTATATGCCCACACACCTCTTCCAGGATGCTGCAGTAGAAGAACATGGCTGCATGCTGATCAATTTGATAGCATCCTGAAATTTTATGCCTGGAACAACATCAAACAATACCTACAGAAAATATATCCTGTCAAAATTCAACATCCCAATGGAACAAGGAAATTGTGTCAAATAAGTAATAATACCACCAGGCAAGTGAATATATAGTTCAGGTAGATAGATCAGGATATGTAGCATTTCAGTGAATAAGGTACCTACGGCTTACCCTAAGAGGACTTTGAAATGAAAGTCTTTCTAACACAAAATTTTCGACAAAAGAGTCTGATTGAGCATCTTCACTTCCAAAAGCTATTTGCCCTTTCCCAGATAACATTAACGAGAATTTTGAATTCCATGATCGACCAGAGTTGACACAGGCAACAAAAGAGGCAAGATCAAGCTGATAACACAAAGTATCGCAAAGGTGTTCCACAGATGATATCTGTTGAAGAGAAACTAGTCAAATCATACATTTCTTTTGACTACAAATACTTAATACCAGAAACTGTATCACTGTAACACTTTCAACAAAATAGGAAGTACCTCATTTGATTGATTACTATAAAGAGAAGATTCTTCCAGCCGAAATACTTGTGACTTACTTGTCCATAGAAGTTGCAATAATTTCCTTCGTGCTGTTGTCTTCCCAGACAATAAATCCCAACCCATGGCAGCTACCAGGGGCTGAAGGCGGGGAAACAATGAAAGAACCTGTCACATTGATGAAGCAACATCTTTCTATTAAAATTACATAAAACCGGACAGATATTTAATGTAATGAGAACTATCAATGTCATACTCACATATCTAATTCAAACATAAAACTGGACACATACATTGCTCGCTTCTTCAAACTGCTCCCTCTTCACAGCAGACAGGGCAGTATCCATGACACATTCAAAAATATGTAATCCAGAAACACGAGCATAATGATACATGTCTCCCATGCAAAAACCGACTGCAGCATCAAAAGACTTTTTATCGCATAAATCTATATCAGGTTTCAAGTCTACAACATAACTTTGAAAACGATGGAGAGGGGGTGGAATCTGGTTGTTATCATGACATCTATACAACTCTATCTCTTGCAAGAGCAACTCATCTTGAAGAACCTGCACATAACCACCTTGTGAGCTAAATAAACCGTTTAAAACATACACATAAAGATGAAGCGTTTAACTTTATAAATTGCAGAACCCCATAAGAATAATAGAAAATCAGTCATATGCTTGGAAATCTTGAAAATTAATGGCCAGTTTTTAAAACATTCAAGCAGATTGTTGACCGTTGGCTTCAGACATAAGGAACAACAGATAATTAAGATTCTAACAAGACATATACCTGTTAGGAACCTGTATGCACCTCCTTTTGGTACTTCCAAGATTAGCATCTAAAAATGCAGGCATGAAATCCAATGTAATGGCTAGCACTGATATACCTACTCTATGACAACCTTAACCAGTTCAAAAAACATAGGTATGCTTGGGCATTATTTCATTCAAAAGCAAAGGCCTCCCAAATTCTTACAAACATGAAAAGTACAAACTAACCAAATTACTATGACCCCACCAAGTTTTATTGCATGTGAAACAACACTACCTAGGAATGCTTGGACAAAGTATTTGCATGACAAAAGCACCCCACTCCAGGACAAAGATAGTCCTCTTCTTCATTTTGCTCAGATTAATTTCTACCATATCATCTATAAGAAAAATTAGAATGCTGCAAAATATTGGCATGATACCGTGATGTAAACCATTCCAGGCCAAGAATTCATCATAACCTCATTCTTAGATATATAACATTACCTGTATAATTTGAATAAGATGTCTGCAATTTGATGAAAGAGATGCAACATATATCAACAGCAACTTTTCTCGCATGGCACTCCAAGAATCTCCATATCCCTCCCTTCCGAGAGAAACCATCTTGAGGAGATCATGTAACACTAAGCTGTAGAATAATAAAAAAAGAAAGCAATTAAACATCCAAATGGAAATAAAAGAACGCAAAATATATTTTTAAGTTTATCAACAGCCAGAAAGATAAGCATCACCACATTAAAAAATAATATGAACCTCATGCAGATTATACTCACTAAAAGAAAAAAGTTATCTCTACTCGTTATTTAGAGCCTTCTTGCTGCCTTTTCAACAAATTTATGATTTCGGATTTCCAATATAACAAATCTGACAGAATATATGATACCACTAATTGAGGAGATTCTTTAGAAGTTCTATAAGATATAAATCCTAAAATTAACAGAGGAAGAAGTTCTCAGTTAACGATATTGAGGGGGAAACGTTAGAGGAATTCTTAAAACTTTATGATTCTCAAGAAGCATCTCGCACCATTGGTACGATCTCACCATGCAAACGCCTGGAGGAATTATTACTTTATGATTCTCTAGAAGTGTCTTGCACCATTTGTTTGATCTCTAAAGTTGGTCTAAATCATGAATCAAACTCAACCAAATCTATGAAACCCACATATGGGATACAGATGATAAACTGCAATAGACACTTCACTGAAGAAAAATATAACTAAGAGAGGAAAAAAAAAAAGACCATAATGATACAACAAATTGTAAGAATTATCTACATTAAATGTAAACTGCATCCTAGATTTATGACAACAAGAAAAAAATTCTGGAGATGATGAATTACATCCTCAGAGTTTCTGCACATCCAACTTCCCTTTACAACTCTCAAGCATCAATCAGATCTCAGCCCCCATGAAAAGCTCATTGTTCAGTACGTATCTCCTATGGTGAACTCTAATTATTCAATACTTATGTTTTAATGTGAGAGTTTAAGAGGAAAGAAGATTAATTAGCAGGTGTGGACCAACGTTGGCGGACATTCTTCCACACCTGAAGGGGACTGGAGGAAAGAGTTATTGTATCAAACTCATTGAGGGAAAATGCAGGAAAAGAACAACCCTTACAGTGTCAGGCTTGCAAGTGAAAGCGCAAAATTAATAATATTCAAGGAAGAGATAGCCTGTCAAAAATTAGCCGAGGATATGACGTCGCCTACTTCTTATCTCACATCAGAACACCAGGAATGACTCCTGAGGATCTGGAAACATATTATTAGCATACATAAATTTAAGTTCAAAACCGGTATTCCTGACCTGAACCAATCCCCCTACATTCATATTTCAATCAAACCAGAAACCTAGCAAGGTAGCTAAAACCCTATCCTAAAAGCTGCATACCGCAAACGAACTTTTAAAACACGTAAGACCAAACAAAGATAAAAACTTGTAAACGAAGAAACACAAAAACAAAAACCCTATTGCATTGAAGCGGAAATGCAAACAATAAATTATGTCATACTATGGTACTGGTGTGAAAAATAGATTTCTTTACCCTCAATAAGAATTTCTTTTACTTCCATAACATTTCACCCATATTAAGAAAAATAAACTTCAATGGACATACCGATACTCAGACTCCTCCACTCCATGATCAAGATGAAGAAAACGAATGTGGGAAATGGCTCCATCCACATTGCCCTCTTTCACAGAGTCCTTCATTGCATCTAAATGAGCAATTTGAACAATCCTCTGTATCAGGCCAAGAGCTTTAACATCCTCCTCCTCGGAAGAATCCACTCTCACATTCTCATCCCTCTGAACTGTTAACGCTAAACCTGAAGAATCATAACCCTCCCACCCCTTCACTTGCCTCTCTATATTCAAACACAAGGCATCAAAAACGTCTGCGTGCTCCCAAATCACCCTCTTCAAGCACATCAATTTGGTTTCCTCGATCAAAACGACGTCGGAAGAAGAAGCCGGTCGTCTTTCAGTTCCATCGTCGTTGTCAGTATCACCTACTACTACTGCATCTGGTTTCAGCCTCTTCACTCCCAACTCTAATATTCCATCCAAAACCCCTACACAGCTTCCCAATTCACCATTTGCATCCCTCAAATCCTCACTTCTATCCTCGCTCTTATCCAGCAACTCTGCTCGCTCTTCAACACTCTCGCTTTCACCCAAAGCATCTCTTTCTCTTTCTTTCTCTATGCTCTCCAAATCAAAATTCTTTCGTAGACTTTCCGATGCCCGGTCGATCAAGCTCTGCACTAGTAGCAAGAACTCCGCGCGCAATCGCAGCGTTTCGGGATCGAAGCTCCATGAAGACGAGGCGTTATCGAATTGTAAGAGTTCGAGAGTTGACAAGTACGTTAAGGCCGATGGGGAAGGGCAAGAGGGCGACCATAGAATGTTCTCGAACCGACCTGATTGAGCAACAATGGTTTGAAGTACGGCGAGAGCGACGTCGGGGTTTCGGGTTCGGAGAGCGAGGATTATCGCTCGGAGAGGCTCGAATTGGGCCAAATACAGGTGATTCGCGGCTAGGCGAGAGAGAATTTCCGTTTCCTTGTCCATCTGCAAGGAAAAAACTTAGGGTTTTGGGTTTCAGGACATTGGAGTCGCCGTAAAATTGAAGTGTTCACTGGTTCTAACTTTTTTTTTCCCCCTATATTTGTTTGGTTCTTCGGAAAATGGGGCTATAAATGGCAGTTTCTGGAACTGTGAGTTTAAAGAATGTCTGATTAAGCGTCGCCAGGGACCTATGAATTAGTTTCGTATGGTGAAAGCTGTGAATGATAATGACCGTTAGGTTATCGGGAAAGTGGATCAGAAACGAGAAAGAATGATGGAAAAGCGACGTCAGACACCAAACTGTTTTGCTGGAACTATGAAAATATGAACTTCACAATGACACCACGACAATCTCTCTCGCGTCGTTTTTTGGGCAGTGTGGTTGTTTATTATTACCGTTACACTGTAAACCCTTTTCTATTTATCTTTGGCAGTGACAAACTTGCCAAAAAAATTGTTACTTGTTGTATGTTAATATTAATTTTTTTATAAAATATTAATATCAAATTGAGGCTAACAATCCAGTGATAAAAAATAATAATAACAATAATAATTACTTTTTTAGAAGCATCAAAGTTTGTAAATCACCACAAACATAAAAATAAAAAAATAAACAAATTACACATATCAATCAATTAGAAAGAGTTGAATGCCAAAACATTTCGATGTTACTTTTTTCTTTTTTTTTAGAAATAGATTTTAATGTTATTATATATTATACAACAAGGCATAATAACCTAGATACAAAGTTTCAACCAAAAAAAAAAAAGTTTCAACGCAAAAAATTAGATACAAAATTATATACATTTATTAACAGAATTAAATACCTCCACCATACATGCAATTGGATTTGCTATTTCATTTCGTTTTGATATATGTCAAAACTATTTGATAGATGTGGTATGAAGATTCAACTATGGTTACAACTGTTTTTCATATTTATAAGTGTCATATTTGCTTACGGTTCTAATTTGAGTATTGTAATATATTAAAATTTTTAAAATTTATTTTTTTTCATAACCATTTTAATAAATATATTGTTTAAATTTATTGGTTATTTCATCCTAAATTATTGTTTTTCACAACTCCTTTTATAAATTATTATCTATTTGTCTATTATTCCAACCTGTATTGGATAAACATAGGTATTTAATAACAATAATTCTTTCCATTATAACACTTGTTATGGAGATTATATTAACCATATTATGCCATATATTAACAAATACATTCAACGAATGCATGCCTTTTTAAAAAAAATAAAAAAAAAATTTCCTAAAACACTTATTTAGACATTTGTACCTTTGTTATGAGCATTAGGAAGAACTAACCAACACGTCCTTAATAGTCTCAAATAATTAAAGCTTAAACAATAATTTATAATTATCCAAAATATAAATGTTATTGATTACTAAAAACACAAGAAGTATTACCATAGTAGTTATGTTTTAATGATTTTAAAATTATTCGATGAAACGAATATTTTCCATGGTCTATTATTCCAACTAAAATATAATCAGACACATTAAATATGTGTGAAATTTAAAAAGTAATATTAATAAATAAATAAATTATATGCTGAAATTATTCCATTGCTTCTTTAATTAAAAGATTCATATTGAATTTAATGCAAACTTCGCCTTGATCAATTGAACAAAATCCTTGGACCTATTCTAAAAAAATCATTGGACTTAAGATTTTCATATTAAATAAAATATAGACTTCTCCTGTATAAATTATGTCGAAAATATAGGTTTTACCAAAAAAGAAAGTCAAAACTATAGGACATGAAAATGGATAAACCACGGGATCATACAGCCTTCTTCTATAACGATGTTCTATTGAACAATTTAATGGCAAAAGCACAATTAATGAATTAGAATATTCCACTCCAATGTGCATATCATCAGTTATTTTATTATGGGCAAAAATACTCATCACTTGATAAGCATCTTAATATGTTAGAAATTAATATCTTATTTCATTCCAATGTGCTCCTATATATATATATTGCCAATTATTTTATTATGGGCAAAAATACTCACCACTTGATAAGCGTTTAATATGTTACACGCTCATCAAGTGATGAAAATATTTTCTTATTATAACATTTATATATATATTATATATTAAATATTCTTGTAAGTTTTTCAAGTTAAATCTTAAAACATGTTTCTTCGTATAATAAGATTTTTTTTTAGTTTTAAACATAATCGAAACAAATATCTATTATTATTATCGGTAATCAGTTTCATATTTGCTATTCCAAAGGAATAGCTTTCAATTAATTTTAGGTGTAAAGTGTATTGGATTATGATAATAATAAATATGGTTGACACAGTTTTATTCTTTGTTGCTGATCTTATGCTAGAATATAGTTTTTTTTTTTTTTTTTTTGAATCCTATGCTAGAATATAGTTAAAACAATTAAATTACACAGTAAACTGATTAAGCAAAACATATCAATGTTATTAAAATGATATACAGTATTATAAGAGTGTGAAATTATATTAAATTTGTGGAAAAAAAATATACTATATGTTAAGTGAAATTTGTTTAATTGGCAAGCCATTTACATCAATACAAAAGATGAGGATGAAAATTATTATAAATGATAATATATATATATATATAATAAAATATCTACAATTAGGCTCCAAATAAAAACATCCTCAAGTTGAGAAAATGTAAACTCAATTATTTAAATTCTTTGAATTTAATGTGATATATTATCCTCTATCAAATCCAATATTCTAAATGATTCGCCCATCCTTTTACTTTTTAATATCCTCAATCATATATTTATATTCATACAATAGCAATAAAAACTGTCCTATAAAATACAAATAAAAACTGTAAATCATTTAGCTATTAAAAGATATCATATTATTTTATATTAATTTTAACTTAATTAGTTATCCATATTCAATTTTAAAAAAGAATACCTTGCACTTAAAATCAAATTATAATACCATTTATAACATTTCTTTAATTATATTAGTTTGTAGACCCAAAGAAAATATAGGAATGTAATATTAAAAATAATAATAAAATAAGAAGGGCAATAATGATAATTACCGAAAATATAATAGTTTTTTTATGAATTAAAACTATCAAACTAATGGGTCCAAAACTTGAATCGGGTTATCATCCGTTTATTTATTGATAATTTTTGAAAGAAAGTTGAAGTGTAAGATGTAATATAATGCAAAAGAAGAAAAATTACATCATTTATTTCCATTCACCAACGTTGCGGTGCGTTTTGGTGGAAATGGAGATTTGACCGTGGAGTCGAAAAGGCGGTCCTGAAATTTAACCCTAGAAACCAAACCTTAACCACGATCTCTGGTAAAAAAACATTTTTGGGCGGGAAAACCCAAACTTCATCGCCTTCTTATTTCCCTCTGTCGCTTAAAGTTCCAATTTATTTACCTACACTTTTGCCTTCGCTCTTTGAGCTATGCGTCCTGGAGGGATGACCGTTGGTCGTCGTCGGCGAACTGAACCGGAGGCAAACAAACCCGCCGGCACCGGAGAACAGAAGCGGTCTGCGAAGGAAGACGAAACCGTGATGGTTTTAAGCGACGAACACAAAGAATGTACCATGGAAACGGAGGTTGCTGTGTTACGTAAGCGTTGGGAACTGGCATCTGTACTGAATTTCTTGAATGTACGATGAACACCATCCTGTTTGTTCCTATTTCAGGGCCTTAGAGAAAATGTACGATTTCTTACTTAGATTTTCACTGAGATGTGTTTGTTTGCTTTTCCCTCCGATCTTTTCAGGTTTTTGAGCCAGTAATCGGGAGCGATTTGAAGTTATCTGCGGAAGAGATCGAGACGGGTTTAATAAACCCTGACAGTTCGCTTGCTAAGCTTCATATCACGCTTCTGAAGGTTTTAGATTCTTTTATGTTTTCATTGGTTCATTCTTTTCATTATTCCTATTTCCAAGTTTTTTTTTTTTTTTTTTTTTTGGCTTGTTGAATTTGTTGCTATGCATTTTCTCTGTTTACATGAAACTTCTAAGCCACGTTTTTATGCTTCTTTTTTAGTTGTCTTGTTGGAATTGGTCGAGGAATTTTCATAAACTCAGAATTATGAAACAGAGTTACCAAACTGGTTGATCAACGATGTTATAGCATATTTTGCTTTATATTTGTTCCCTATTCTTTAATGGAATGACGTGTAAGATACGGGGAGATGTTCATAGCTGGAATATGAATGCAAGCAATCTTGGTAAAATAGTCGATGTTATTTGTTGTGGTGCTTTTGGGTTTGTCTTGCTTTGTCCTTTTTTATCATCATTATTTTGTTCATCCTTGAGTGACCCAGAGAACTGTATAAATTGAATGTAGAGCATTGGTTTGAGGTGTTGGTCCACGCTGACATAGTGGTACATTTTTCGTCTTGGCTGAATAAGGATGAGTTCCTTGCTCTATTTGATGCAAATCTATGTTAATATGATTAATTCATAACTCAGTGTATTCTGATATATATCAAATGGTAAAGTTGCTTTGTGTAGAATGAAGAAGAAATAAGTTGATATTAAAGCTGCGCTATTACTTCTTTTAGAGCAAACGTTTGAGCTATTTTATTTGCCATTCCTAGGAAAAATAACATCTGGTATTTCCAGACATTTCTTTCTTGTTTGTGCACTGGATAAGATTTTCAATACAACAACTGGTGGAAGAAACTTATTTTGGTGAAGATTGAGATGAAGCATAGCTTTTAGTAATGTTTATGGAAACTTATGGATAAAAGAACTAAAAGAATGGTCTTGAAAGACAATGATAGAAGTTAATTGACTGCAGATGTCATTTAGACTAAACAGTTTGAATTGCATTCAGGTGGGTCTCAAATCCATTTGGCAAAGTTAGAATTATTCCTCTTATGTTACTGTTGTTTTCCTTTGGTTTATTCCTTTGTCTTGCTTCTATGTCTAAATTCTTACCAGGGGATACCGCCTGTAAACAGAAGTTTGAATGGTTCTGATGCCTGGGTAACTGTGCTTTGTAATAAACTTATATCGTGGTGGCCATGGGTAAGTCAGTCTAGACTCCGATAGCTATCAAGTAGATTATTATCCTTGCATTTCTGAATAGGACGGGACATAAATTGCATTCCACTTATTTGCCTGTGTTGCAGCTTGCTGAAGGAGAGATTCCACTGAAGGCAGCCAAAGGGTATTGATTATGTGTTTATCATAGTTTCAGGTTGACATGCTTTATCTTATGTAGTACCAAGAACTGCAGCTGTGATGCCCTGTTGTTTTTGCAGAGAGGAGATATCTAGATATAGAGGACTTGGTCCAACACAACGTTTATTGATATTGAAAGCACTTTGTGAACTACGAGTTGATGTATTATATTGTACCTTTCTACTCATTTTCTATCATATTTTTCCTTCTAGTTTATATTTTATTGCTGACAAACCCCTTCTTTTGTATGCAGCAAGATGATACGGTATCATATATTAGTGATGCTATCAAGAAAGGAATGCACATCTCTTCTTTTCGTAAAGATAAGATAGGAGGAGTTACAAATGGAACTTCTTACTGGTGATCTATAGATATAATATAAATTATACGTTATTGGTAGCTTGATCATTTTTAACAATTCTCATTATTCATGGTAGGTATGATGGAAATGCAACTATTGGTTATAGATTGTACAAGGAAGTAACCATGCTGGACTCAAAAGCAAAATCTAAAGTAAAAGGATGTTCAAACCTACCTACTCTCAGTTTCAAATGGGAAACACTAGCAACCAATCTTCAGGAATTCCATAAAGTTACAGTAAGTACAGGATTTACGTTTATTAGGACACTGGGATTTTAGTTTCATTTTTTGCTGGTAATGGCAGGATAAACTCAAATCAAGCAAAGATGTAACAGAAGCTGCTGTTGGATGGACTGTTGAAACTGATGTCATTCCTGTTCTTGAGAATCTTGAGAAGGTAAACTTTAATTCTGGGAGTCTGAACCATGTAATCTGTATCTTGCTTGTCTAATAATTTGATGTTGAGAGCAACTTATGTCACAGAAAAAAGAAAGAGCAAGGAAGAGGAAACAAAGGCAAGATATGTTGCTGAATGATATCAGAAGGTCTTCTGTTGCTGGAGTTACTCGCTCCTGTCGCAACCGTGTCCCTGTCAACTACACTTTTGGTATGTTACAGGCTTTGATTTATGCAGTATCTATTATTGCATAATGTTGTATCATGGGTGGAATGACATAAGTTACCTTCAAATTCCTAAAATTAAAATATTATGGAGTCTGGTACATCTATGGTATCTTGCATGTAAGAAGGTTAAGGTCTTGTATGATCCTCTTCATTTGTTGAATATGGATCTGGTATTTATAGTGAATTGTTGATTATTTATTGCTTTGTCTAGGTTTAGTTTGTGCATTGAATGTTGTAAAATTAAGTTCATTTAGAAGAATGAGAGAGGAGATAAGAAATTGCTACCAAATGCTGAAGGAATTCTAGTTTTTAATACTCTTCATTTCTCACTTTTAGAAGGAACTAGGTGGAGTATGTAATTTTGCTTATAACACAAATAAACTTATCAACATCCATGCTTTCTTTTTGTAATTTTTGTTTTATTTCCTTGTATTCTTCTTTGATTGTAATATAGTTTCTATTTTTGAAAATGTGCAGATGAGTATGATCGAGCCATTAATGAGGCTATACAAATTACAAAGTAAGATTCATGTTGTCCAATGTTTAGTTAATGCAATATTTAGAGGGCAATGGTTATTCTGTGTACGTGAGTAATGTGCTTTACCTTTTTCGGGTGGTACTGAGTCGGTTGGTTGGGGATTCCAATTGTTAGTTTGATCTGATTTTCCTCCATAGCTGGTTTCCATCATGGATTCTCGCCAATAAATTTTGAAACTTGATCTCCAATGAATATGAAGGATGCAATGATCAGTGTCATTCATCTTTAAGGATATAAATCTTCATTTCTTATATAAGTTCTCTTCTGCATCATAACTACCCAGAATCATTTCAATAAAATTCCCTTTTCCTTATTCAAGCTAATCTGCTTGATAAAAAAGTCTAATATTATGTTTTAGGTTCAGAAGGCTGCAAACTGCTGAAGACAAAAGGCAAGAAAGGAAACAAAGTGATCATGGAAGGAGTTATATTGCCACTGATAGTGCTGCAGACAGAAACACGAATCCAGAAGACAATTTTGGTGGGGAAACTATCAAGGTTTTGGACAATGATGCTGATCATTCAGGTAAAGAAGATGATCTTAGCGATGCTGACACCAAATATGAGATGCTTAAGGAAGTTCATAGCGATGCTGATGACAGTGATTATGGTGGCAAAAAAGATAATGATTACAACATAGGGACGGATTCCAGTGATTTTGAGGCGGATGAGAATAACGAGCAGAACCAAGAGAATAACAAGAAGGGAGGAGTTGTGCGGAAGCCTGTAGCTCTAGGGGTACGATGGAGCACGAGACTAGCTGGAGCTATTGACCACCCTGTTGTGGAAGAAAGAAACTTGCGCACAAAGAATAGGTTAAGACAGAGACCCACTCGTAACTCTGCCCTTGATCTTCTTGTTGTACCAGATACAGAGGATGAAATCTCCTCAAAGAGTTCAGACAGTGGGGAATCAGGGCGTGAAAACTAATCTACGATCCGGCGCAAGTTTTGTGGCAACCAGATGACTTCGTCTAAAGTGAAACTTGAATTCACATGAGTAAGCATGCATAAAATGTTATTATTCCTTTCTGGTAGTATATAATATTATGTATTGTAAGGGTAAGTCTGTCAATTGTAATTCATGGCATTGTAGTTTTGCATCTGGAGCCAGAACTTGAAATTTGATTTCTTGGGTGTAAGAATTGGTTAAGAAATTACATAGCTCTAACAACATAGAGATCAACTTAATTGGCAGGAATAACAATCACGAATTGGTTATAGACCCATTTGGCTTTTTCTTTTTCTCCAATGTAACTTTCCCAACAAAGAACAAATCAAGAAAATCAAAATCAAAAGAAGTACCAGCTTCGAAATTCCATTCAAACAGTAATGCCAAAGTCATAGGTACATCCGCTAGAAAATCAACCCCCACAAAAAGAGTGAGTTGCATGGTTTACTTCTACATAACCAAACTCTTTTTTATTTTTATTATTTGTTTTTTTTGTCATTACCATAGCTCTAAAAAAGGATTACCCAGTAATCATCGTCCCAGTTCCTTGATCGGTCAAAATCTCCAGCAGCAACGAATGCGGTACACGGCCATCGATGATACTTGCTGTTCTCACCCCCTGTGCAAGCGATCGTACGCAGCAATTCACTTTGGGAATCATCCCACCGCCGATCTTACCCTCGTCCATCATCTTCTTCACACCCTTAATATCAACCTCCTTCACCAAACTCTTCGGATCGTCGCGGTTTTCAAGAATCCCAGCCACGTCCGTCAGCAGAATCAGCTTCTCAGCACCCAATGCCGCAGCCAATTCGCCGGCCACCGTATCCGCATTGATGTTGTATTGTTGGCCGGACTCATCCGCCGCCACCGATGCTATCACCGGAATGTGCCCGTCGTTTACTATAGACCATAGAATTGTCGGGTCGACCCGGGCCACCTCGCCTACGAACCCCAATTTGGCTGCATTGGGTGCTGGTCTAGCCGTCACGAGCCGACCATCAGCGCCGCAAAGCCCAACGGCTTTGACCCCGGCTCGGTCGATCAAAGAGACCAAGTTCTTGTTCACTTTTCCAACTAAAACCATGGACACTATCTCCATTGTCGCGGCGTCAGTGACTCGGAGACCGTCGTGGAAGCTGACCTCGATTTTGAGACGTTCAAGCATCTGGTTGATCTCCGGTCCACCGCCGTGGACCAATACGGGACGAAGACCGACGCAAGAGAGAAGAACGAGGTCATTGACTACGGAAGCCTGAAGGGACTCGGATTTCATAGCTGCGCCGCCATACTTGACCACGATAGTCTTGCCGCGGAATTTCTGGATGAAAGGCAACGATTCGGAGAGAATATCGACTCGGAACTGACCAGGAGTGGACGACGAGTCAACACTGTGTTGTTGTTGTTGTTGTTGGACCACCGAGTTCGTGGCTGAGAGAGAACACGAGAATTTTCCACGGGAAGAGCCGGGAAATGAAAATGAGAGGCTAGGTCTAGCTAAGTGTGGGATTTTTGGGGATTTGGTAGATGGGAAAGAGATTGGCGAAGGACGGTTTATTAGCGATTTTGCCGCCAACATTTCTTGTTTTCTGTTTGGCAAGAGAGAAAATTATTAGAAAAGGAAATGGGAATTTTACGACCCTCTGATCTTCTCCCCTGGACAAGATGTTTCGTAGAAAGTGGCGGAGTAGAAGAAAGTTTCGGCTGAGGAAGGAGTATGATTTTTACAGTGGGCGTGAAAGGTCAGAGTGAAGGTCATAGAACAAAGTTTAAGGACAGGACAGGATTATTCCTAATCTGATCAACGGCTTTCCATTTGCCACGTTTCAATGACTTGCCACGCAAGAAGGGGTTCTGCTAATGATGGGTCCCACCGGTTCTACGCCAGTGGTTTCCGGCCGTAAGGAATAGAATTAGAATTACTCTTTTTTACCCCTTCTTCCTCCACTATAAGTAGGCGTTTTTCATTTTCCTGGTAAAAACCCTAAAATCGTCAACGACGCGTTCTCTGCAACTCAGATTCTCAGAGCAATGTCATCGGAATCTCAAGCTCCGTCATCGGCGTCCGAGCCTTGCCGAGCGCCTCCACCATTACCCGAGCAGGTTAAGGACGAAGATTCCAAATCCGTGAGCAAGAAGGCCGCGAAGAAAGAAGCCGCCAAGCAGGAAAAGCTGCGCAAAAAGCAGCAGGAAGCTGCCTTGGCTGCGGCGGCGGCGTCGATGTCCGTGGAGGAGGAGGATCCTCTCTCCGGCAGCTATGGCGATGCGCCGCTTTCGGAGCTCGAATCGATGAGTGAGGAAGAAATTACGAAGTGGACGGAGGTTGGATCACTTACATCGGCGCTGAGTGGCAATTCTGTACGGATAAGCGGACGGGCGCAGACAATCCGAGCCGTGGGGAAGAACATGGCCTTCGTGGTGGTAAGAGAGAAAGGTTCCACCGTGCAGTGTGTGGTGACGGTGCAGCCTGAAGTGGTGAGCCGTCAGATGGTGAGGTATGTTGCCGGGTTGAGCCGCGAGTCCATTGTTGATATTGAAGGTTTGGTTACAGTCCCCAATGTTCCCATCAAGGGCACTACACAACAGGTTCGTGTTGTATCTTACGTTGTTTCTGTTATTTTGATTGTTTTCATTATCTTGGAAGCACAATTCTGTTGTTGCTTAATGGGCTCAGACTCAATTTTTTTTACCAGATTTAGTTATTGTTTCTTGTTATTGCAGGTGGAGATTCAAGTGAAGAAGTTATACTGTGTTAGTAAGGCCATGCCGACACTACCTATTAATATTGAGGATGCTGCCCGAAGCGAGATTGAGATTGAAAAAGCTTTGCAGGTATTGGTTTCTCTCCCTCTTTTCTCTGTGCTCATCATGTTCAATGCAAGACTGTTTCACTGATAATTTTCAGAACCCTTTAGAATCTTTTATATTTATTGGATCATTTGGTGATTTTAGGCCGGAGAACAGCTTGTTCGGGTTAATCAGGATACACGTTTGAACAATAGAGTACTTGATTTACGAACACCTGCTAATCAAGGGATATTCCGTATTCAGCACCAAGTTGGAAAAGTAAGATTCTTATGCTTGATGCTCTATTTCTTTTCTAGTTTCCTGCCTCTTTTCTTCCTACTTGACTTTTATATTTTTCATATTTTAGGAAAGTTAGCGACACAAAATTTGTTTATTGGAATTTAGCGTCCCAAAGTGTTAGGTTGTTAAGTTTATTTCTTAGTTTTATATGTTTCATTTTTAGGTTCTATAGTTGCCAATCAAAATAAGAATTACAAATGCCACGTTTCTTTGTTTGGTCGAGATGGTTTCCTCATTTATGAAGCGCTAACCTCTTTTTCTAGCTCATGTTTTTTAGAAAAATAGGCTCCTAGTTCACCATGCATGATCACTGTTTTGCCCGTATTGACAGTAGCTCTTTCGTTTTACATTTCATTCATGACAAGAAGTTGCTTATTAAATAAGATTTTACAAGTTTCAATGCTATACAAAAAAATTGAAGTTGCACTGTTCTCTATATCTTTATGCTTCTTGAAAATGCTGACGCCCTGCACCTTGCATTTAAGTCTTTCTCTCATACGCTGGCGAAATTGATTATGGTTATTTTTGTTGTATAGAATGTATTTTAGTTGAATATTCTTCTGTATAACATTTTGCTTCTGCAGATATTTAGGCAGTTCTTAGAATCTGAAGGCTTTGTTGAAATTCACACACCAAAAACATTAGGTGGAACCAGTGAGGGTGGTGCTGCTGTTTTCCGATTCGACTATAAAGGACAGCCTGGATGTCTTGCTCAATCACCTCAGCTTCACAAACAAATGGCAATTTGTGGTGATTTTGGGCGTGTTTTTGAGATTGGTCCTGTATTTAGAGCAGAGGACTCCTATACTCATAGACATTTGTGCGAGTTTACTGGTCTTGATGTTGAAATGGTGATCAAGCAACACTACTCCGAGGTAGAATTGGATTTTTGTGGTTTGTTGAAGTTTAGCACCTGAATATGGTGATGGCCTGTTATTTAATGAGGAATTTTGCTTTTGTTTTCACAGGTGATGGATATTGTTGATCGTTTATTTGTCACAATTTTTGACAGTTTAAACAGCAATTGTGAAAAGGATCTTGAAGCTGTTGGCAGGCAATATCCATTTGAACCACTGAAGGTCTGATTGATTTTAAATTTCAGCTTTATTTTAGATGCTTTATTCTTATGTAATGTTTCTTATATGATGTATTAAGTCCAACCATCCTGATGACCCAAAGAAAATAATCCATATGCTAATGAATAAGATATTCAATGTTTTGGCTAATATTCAATGTTTTGGCTAATGTTATATCCTTAGTCCCTATAGTGTTTGGGTCTGATTGTAGGCATTTTTTATATTTACAGTACCTGCGAAATACTTTACGGCTCACATTTGAAGAAGGTGTTCAAATGCTCAAGGTGAGATTTTATTTTCCTGCTGCTTTAAAATTTGTTTGTGTTTTCCCGGTGAATATATTGTGATGTCTTATAGCACACATTACCTGCCTATGTGCATAACAAATTTAGTTGAAATATCCTTACCTGCAATATTAGTTAATTTGCAGCTCTAATGTGTGTGAAAGATATAGTAAGTGAACAATCTTTCCATTGTTTGAAAATCAATAATTATAATTGGTAATCGACATGTTAATGACCTACATTGTCTAATGATATTTGGTAACCGACATGTTAATGACCAGTTACATTGGCTTGCTAATTAATGTGTAACTTCCTTACTTGTTTCCTTTTTAGTGCAATTTCCTTGTTTCCTTTTCAGTTTTTTATATTAAGTTTTGACTTGCTTATGTAGGAAGCTGGTGTTGAAATCGATCCACTAGGGGACTTGAACACTGAGTCAGAACGAAAACTGGGCCAGCTAGTCCTAGAGAAGTAATTTCTGAATCTTGTTCTTTGGTTTGCGTATCCCTTATTGCATAGCACTTCACATTTCATTAGTTTGACTTATCAAATCCCATAATCATCATAAATACATTTGTTTTTGGTTTTCTATTTCATTTTAGGTATGGCACTGAGTTCTACATTCTTCACCGCTACCCTTTGGCTGTTCGGCCATTCTATACCATGCCTTGCCGTGATAATCCTGTTTACAGTGATTCATTCGATGTCTTCATTCGAGGTAAATTATTTTTCTTATTTTGAATTTGGGTTCTTGAGAGAGTCCATTTCATATGGGGATATCTGGATGTTTTAATTGAAAAGGCCCTTTTGCATGTTCCCTTTTGTTGGTTATGTTCCTAATCTATTTCTTTTGGCTCAGCGACTGGGTCTTGGGATAGAATAATAAATAATTAGTGTCAAACATTAAAATCTTGACAGTTAAGACTATAATGGGCTGCATATAAAAACAACTTAATTAATCCTTGCTTGACTATGATATTAGGCCACACTACTCTACATACAACTGTTATGCTGTTATATGTGACAATTTGCTCTTTATACGTTAAAGTCGAATGGTGATAAATGAAGGTACATGATTAAAATGTAATAGTTTTTAGCCACATTTCATCTAGACTGTTGCGTAGTTTATTATAGCTCTCATTTTCGGTGTTGCTTTCTTGAACCTTCTTTCTAGGTATACTTGTGTTTATGCTTCATATGTACCGTTGGATGCTTTGTTTGGATATAAATTTCACATCTAACATAGCTGAGCAAACTTTGTGATGAGTAGAAGTACCTAAATCTATTAATCAATTACATTTCCCTCAGGTGAGGAGATAATTTCTGGAGCCCAGCGTGTCCATGTACCAGAGTTATTGGAAGAACGTGCAAGGGCTTGTGGAATTGATGTTGCGACAATATCAACATATGTTGATTCTTTCAGGTATTTTACTTTTACTCCCTATTTCATTACTCTTCTAGTAGAAATTAGGTAGCCATTTCCCCTTTATGTTGACTATGGCTAATATATATTAGCATAAGGTTTTAATTTTTAAGAAGCAAAATTCTCAAGACTGATTTCACCTCCTCTCAGAAAGTCTTCTCACTTCGACACTTCTCTTGATGGGAAAATTCAATTCCTTGTTTAGATTTTGATATTGCTTTTGTTTCCTTTAGATTTTTGAGTTTGTAACTCAGAATAGTATGTGATGGGTAATAAAGACAGAAAACTATGGGCCTCTTTGGCTGTGTGTTTTGAAAACTGTTTTCTGTTTTAAATTGTTCTCTAAAACACTATAGCTCAGGTTCACTTATCATCTCCGGTAGCTCATCTATTGCTCATGGTCATTTCAACATCTGTTGCTCCGATCATGTATTGTTGGTTTCTTGTATTACTGTATTATATATGTTGGTTCTCAAGCTTTGTTTGAGATATTCCGCTGAACAAATTTTTAGGAGCAAATCAACGAAGTTAGCGTGAGAATTGTTAGTAAATCTTGTTGCCTGGTTATTGCAGGTATGGTGCACCTCGACATGGAGGATTTGGAGTGGGTTTGGAGCGTGTGGTGATGCTTTTCTGTGGTCTGAATAATATCAGGAAAACATCTTTATTCCCACGTGACCCGCTAAGACTTGCTCCTTGATAATGCATTTTGTGACAGACTACTACAATTTAATTAGAATCTTTTTCTTTGATGAATTTTATGTCCTAGAAATGTGAAAAAGATGTATGTTCGTTTTTCTGGTCAAAGATACTTGTCTCTATTCACCTTGGGAAGTTTGTGAGAAACTTGATTACAGCAGCAATGGTGAATACAAATAGACTCAGAATTTTAAATATTGTTCTGCTTTTGATCCTTTTTGTGCAGTTTTCTAATAATTTATTAGTTGGAGTTTTCTGTCAAATTTATTGACGGGAAGGTTTCTGTTTATAAGAAATCTTTAGCAACGATGGCTCTGCTCTGCAAGATTACAAAATATTTTACAAATGAACAAAACAAAATAATTTATAATCATAAAATAGTAAATTTGTTAGCAGCAATAAATGCAAATTTTTTTTTAAAACAAAAATTCACAACAATATGTATATAAGCAGCTAAAAATTTCTGGAAATTGATTATTTAGAAAGTAAAAATAATAATAATAATAATAATAATAAAATCAATAGTAATAATAATAATAAAATCAACAAGTGGTTCGAAAACATGAAAAATATATTTTTCAAAAAAGAAAAGAAAATTATTCTGAGAAACTGAATAAAAATATTAATAAGGAATTATCCGATCAAGTATTTTGGATTTGGGTTATTGTGTTCTTTCACTCTTCTCCCCTCCCTCAGTAGCTCTTCCAAAATGCATTATTCGCTCAGTCACCTCTGCAACAAAATGATCCAAACGACAACGTTCTCTCTATATCCATTACTCGTTGCAGATGGAGATTCAAGCCAATGACTAGGATTGTAAGCTCGAGGCAGACTTTACTGAAATTAAGAAAAGCTGTCAAGATAATATATTTACATGAGAGAAGTTTCAGTATTATTGTATGTACACACTCGTTCTCATATAGGATAAAAATTTTCTTGTGAGATCTGCATACCAATATAAAAGAGATCCACATACCGATATAAAAGAGCAGATGTATACTTCTAATGTATTGAAGTTGTTTTAATATCTATATAGAGTTATTTTATGCAGCTTTTTTTCACTTTAATTTATGGCTGAATCCATGCTATGGATAACCTCCTTTTTTTTTTTTTTTTTTTTGAACGTCATGCTATGATAACTTACATTGCATATCCATCACACTGATAGGATAATATATTCCTAAATTTATGTGCTGCCATGATTAATTTTTTTCCTCCAATCATTTTAACACTTAATTCTTTATCCTACTGCAGTCCGATATATCTTAGGTTCCATTGGTTAGGATAAAATTATTGCTACCACGATATATCTACATTTTAGAATTATTATATTTATATATATATATATATTTTCATCCTCAAAGGTATGTTTCTTTAATGCTGGAAATCACATGCATTTTTTAGCAAATTATACATATATTGTTATAGTTTAATCAAGATGGAAATTGAATTAATCAAGAAACGCGACTAAATGATACAGATGTTGACTTGCAAAGACGTGCTAGCCAAGGAGTTGTCTTATATATATATATATATATATATTTAAATATGGCTTCATTTTGGACAAATGTTGAGGCAAAAGATGGTGGACAAATTTGGCAATAATTAGGTATTTATTTATTTTGGTGAAATGCGGCAGTTAGGTACCTGTGCAACAAGGTACCTGCAAAGTTGAAGGTCACCAGAGCTTTGCGCATTGGTCTTGTGTTTGACCAACGTCAGGTCCAGATACTTCTTCATGTCTAGGAGAAAAATAAAATAAAACACAATAAAATAGTTTAAATATCAAAAGGGAAATAAGATACAGTTGAGTATTTGGCAAAAATTATATAGGGCTCAAATGGAATGGCAAACAAAACTCCCACATTCCAAAACCAAGGTGTAATCAATGACCAAGAATGTCAAAAAAAGATAGCCATTAGGGACAACAGTGTCTTGATATGAACATGGAATGCCTCTTTTCTCAATTGTAATTAAAAATTGATAATGGAAAAACCCGGAAACATTAATTACATTATCGGGCCAAGTAATCATAATATTCTTTTGATCATTTAGGTAACTATATCACATTCAATAACCAAAACCGTTACCCACAAAATCCTCTTCATCATCACTACTAAATGACTCAACGACTTGACTGTCATCATCATCGTCACCCTCCGTTACAATCTCCAATATTCCAGCTCCTCCATCAAAATCTACGTCATCCATAATAAAATCCCCATCATCTTCATCATCGTCGAGATCAGTTACACTGTCATCATCATCATTGCTCATATCATCTGCATCACTATCACCATCCCCATCAAGATCCGGACCAAGTATAGGGTCAATATCAGCATCGTCATCGTCATCATCCTCGTCTTCTTCCTCACTCTCAGCATCATCAGGATCAGAATCATCATCGGTTGGCCTTCGGCGACCAATCTCATAAACTCTAGCTGATGCAAACATCTCTTCTTGGTCATCCATTGTAATCAAACCAACAAAGGAATCGGTTGGTTCTGTTGCAAAGTCGAGGACACAACGATCAACTGGAATAGTAGCAATGTCAGAGTAGTTAACTGCATCCACCGTGCGGAATGCACCAAAGAGGGGATGCTTCACACGACGGGTATGGACTGATGACATTACATCCTCAAGGTTTCTTCTCAAGATTGCATAGATTACATCACCACGTGCATTAAAAGTTATTGTTGTTTGGTCTAGTGAAGGCACACTTCGGAGGAGCTTGAACTTTCGCAGATCCCAGACCTCAGAATTTATAATTACCTGTTGATAGGACAATTATTAATTAAAATAACATCAAGACTTAATAATATGAGATTTAAAAAATGCAGACACAACTAAATATTTGATCTTGAAAAGAAAACATAATATATTAATATTCGAGCCACTAAATAAAGTAAAAATTGCTGGCTGCCCAAAATTATTTAAACCATCTTGAGTGACAGCACTTCTCCAGGATATCATTATACTTCCAGGTTTGGAGATACTAATAGAGTGGTTAACTAATTCACAAGTTTATGAAGCATACTCTATTAATGAATGTTAAACAGATCTTCAGCAACAAATTAAATCTTTCTACAAGAAATATTCATGTAATCTGATACTAGGTTTAACATACCTCATTCCCAGCAGGATGGAAGCCACCACCACCATAATCGGTAAATTGATCAAAACGATGAACAGGGCCAGAAACACGCCTGTCCCATAAGACCCCATTCCAAAGCAGCATTGTGTCTGAAGGATTAAAGTGTATTTGAGAATAAGAATGCCCTCGACCTGTAGAACTAGTAGATGTGTCAGACAGTTTCAATTCCACTTGGGAAGTTTGTATGTCATACAGGAGAATCTCTCTTTGTGCAGGTTCACTTGACAGAGCTGCAAAAACGTCCCCAGAATTGCTAAATCTTGCAGCCTTGCAGCCTTCAAATGAATGAATGGGCCCGCCCGAAACTGCAGATGCATCCCACAACCTGACATCCTGGGAACTTGATGAAAGCACCATATGGTTCTCACCAGATAAATATGACTGAACAAGAGTCAAAGGAGACTGGTGGCTTGTACAACTCTCCAACAAATTACTGCTATCAGAGTCAAAAATTTTGAGCTCACCAGAGTGGTTACCTACCGCAATGTGGGAAGAGTCACCAAGGAAAGTAATGCATGTAAAGAGGGCACCAACATCATCCCGACATGTCCGCCATGGCCGAAATCTGCTGTATACAAACTGACGATCTCTGCGATTTCCATGAACCCCACCATACATACTTTTAAACTCACGTGTACCAAGACGGGCCGTTACATTTGATGGGGCATCTAGGCTTCGTCTAGGTTCAGGACAAACATGCGGGTGCAAAAGAGAGAGTGGGGGTAGTGTGGTTATAGGAGCAGGGCACTGGCGATGCTGGTGCTTTAGATACTGAATAACAAGAGAGTCTAGAGTCAGCCGCTCTGTGTTGCTGTTTTGTGGCTCACTTTGGAGACCAAATTGGGAGGGTGGTGCCCCCATGCCCACATTAGAATTACCAAATTGATTGTCATCCAAATAATCTGATGGACATCCATTTGCTGCTAATCGCCCATGTTGGTCTCTCATGTTAGAACTTGGCGTGCATAAGCCAACAGTATCAGTTGGTAGACTAATTTTTCGAACAGTATTGGGTGTTGGACAAACTGGAGACCTGAGTCCTTGGTCAACAGTGTGGAGACGTTTCCCAGAGGCTGACAGATATCCAGTATCCTTCAACTCAGACAGCTTCCGTTTCATTGGCAATACAAGTGGAGTCTTACACTGAGATTCCGTATCAGTGCTTGGTCTTGGCAAGGACTCTGATGGAGTTTCTGATGCACTTGCAGAAGACTGTTTTGCTGCACTGAAGACCTTTTTGCCTGATGGTTGGTGAGAATCCTGGAACTGAAACTGGTTTCTCGACTGCAAACTAAATGAAGGTGAAAAACCCAACTGTTTCTTTTTTGAAGAAGAAACAGTCGAATCACACTTTAAACCCATTTCATCCTCTGCTGCCATAAGCTTTGTTTTGTTCATGAGGAATCCACAAGGAGTTCGACCAGAGGGCCACTGAAATTGAATGGAGGGACCTTCTTGTGTGGAAGCTTGGTATGAGAGAGAGGAAGGAGCAGCCAAGGAAGGCAAAGGAGTCAACTGGGCCTCTTTTAGCAGTGTAGAAGCTGTTGCACCCAACCCAGATGCCTGTAGGTGTTCATGAATTAAGAGTAGAAGTTCCCTGGATTTTCAAATCAGATGAACAGACACAATGAGAAAATAAAGTCCAAAGGAAGCTGAAGACTAATTGTACAGTTGGGCAGACAACTGACGCATGGTATTGAACTATAGAAAAGAGCAATAAGTACCTGGAATGATATGTGATTGGAGTGGCAGCAGCTATAGCTGCTCTTTCAATGCGCCTCAAAGTTGGCGTCGCAGCATCAGTAGCTGCCAATGTACTAGCACGCCCCGAATTCGTCACAATCTACAACATGGACCTATTTTATTTCAAGATCTTCCAGACTAAAAAAATAAGGAATCGGAGATTACTTGATTAAAAGTCTATTTTATTTGCCTACAACATGGACCCATTAAAAGTTTGATAAATGCCACCAAATACTTGGAAAAAGAAAAATGATTTTGATAGGGAGCATTGTCTTTTTAAGCTATACCAGATTTTTTAGATCGATAGGTTAAACTGCCCTAGAAATAGAGACAAAAACATATAAATGCTTACAGCAATTAGCTCAATTGCTGCCTGGGAAAGTTCAGCTTGCCACCTCCCTTGCTCATTTCCATGCGTCTGGCTGCCTGAGTCCCTAATCAGTTCTGAGAGTTTTTTCCCAACCTAGTACAATAAGTTGAGCACAATGGAGGGATATGTGAGTTTGATAACAATCTACCAATGTCAAATAATTTTTATTTATACATACCAACGCACAAATATAAGCTGACAGAGAAAATAACTAAGCAAAAATGTAATAAAATTTGAATAATGAACTTAAGGGTATAGCTTCTCTGCAAAATATTTAAGTGTCAACTCATTGCAAGATATTATTAACTTCTTCATTCAGGTCCACATGAAAAGAAGACACAGTATAACTTACTGCATATAAAGTATGTAAAACAGCCATTTACCTGAAGCTTTGTCAATATGTGTGCTATAGTATCATCTCTGGCTAAACCAAGTAGGACTCGGCAGGCAAGTGCACGTAGACAATCAAGAGCAGCAGGTGGAGAATATATGCGTGGTTGGAGGAGATGCAGAAGAACCTTTATGCCATTGTTTGCACGGACAGCCTCTCTTGCCTGACGATACCCCTGTTCTAATTGTGTGGCAAGACCAGCACAACCTGCCCCAGCACCTAAAGATATTCTACGATCGCCAACCAGCCCTGAAGTTGGTGTGGGTGGAGGAGCTTGTATATTACTGCTGTTGGACTGTGTACCAAGTGCTACCGCATTGCCCCGATCTCCAACAGCAGATTCCCCACCTCGATCCCTTGGATCATTCTGGCTGGACACATTCATAGCTCGATCTGAGATACTACGTTCCATGTTTCTTTCTCTGGTCTCCATACCAGGACAATTTGAACTTTGAGCAGAAACAGATTGTGGACCTTGTGGAAGTGGTGGTTTATTGCTAATTGAAGGTGGAGGGCAAACAAGATTGACCAGCACATTCAGTGCCGGCTGAATTATCTGCAAAGATACAAATAAACTAAAACAACTTGCCAATGATAACACAAACTACCAAATTCAAGTGCAAGCAATCAATGTTGTACAAAATGTTTTTACCTCAGGGTCCACATAACTACCAGCAACACTAGCTGCGTCCAAAATAACCGCTATTCCCAAACGGTTATTGCTCAATGTCGCATTCACAATCATCTTACGGCTGCTAGGTACCAATGTAACAATATGCAGTACACCTAATGCATACTGAAGTAGATCATGCAAATAACGCTCAACAGGAGGGGCCTGAATAAAACAAATTCCATTCCATGAGAAAAGGCAGAAAATCAAGTGAAGAGAATCACATGTGTAAGGCTTATTCATACCTGACATAATTCCAACATTGTGATATGTCCATTAGTGCTTAAGAACTTCTCAACTGCAGGCCAACGGGTTCTTACAAATGCAGGACCTAGCTTCCTATCCTTCTGTAACTGCAGAAATACTGCATCTATGGCCTCGTTACTGAGGTCAAGTGGCTTGTAGGCAGCTCTAACACTTGGAATATTCCGAGCTGCACTCCGATTGTTTTTATTTGGACGGATAAAATCCACTAGCAAAAGAAGATGAGCCCTGAAATATTGCCGTAGAGCAACGCAGCTGTGATACGCAATTTGCTTCTCTGATGATGTCAATACTTCTGCAGGTGACCGATCATTTCGAAGTGAAGCAGAATTAGACAGTCCTAAGGCCCCAGAATTTACGCCGGATCTGACTGCAGCAGCATCATTTAAAAGACCCAGTAATTTCTGTAAACCATCCTGAGCATCAAAAGCATCAAGAACTGCTCTAAAAACAAATGCAGCAGAGAAAAATAAAGCAGCATTTTTCCTAGCTTGATCCTGTGGACACTCGAGAAGCTGTATAGCCAACTCTACAACCTGGTGTACAACATCTGGGGGAAGAGCACATACACGTTCCATTATCCCCTAAAATTAAAACAAAAAAATTAAAAAAAAATTAAAAATAGGTGAGAATCCAGAAACAGCCAAGTCGAAAGTTACAGTGACGACAAAGGCTCATGCATGTACTTCTAAGAGTTAAAGCTTTTACATGTTCTAACCTGGAGAGAACCAATAGTAAATAAGCAAGAAGAAAGACCAAAAAAGGTTTGAGCAACTCTTGGAACAGAAAGCAGCTTCAACATGCCACCCCGATCTACAAATAATGCTGCAAATTTTCGATGAGCAGCCAAAGCACAGATCAGCTTCATTACATCAGGCAAGAGCATTGCAACTTTTGATGCCTCTGTATATTTGGAATCCCTTTGCAGTATAGCAAGACATACATCTACCCCTTTTTCATGCAACACAGGACCAAGAACTTCAACATATTCTCCAAGATTCTCAAGACACTGGATACAATATTTTTCTCTCAACTTTGCAAGGGATTCTGCATCTGGAATGAAGTATTCTTCGGCATCTATATTAGTTTCTGTTTCTATGCGACTTGTGGTTGTTGAATCAGCATCGACACTGCTAGAGGTCCTGTCACCATACCATGGAAAGTATTAGTGATTTCTCCTTCATGTATCTGTACAAGGTACTTAAACATGAAATTACCTACCTTGAATCTTCAATTGCTTTGGCAGCATCAATAACAGTACATGCAGCTTTGGAAGCAGCCAAGACTGCAGCCTCTTCATTATTTGTAGTTTTATATTCCTGCATGCATCAAGTAACAAACAAGTGAGAAATAAAGAAAGAACAAAATAGAATTAGGTTGATCAGAGGATAAAAATATGCTAACCTCTTGAGCTGCACTTTTAACAACTTCAGCAGCAGCATCACCAGCTGCCTTTATGGCTTCTGCAGGTGCATTAGCTGCTCTAGCTTCAGCTTCAGCAGATCTAACTGCCTTTCTCACTAGATCGGAGATATCTTGAGTCCCAACCCTGCAATCCTGGAAGCAGTCATCATTTTCGTCTCTTTCTAGATAAGAAACATCAGGGTTACGGCCCAAATACTTTTTAGCATCTTGCACTTTTTTCACATCTGAATTTTTTAATGAATTCCTGTCTCTAAAACCCCGCCCCTGCCCCAATCGAATACCAGATCCAGGTGAAGTCAAAGCCTGCTCATTCTCTACAGCCCCCTCATTAGCTCTTCCCTTCCCTCTAGATTTTGCCCATCCACGGGTGGACCTGCGCCTTGAGGAATCATCTCTCCCATTTTCATCCAAATCTCCTAGCTTTGTCCTTCCATCGCGTAAATCACGAACATGCCATCTGTCCTCACCATTGGCATCTACATCATAAATATCAGCTCCTTCAGCCAACCCATCAGGTGGTTCCCTTTCTAGACTTTGGTCATCTAAAGATCGCTCATCTGTACTCCTTGAATCATCAAAATGGGAAGTTTCCAAAACCTGTCTGACTCTACCCCGATTTTCATCTCTACCTCTCATACTCGCATTAGAAGCATTCTTAGTCTCTGTTAAATGACTAGCGTCCTTCTGACTAGTACTTGTCTCCCCTAAAACTCGCACACGAAGATAACGCATAAGCTTGGCAGATAACCCAGATGTCAGCACATCTTCCACTACTGGCGCACCACTGAGATTAAAAAAATAAAAATAAAAAAGAATTTTAGATTTATACTAAACTAGCGAAAGAATATACAAAGGGAAACAAGCTACCCCTAAAATCCATAAAAAGTCCATACCCAGTTAAACAAACTGCTAGAAGTCCAGTAGAATAGGTCTTCAACATGTCAGAATCTGAAGCCTCTTTTCCCCCCACCTCATGCTTCCAGTTATGGTTTTCACCTGAAAAGCTTGCAGACTCATCCATTACCCTGTCTTTTATGTTCTCCAGTACAGCTTCTTCAAAACCATGATACTGTATCACATTTGGTAGCCACAAGAATTAGAAGATCAAAATCCCGCACGAGAGAGAGAGAGAGAGAGAGACAGAGACAGAGACAGAGACAGAGACAGAGAGTCGATTCAATTAAGTAAAGCAAGAAAACAAGCTTACAATCCATGTCTGTGAACAGATGAAAAGGAGCCTAGCAGAAGCTGCCTGGATGGAGGTAGGGTATCTTGATTCTGATAGATACCTCGAAGATATTAATTCAAAGAAATCATCATTCTCCTGAGGAAAAAATAAAAAAAAATTATGGTACAAACTCACACCAGAAACATATTTTAAAATTCTGAATGAACCATCCCAAACATTTGGGAAAGAAAAAAGGAAGCACTGGAAAAATTTTGTTACCCGGACTAAGTTCCCTAGCCGCCCGATGTTATGAGTTGCACGACCATTGCTGGCGGAGTAACCATTCTCTTCCATGAATCTGCATTTAGTTAACAAATTTTTTTCAGAAAAGATATAAAAAATAAATAAATAATAATAATAAAAAGAAACTTACTTAAAACCAAGTAACAAGAAAGAGAGCAAGGGTAAAAGACAAATACACCACAAGTACGCTAAGCATGAATAAATAGCTAAAACATCCTCAGTACAGACACAGTTAACACCAAGTTATGATAAGAAATGAGGCCTATCATAACCAAAAGGATAAAATTACATGGCTTATCAACAACAACACTAACAAACTAAAGACTCCGATATGACACTTAGCAGCATTATGAACCCTATCAAAATACTGTCACCTTGTTGAAACAACAGTTGACGACAGCTTTGGTTGATGACTGTGTTTCCATGAAATAGAAAGTAATATATCATCCAAAGTCCATAAATACCCTCAAGGTATTTGAGTACAACCAAGAAAAAAGGTATCAGTACATATTGAAATGTTGAGAGTTCAAATTTCTAGAACTATCAACGTTGATGGAAACTTGAGGAAAATCAAGGAAATGACTATCATTTACATGAAAACAAGAGATTTTTCAATGGAACCTTTTGGAATTGCAAAAATAATCAAATATTGTATCAGTTATATAACAATCTCTACAAAATAGCAAGTAATTGTCTGTGTGAGACCCCGAGCTCATCATGTTGTTTCAAGCCCTGTACCCCACTTGCATTTGAAATAGTTCGTCCTGTTACATGGGGGAAACAAAAAAAAAAAAAAAAAAAAAGACCCCCTCACCCATATATAAAAATATTTCTGAAATTAGGCTTTAACAAAAGGTAGCAGCTAGAAAGAACATTTTAAGAAAGTCTGTAGGATTTAGTTGAATTCCTGCTCATTTCTTTTAAGTTAGCAGCCCAAAGCCCATATACAACATTTGCTTTAAACTAAAATTGACACACTGTGGTAAAGCCCTATACTGGCAGGGGCAAATCTTCTTTAGCTTTCTGCCTCTTCTACAACCTACTTCCTATAACCTAAATTCATGAACAATTTCATTCTCATCAAATCCATGGCTGAGAGAGTTATCAAATTCTTTAAGTTCTTTTCTCCTCTCTCCTCTGTTTCCTCCCTCCCTTTTATCAGGCTCTCCCACTCTACTCCCCTCTCCTCAAACACATTATCACCAATTTCCAGACAGTAGTTAGTTCCCAGAAATTTCCAGGAAACATACCAATTTTGGTGAATTTCCAGACATACTACTGTTGGAAACCTCAGGTTTCTAGAATTCGAAAAATAATATCACCCATATTAGCAAATTTTCTTCCATGAGTAGTTCTACAATTAATATTTTAAGAAGCAAGTTCTGCCAAAAATCATGATAGAAACTAATATACTTTACAAAACTACCTATACCAATCTTCACAAATAAAAAGCCAGCATTAATCAAAAAGCATCTAGAAAAGCTCTGAAGTTCTGAACATATCCCAGCCATAATTACATTCTTCCTAAAACGTCCGAACAAATGCTGGATATTTAAACATCTCAACGGAGTATGTTGACACTTGACCAAAAAGTCGAGAAGAGGACGTGGGTTTGATTGAAGCAGAATAAGAACATACATTAAAAGCTACATCACATCACAACTAACTTCTAAAAAAATAAAAGAACAAGAAAATTGATGGAAGCCCTACTCAACAATGTCACAAAAATAATAAAATAAATACAATCAAATAATAATAATAATAATAATAATAATCCAAACTCAATGCCCACTCATACTGAGTAATAACTCAAGACCCATTTCATAAAAAATGCAAGACCTTAAAACAACACACAGAATAAATAAGTAAATAAATAAATACTAAAAAATGACGTACCGGGCCTCTTGGGTTTCAAGAAGAGAGGCAAGGGCGTGAAGAACAGTAGGATTGGGGTTATCAGACGAGGCGGTGATCTTCTCCATCAGTTTCTGAGCCTTTGCCATCAATTCGTCGTCTTCATTTTTGGGTTCCTCCTCTTCCTCATCGTCTTCTCCACCCTGTGATTGAGATTCTGGTACTATAGCAGGAGGAGGTGGAGGTGGAGGCGGAGGCGGAGGCTCGGCTTGGCCTTGCCCTTGGACTTGGTTTGTTTGCTCATCCATGGCCGCCTCCATATGCTACCCAGATGATGAATACACAGAAAAAAGACAGCCAGAGATTCAAAGAAGAAAGAAACTACAAATTCGCAAACCAAACAATTTTGGAGGTTTTTTTTCTGTGTGTAGATATATAGAATTATTAATAATATATTGTATAATATAACATATATATATATATGATATAAATATGAAATTAACGGGTATGGTGGAGTTGCAGTGGCGTGAGAGAAAGAGAGAGAGAGAGAGAGAATTAAATTGGTAAAAACGAAAGAAAGAATTCGTTCGCTGGCTTTGAGCGTTCGGCTTTATAGTGGAGGACGACTGTGATAAACAATTGGATCGGAATCTTCCTGAAATTGCCCGACCCGTTTCTTTTGTAGCCCTACCCTACCGTTTTTTATTACCGAATGGAATCCAGATTAATCCGCCCGACCCTTATTAAAAAACTGAAAAAGATACTAACAGTGATTGATTTATTTTTTTATTATTATTATTATTGTAAACGACAGTGAATTCTATTTTGGCCTTTTTGGTAAAAAGCAATATAACTCCTTTTTAAAAATTTTACTTTTTTTCAGATATATATATATATATATGAAATATTTAATTGTTAGTATCTCGTGGATGCATTTGGAATCATCGAAATTTTAATGATAATTAATTTTTAATAATTAATTTTTTAAAATTAATTTTTTTGAATTATTTTTTAAACGGTTAGTATCGGGATATTTGACATTTATGAATAATTAATTAATTTTTGTTTTAAAATTTAAATATAAAATTGTATTTTAATAAAATATATAAAATTAATTTTTTACAATTTTGAAGATGATATTTCTTTTTTATTTTCTCACATTTTGGTATTTACTTTCCTTCTAAAAAAAACCATTCTATATTGTTGATTTTGATCTTTAGATAATAAATTCTTAAGCTTGAAAGTAACTTTGGTTTATTTCATCTTCAAAACAACGCCATAGTTTTTTTTATTTTTAATAACTTTTTTTTTTAAATTTTAAAGACTTTTTTTTTCTGGTAATCACTACTTTAAATATGTTGGCTCTTAACATTCACTTAAAAATGAAGCTAACAAAAGCATCCAATTAAAAATATTTTATCAATAAAAAAATCATTTAAAAACTAATAATTTTATCCATTTCGAAATATTGCAGTTAAAATTGAGATTCAAATAAATCCATATTTATATATATAAAAAAGGGCAAATAAAAGTTTGACTCACTCTTTCATACCCATAATAATTCACATGAAAATGAAATATCAGTAAAAAAATTATTTATGAGGTTTAACAAGATCAATTAAATTTGGTAATTATCTGATTTTTCATCTTCAAAATTTGAAAAAAAATAATAATAATAATTTGAGAGGATCCGGCTGCTTATTGAAGCTCCAACGGGCCATAACAACGTAGCTGAAAACAGCCCAAAACTAAGCCCAATTATGTCGGATCGGAGTCAGACCCACATCGTAATGGGTATCGAACTGTCAATCCTCATCCTCGATAGTACGAACTACGGAACTTAGCAAGAGAAACCGAACGGAACCGCGGGCCAGCTGCAAGGTGCTGTTTGGTAACATGGAAAACTCTAATCTGGACACGGAAAGGATGCTCCAAGTCGGGAAAGAAGAAGCATACTCATCAGCTTCATCATCATCTTCAACACAACAAGAGAATTGGGCAGAGTATGCATAAAAACAAACGCATTAATTTCTTTTTATATATATATATATATATATTTTACCCTTTTGATTCATTTGTTTGTATATATAATTTTCAGAGCTCAAGAATTTCTAAAGAAGAAGCTAATTACAGAAGACGATTTCACTTGGAAAATACCCAGACCCAGAAGCGAAAATCCAAGAAGATTCATAGAAGAGGAAGAAGAAGAAGAGGTGGGGGAGGTTTTGAAGTATGTGGGTGGAGTTGATATAAGCTTTTCGAAGGAAGACCCATCACTTGCATGTGGGTCCCTTCTGGTTTTGGACCTCCATAGCCTCCAAGTTGTCTATGAAGATTTCTCAGTTGTCACACTTAATATTCCTTATGTTCCTGGCTTCCTTGCTTTCAGAGAGGTTTTTTTTTTTTGTTTTTTATCATTTTTTCTGCCTTGTTTTGATATTTTGACTTCAATGTGGCTGCTTTAGAGTTAGTTTGGTAGCTAAGAAAAATCAAAAATGAAGAATTTGTTCATTCTTGGTGTTTCCCCTTTTGACTAGCTGGAGGAGCTAAGGAAAATAAGATACATAAACTCAAATGAGCTTAATAGCATTTTATGTTTTGGGTCTTCTTTACTTTTTAATTAAAAAATTCAAGTGAAAAAGATCGTTTTCATAATTTGCTTGTTGCTTTAGTTATTTTTTAACATTATTTTTATTTGAGATCATATTCCTGCATAGTATTTTTCGTTTAATAGTTATATGGCCTTTTCGGTTTAGGTAGGTTAGAAACCTGTTTAGGCTTTATATAGGAAATATTAATGAGCATGGCTTTTCTCCTTTTCCTTAGTCCATAGAAATTTTATATTAATTTGTTCTAAATCGTAAGTGTGTCAAGCATGATAACTGGTAGCCAGTACCAATTACCATATATGATCCATTATATAGCCATTATTATTATTAATTTATTTGACAGTTTTTATGAAATTTTATTTATGATTAACTTTCTAATTGATTTTGACTCCTGATTCATCTAGGCTCCAGTGCTTCTTGGGCTTTTGGAGAAAATGAAAAGTAATTCTAGTCCTTTCTATCCACAGGTAAATCCTATTCTTTACATTGGTAAATGGTAGATAACCACATTTTTTGAAGCCCTTACAAGTTTGAAGTCTCCCTTTTGAATTGGTTAGAAAGTGGGAGTATGGTATTTGGATTCATTGGAATTAGTGAGAAAGGTTACCACTTACCAGCTGGTTTATATTTGGTTTCTTCATTCTGTTTTATTAGTTTGTGCATCAGTGACACAGATAACGGTTTACTCTTTATGTCAATAGGTGCTAATGGTAGATGGAAATGGAATACTTCATCCTCGAGGTAAATGCTTCTGCTCAATTTTAAATAATGACCAAGTAAACATTTAGCTATTGTACCTTTTTTCCATTAGTCTTGTATTCTGTAAATATGTTGACGAAGTTTTAGTGGTGCATCTAGATAACATCGTGCATATTGTGATTTGTGCTACAAGTAGATTATATGTGACTTCAGCTTATTCCACATCTTGGTTAATCAGCTGATTTTGATTCAATACTTAGTACGTGGATAAAAATAACAAGGCTCTAATAAAAAATGCAAATATTTGCTACAATTCAGTACATTCCAAATTAGAAGAGAACAAATCTTGTTGTTCTTTAATTGAAAAGATGATTCTGTCAGTATTTCAAATAATTAGTGCAATTATCATATATTGGTTTGGTTATTGAACTGAAGAATGTTTCTAAACCCTTCTCTTTAAATATTTCTTTTCTTTAGGTTTTGGCTTGGCTTGTCAACTAGGCGTTTTGGGTAATCTCCCTACTATTGGGATTGGAAAGAATGTGGGTTCTGACTTCAACTCTATTATAGTTTATTACATCTGATACTAAAACAACATTATTCATGCACATATAAGTGGGTGACTGTGTGTATAAAGTTTAACAATCATTAAAATTGTCCAGCTATTGCAATAAAAAAAAAAAAAAAAAAAAAAAAAAAAAAAAAGAGAAATATGAATTTATATTGTGAATTTACATGATTTGTTTGTGTCCATCATCTATCATAATTTAGGGACTCGACATTTCCTATTGATTTGAGTTTGGTTATGTAACTTGCCCTCGGTGTGACAGAAGTAGAAGTCATACTGATTTGAAGTTTTATTTTTTATGTTCCCTCATTGTTAGACAATGGTCGTATTCCATATATTTATTCTTTTTCAATGTTGTGACAAATGTCAGTTGCACCATGTGGATGGTCTTACCATTTCTGGAGTGAGGCAACTTCTTAAATGCAAAGAACATGATGGTGAAGATTTTATTCCTTTGACAGGATGCTCTGGACGCATATGGGGAGTGGTAAGCAATTACATATAAGCCCATTTTCTCTTGGAGAACCTTTGCCTGATACATAAATTCTTATGGTTTCATTAAGGATCCAACCCCATAAGTAAGGAATAAAGTCACTCTGAGAATATGGCTTTCTAAACTTTGTTAAATGAGATCCCCATTTAAATTATTTGTTATTGGCAACTTTGGGCTTTGTAGGGTGGCATAATTACTTATTCTACATACGTGGTTAGTTTGTTTCTGCTTTTTGTTAAGGTGATGTGTCCAGGATGCTTGCCAAAAATCACCGTTGGTCTTTTAACTATAGTCTATTGGGACTGATGTAGTGGATCCAGCCATGTATATTTTGTATGCTGGTGGGCCCTCTTACTTGGAACTTACAAGTAAAAAGTATTTGCAGTAAAATTTTGACGGTCAAATTTGATGGACACTATTGAGACCACTTTCAGATTGGCATGCTTTTAAATCCTTCTCTTGAAGTTATTGTTTTGTTATTCGTTTTTGCAAGTCATTGTCACTTACCTAAGCAGCAGTTTTCACCACGTGAATTGAAATTTCTGCAGAGTGCTGCTTCATTAATTAATCTCTCTCTCTCTCTAATCTAGGCAATGAGATCCACAGAAGGCTCATTCAAGCCTATATTTATTTCAATTGGCCACCGTATATCACTTGATACTGCCATCACAATTGTTAAAATGACTTGCAAGTATCGTGTGCCAGAGCCTACCCGACAGGTAACTTGCAATGACTTGCAAGTAGTAAAACATTTTATTCTTTGATGTTGAACATAATGGTTGAGGGATGCTATCTCTAACTTCAGTTCATTTATTCAATGCAGGCAGATATACGGTCAAGAGACTACCTTCGGAAACATCATCTGGGGATGCCTAGACGATGTAATTCTATTAACCTGGTTGATTCATTTTTTCAACTTTTGTTTTGTTGATTATTCATTATATATCGATTACTGAATGAACAGACAACTTAAGGTTACTTATGCCAGGGGATTGTTGGAGCTATGAGATTTTTCTAATCTTTTTAGAATTTATTTTTAGGATTTAATTATGATTATTTGTTTAGTTTCATATTTTTGTATTTGTTTAGTTTCCTATTTGTAGTTAGACTATGACTTTTTGTCTATTTTCTTTTCTAATTTTCTATTTTCATCAAAGTTTAACAAGCTTTGGATTTTAGTTTAATTTCTTCAAAGTTTAATACAAGTTTGAAATTTTTTTTTCAATTTTACTACTTTACAATTTGATTTTTATTTTGCTGCTGCAACTTTGTTTTCAACAGTAGTGACAGCCTATTTTCAATTCAAAGCCTATTTTCAACAGGGATGTTATGGATTATATTACCACTGATATGAAACTCATAAATAAAAGAAAAACCAGCACCATTTATATTATTGGCAAAATTGCATTTTCTTAGAATGGATATTAGCCTGGTTATGGGATCTGTAGGTCCAATTCCTTAATTAGCACATGCAAATACTAAGATCACTGCTAATTTAAGTACTAAATTACGAACCTTTATGGTATTCAGTGTCAGTTGAGGTCAATGGATTGAAAGAGGTCTTCTTGTGTTTAACTATGAGATGGAGGCCTTCTAGAAGTAAGGTTTTCATTTATCCTTGTTTTTTACAGTTTATGAGTTCCTCTGAAGTATTTCATTTTGAATTTTCAGTTTGCTGTAACTGAAAAGTTTCCAGGATGGCAAAAACACTAGGTGTGAAGCAGTAAAGATGGTAAAAGAAGGCATTGAATGACGATGATTTTAACGTCGTGGAGTTTATCAATGGCCACTCATGTGGTTGGAATCTGTTGCCAGCTGTGTGTGCTCTTCGATATCTTTAAGACACATGAGATTTTGAGGCTCTTCATCAAATTCAAGCAGCTGATGAGATTTATGAAACATACACGGTCTGAGCACCTGTATTGCCTCATATTGGATGCTCCGTCTTCTCAACTGGTGCTACCATGGATGCTATAGGTTCAGCTTCAGCTCAACCTTCATTGATAATCTTGCCTACCTTCATTTCCGTCTCGCAGCATACTCAAATTCATGCTCAAAGCTCTCAAGGACTTTTTTGGTTGGTCAAGCTCTCAAGAATAGTTCTCTTTGGTAGTGTAGATATATATATTGGTTATCACATCAAATAAAAATGATATTTGGATTTATTTCTTTGCTCCTCCTCAAGCTTCATGCTTGAAATGCATGGTCATTTTTGGTTAATATGTTTGAAAACTCGTCAAATCCGGGATTTGATCTTTAAAAAGAGAATAAATTCATGAAAGCATGTATTTTCTTTGGAAGACCTTCATGACGTCGCTGTTTGCTGGGTAATTTCCAAATTCAATATCTACACCAAAAAAATAAAAATAAAAAATCCATATTGAATAATATAATAAACTAGTATTTCAATTTTTTAAAATCCACACCTGGATTCTTATAAAATTGAATACACAAATATTTCTGAATCCATGTTTATATCACGCTGATCAAATCTAAACTTGAAGCTAACTTTCTATGCTTGGAATTTGAATACGTTACAGTCGGACATAAATATACAAAATGAAAAAAGAAAAAAAAGGAGGGGGGGAAAAAAAACAAGCAATGTACAAAAGAGGCCCAGGAATCACAGAATCGTAAAGAAAAACATGAACATAAACAGCATCATGCTAACCGGTTTCTTAAGAAACCCAACTCCACTGCTGCTCCTGCTGCTGCTGCTGCTGCTGCTGCCACCACCACCACCAGAACTGGTTGTTTGTATCATGATCCTAAACTTGCAGTCTCCTTGGGTGGGGGACGGGTCTTGGGTAGTGATAGCCGAAATGCTTGGGAATTTACAGGCAGTGTCTGCCTGATTTTGTGTCTGAAAGTAACTGTTAAACGCATACGAAATGTTTCCCCGGGCATCCAAATTTCCACAAGAAGTGCCATATCCAAGACTTGTGCAGTCAGCATTTGCACAAGCATAAGCCACACTAGGTGACACTTGAGGATCATCAAGGCTTGCTGATGGAGAAAATATACACCATTTCTTGGCTAGATAGCGTACGTTACTAGCTGGGACTAATCCTTTTGAGGAAGTCCCGAGGTTAAACTGATACTTGGCTGTTCCATCAAAGTAGAATATACCCCAATGTCGTTCGAAGTTCCCTGGCTGAATGCTTTTAGCATCTTCATCAATAAGGCCGAATAAGTAAGCATCCGACTTCCCAGGTCTCATTGGAGTCCCTGTCCCTTTGATATATCGAGCCATAAACCCTTGGTTGAACCGTTGAGCATTCTGTAAGTTTGCATTTCGGTCTCCATCAGTAGGCCATCCTATCTCTCCGATGATTATGGACAAGTTTCCATATCCATTTTTCTGTAGGGACCATATAAGGGTATCAAGGTTTGCATCGAACACATTGTCATAGATCCTTCCATTGTCATTTATAGGAGTTGAGTAGCCATTGAAGAAGGCATAGTCAGTAGGGAAATTTGGATCATTGTAAAGGCTTATAAAGGGATAAATGTTCACAGTGAAAGGAGCTCCATTGTCACTCAAGAACTTGACAATTTCCAGCATGAGAGGATGGATGTCTGAACGGAAGTCACCATCCGAAGGGTTTTGAGATGAGCTGCCATATACATCTGCATTTAGAGGGATAGTGACTTTAACACGGTTGGCCAAACCAGCTTTTATAAGGGCTGACTGGATGTTTTGAAGGGCAGGATAAGTTGTTGCAAGGAAGGTTCCATTGTATGTCGACAAGAATGGTTCATTCCCAACTGCAACATACCTTGCAAAAGCATAAATGCATATAGGTTTGTTAAGTTTTGAGAGCAAAAGACATAAAGTTCAAACCGGAGTTTTTAACAGGACAAGCACATATAATTTCGAACTTGTAACAACTAAAATTTGATCACCTCCCAAATGTTCAGTTACCTGTAATTCTACTCATAAGAGGGAAATTAAACAGTATTAGACATCACAAGCCATCAAATTACCAGCATCATCACACTGAATCTGATTATCATTTTCACCTGTTTTATTGAATGCTAGATTGATAGGTACCAATGTTTTCTATGTTGTCATGCTCCCATATACAAAAGTTTTACACAAAGAATATACTTCCTATTCTTAATATATACTTCTAGTCTATCTGTTTGCAACTAGATTTTCTTGGAACATACAGTCATTTGCAATAAGAAGAAAGTTGGACACATACATGAAACAGCAGAATGTCTGGCTTCAGAGAGGGGGCTCCAACTAGCTAAGCAAAGGAAGATGAAATGTTTCTAAGCGTACCTTGGTTAAAAAGATACTCATACTGTTATAAAAAAGGGTATTGGTAAACAGTGAGAGAAGACCTGATCAACAAAGCACTGCCTTCAAGTTGACCAAAAATGTCTTGCTTTTCGAATTTTTCTTTAACAAAGTTCAAAATGGTTTTCTCTTGAATGAGTTCGCCGAGGTTTGAAAACACGGATTGTTCATTATAATTGGAAATAAGACCTATTGTGAGACAGATGTGCCTATGAAGTATCATAAAGTTGAACTATAGCAGTACCAGCACCTGTCTGTCTCTCTTTCTGGCGCTATGGCAGCAAACAAACATATTAGGGCAGCCAAGGAGACAATGACAATTGGTTTCCCCATAGGGGAACTAAAAAAATTTCCTTGCCTATGAGGAGAAACTCATCTGTATAAAAGCAGAAACTGAAATATAGTAAGCATACAATAGCTAGGAACTAAAAAGCAGAAGTCGGTTACACTAAGAAAGCAATACCTAACTCTGAACTTTGCACAATCCTTCCCAAAAGCAGTAATGTTTTCATAACCAGCACCACATTGAAACACATTAGAAGCTCAAATTTTCAAAATTTTTTGTTTTCTTTCAGCAAAAACAGATACAAAGCATTATGCACACCTCTCCATTCCAGTCTGAACAGAGTGTCCAATTATTTTTGATTGATGTTATTACAGAAAAAATAGGACGGACCTGAAAATAAAACAAAAATCTATGTATTTCCTTTTCCAATGAGAATATGATGATTGATGTTAGTTTCACCAAGCATCACCTCAACATACAAAGAAAGGAAAAGACACTATCAGAACGGTTTGCATAAAAGTAAGATCCTTCATGCTAAACCATCAAAACCAAATTATTGCGCAATGTTCCAACCGCTTAATGAGAATGATCACTCATTCGCAAATCAGTCAATTAAGTTCTAATCAATTGTTAGCTTTCTTAAATTACAAATATGTTGTCACCATAAAACAATAGGAATTGGTCAAAAATTTACTATATGCAGCCGCAATTAAGTTTCTACAAAAGATCAAATGGAATATCTAAGTAATAGTAAATGATTGCCAACACTTGAAAATATTAACAAGTAGTTATGTAGAGGAAAAGCAAAGTGTATGTTTACTGGGTTACCTTATATCTACACCATTGGAGTTGATATGTGAGGAAACATTCTGGGCAACCCAATTCTCAGCTGCTTGGACACTACCAGCCAGTGAAGCAAGCATGTCATTTGGGATTCCCACCATGACCTGAAGCCCAGACTTTCCAAGAGCATTCAATATTGTCGGATCAGCATCGAAAAGCTTAACCTTTTCGAAACCATTGTCCTTCAGCATCTTCACCACCGTAGGGGCAGGCAAAGGATGCGTTGCTTGTGTTCCCCAGTTGACTCCAATTCCAAACACTGTACTCACCAGAACATTGAAGAACAAGAGGGAAACAAGAAACCCACCAAAACTGATACCTTTAATCAACTCCATAAACACTTTACCCAAATAAAAAAAGTTGAAATTATTGTCAGAGCTGAAAAGAAAAAATGGGTCTTAGAATTGATTTTGAAGCAAAAGACTGGCTTTTAATATAGAGGTTTGAAGCTACAGTGGCAGTGTTTTCAAACACCTGAAGCATGAAAAAAGACAACCGAGTTTCTAATCCAGAAGTTGGGTATTCTTATTATCCACGAAATTTCAACATATAGAAAAAGTACAACTAAAAACTGCCCAATAAGGAAATTGGAAGCGAAAAAACTAAATAAACAGGAAAAAAAAAAGTTAAAACAAATTAACAAGTAAAGCCAAAACAGAGTTAGGAAGAAACTTCAAATAAGAGTAAAATTACAGTGCATCAATATGAAAATATAGACACAAGACTCAATCAAAACTCAGAAAAACCCAGAAGAGAAAAATCTTACTAAGCAATGGAAACTTGGGATGTACACGTTTTTTTATACATAGGAAAAGAAGTTTGGCCAAAGAAAAGCCAAAACGAAAAAGGTATATTGGCCGGACAAAAGATGAGCCAAAAAAGCTAATTAAAGCTGTACAAAAGTAGTGAAGAAAGACAGAGAGATTGATAGGAAGGAAGGTGCAGTTGAGACTTGGAAACAAGAATGATCTTCCCTAGCTCATCATATATATTATTAATTGTAATATTAAAGAAAAAAAAAAAAAAACAATCATCTTATGTAACCATTTTGCTTATGAAATTGAAACGATTATTGATATCATTATTTGTACTTGTTAATCAAGCCAGAGATAAAATTATAAACGACAGACACATTGTTTTCTGGCAAATAATATTTTATTAAAGTTTAATTAAGTAAAAAAAAGAATGTTTCTTTTGCTCTTACTTTTTGTCTTTTTCTTGGACAGGCCCTGAAAATTTATTGGTGGTATTTTGCGTGGAAAAGCTTTAGAAGGTAAATATAGGAGGTTCAGGAAGTTGCATTCCCTCGGTTTTGCCCTGCCGTCACTCTTCAAGACTGGGACGAGTCAGAGAAATTTGACGGTTGAAAATATTGAAAACTTCCATGGAAATCTTTTTTTTTTTTTTTTTTTTGGGGCACTTTGACTTATTTGTAGTAGTAAGAGAAAATGTAATGGTTGAGATATTGAAAACTTATGGAAATCCTTTTTCTTCTTTTTTTTTTTTTTTTTTTGGGCACTTTGATTTATTTGTTAGTGGAATCAAAACTAATATTTCTAAAGTTTTGTACTTTCTCAGACTTTTCTTTTTAACTAAAAGGCATTTCTTATTAACTGTAAATTAAACTGAGTAATTTAAGTACATGTGAATGCCTAATATTATGTTTGAATTGAAAGAGTAGAAAAGAAAGGAAAAGAAATGATTTAAATTGTTAAAATAAAAAGAAAAGAAAGGATAAGGAAGGAAAGATAAAAAAAAAAAAAAAAAAAAAAATTTAGGCCAATTTTAGGCATTTAGCTTTTCCAAAAAAGAGTTTCATAAAATTTTTAAATATTTTAATATTATTTTTATATATTAAAAATTAATCTATTGAAATATTTTATATATACATATATATATATAATATTTTTGTAAAAAACATAGATTATATTAATTATTTTTTATTTTTTTCTTTTCATTAATAATCATTATAAACAATTATTATAAATACTTTATATTTTTTTTCTTTTCTTTCTTTGTCAAATTTGTCCTCTCTTTCTTTCATTTTTATCTTCCGATCCAAACACAGTGTAAAAATTAAAAAAAAAAAAAGTGAAATGATTTAAAATCATATAAACTGGCCACATATTTAATACATTTAAAAGATAATAATAAAACAAAATAAAATAGAATCGGTTACTAAAGAATTCACCCTAGACAATTTTTTAATTAAATGACATATCTTTTTAATTATATTCTGTCCCTTAGTCATGATTCTAATCGAAGATTATTGGAATTTCACTGCGTAATTGATCCATTTTTTATTAAAACACCTACTTTATTTTTGTTTTTACTTTTCACTTTTCTCTGACACTAACTTCTGCAATGAATAGTCATTTATCAAAAAAAAAGAAAAAAACTTTGCTTGCTGGAATCTCACATGATTCTGACAACGAAATTGATGACATTTAGTTTAGATGTCACTTTTTCTATCAAGTTTCTACAAGGCTGTAGCAGGTTAAATATCTTTCTTACAGCAAAAAAGTGATTTTTTTTATTTTTTTTATTTATTTTTTTTTTGTTTATTAACTTTTAGGAAAAATGAATACCCATTAGACATACCTAGGCTTTTTTTTTTTTCTTTTTTTTTTTTAACGTCGTTCAAAACCTCCTCAAAAAGAAAAAGCCTACAGCCACTTTTGAATTCTTTAACTTTTCTGAAGAATCAAAACCCAATTTTGAAGTTAGGAGGCACTTATAATTTAAGTAACATATCTAGTCAGCTGAGATACCAAATCAATGCACCCTTCTAACTCCTTACTTTGGTTCCTTCTACTTTTTGCGAATCCAAACACCAAGTTGTCTTTCTTTGTTAAATTATTGGACTGCATGACTTTAGCATAACTTGTTATTGCCTATTCTGCGGGTTTTTTGGTTTATAAAACATCATTTTCAGCAAAAAACTGGTTATTGCCTATTGCTATACAGTATTTATATTATACCTATCTTTACTTTTTCTAAGCAAGAATATATATATATATGGTCGGCGCCTCCTGTTTTTCATGTGGTTCAAAAATCAAAACAATCAATAGTTCAATGCCAACAATAGTTATTTTATTTATTTATTTATAATTTATGCATATTAGCTTCATTCAGAACTAAAAGAATATCAAACAAAAATAATAATTAAAAGAATTTTGAGGTAATAGTTATAACTAATGTCCACATTTTAGAACTTCCACTCAAAAAATATTTTAGAATTAAATAATTTGGAAAAATATGAATATATATTTTCTTGAGAGAAATATATAAATATATATAGGTAGAATAATTTGATAAAACAATGACTTGCTTTTTAGAAACTGACAATCATTCAAAAAAAAAATTGACGACTCTTTAACTATTATATAAACTTTTTAAGAAGAAATTTAGTGTATATATATATTAATAATCTTTTTTTTTTTTTTACTTACATTTCTAGTTTATAAATAGAAGGATGAATATTTCATCATTCAAATATTTTAAACGATATCATTGATGATCATTATTAGCTCAGCTGTCCCAAAAGAATATGTTAGTATATACTAATAAAGATAATTTTTGTTTAAATAATAAAATAATCATATATCCAAAACGAAGCACGGATATGGACATCATTTATAAGATAAGGGAAACTAGGCGTTTCCACCCATAAAACAAAGGAAAAAAGTGGGCATATTACATGCCATGTGCCCTGTTGGTTGTGGCATGTATGGTGGGATCCCTGGATGTGACAATGACAGGGTTATTATTGATATCAATTAGACAGTGGTGTAGGTAATGAATTTTGATTTTGGGCAATAAAAATTCCACTCAATTTTTTGGCATATAAACAATAATTATTTGTGGCGTGGTAATTACGTTGGTCTCATGATTAATTTAAGATGGCAGTGATTAAGATATGTATAATATAACCAAGTGATTATTTTTATTTTTATTTTTTGGTAGTTTTTGAGGTCATTGCCGCACTGCCACTCTAACCTGGATGGAGCATAAGCATGGCCTTGCTCAACTTGGCGCAACCTTGATTGTATATTTAACCAAGTGATTGTTACCTAATATATATAATATATAAAAAAATAAAAATTTGCACCACGTATTCTTATATTATCCTTTCAAATATATATAATATAAAAAAAGAAGAATAAATACCACATTTCAACATATTATTATTTTAATTTTCATCCAAAATTATTTTTTTCTTTTAATTATATTTATTTATATTTATAATTTTCCCTTTTATAATCGTATTCAACTATATGTAAAATTAATTTTTGTTTTGAAATAAATTTAAAAAAGCATACTTTTTAAAAAATATTGAACACAACAAAATAATGATACATTATTATATTCATAAAATTGGAAACTCTTTCTATTATAATATTTTTATATTTTTATAGTATTATATATGTTTTTTAATATTTACATATAATAGATTTTGGTTTAGGAATGGAGAAATAAAAATATATATTTTTGTTATTATAATATTTTTATGACATAAATGTATTTGTATATATATTTTTTGCTTAATTAAACATATTTTAAATATTTTTACATATATAAATATGTTTATATGAAAATTAATAAAGACATTTTTTTATTCGAACATAAAAAATATAATATCATAAATAATAACTGTTAAACATAACAAAATTACAAAATTAGATTTATTTTTATATATAATAGATTTACTTTTAGGAATGAAGGAATAAAAAAAATTATTATTATAATAGTATATATCATAAATATATTTGCATATATATTGTTCCTTAATTTAAAATATTTAAAATATATTAACATATACAAAAATGGTTATATGGAAATTAATAACAATATCTTTTTATTTGAATATAAAAAAAATAATAACATAAATAATAATTGTTAAACATAGGAAAATAAGATTTATATTCAAAACATTTGCTTATAAGATAAATATATTTTTATCTTATAAGGTGAAAATATGTTTATAAGATAAATAATAATAATAATAATAAATAATTAAATTATATTATGAGTATTTAATATATAGAAATTAATTACTTGTCAGGAATCAAAAAATATATTTGAATTTGAATTCTATAAACGAAAAATATTATTTAAACATATTTGAATTTGAATTAAGTTTATAAATGCAATTTAATTTAAATTTAAATTTTGTAGAGGAAAAAATTAGATAGAAAAATTCCATTAAAAAAATTATATAGGTAAACATTTTTTAATTTAAATTGTATAATTGAATAGTATTATATATAAAGGTTAAATTTATGTTTCTTAACAAATTTTTATAGTATACTTATTAACAATAAAACTTTTAAATAAGTTTTCAAATATAATTAATTATTATAGATTATTTTTAAAATTATTTATTATAGTTATATATATCTTGCATCGCATAGGAATAGATGCTAGTTTCCTTTAAAATCATCAATAAAAACTTATTATTTTTTTAATTATTTATGATCCTATCAAAATATTAATTAATATTAAATTGAACAGCTATTTAAAAGTATGAAACTTTTTCATTTTTATTGATCATATTTAAAAATATATATTTTATTATTATAATATTAGATAATTGATTGAAAAAGTATAATTTTTTTTTATCTTTTATAATTGTATCAAAATATATATAAAATCAAATTTTGTCTTGAAATAAGTTTTAAATAAACATATTCTTTTTAAAATATTGATAACTATAAACTAATAATTATATCATCAATCATAAAATATTATGTGTGTGTGTATATATATATAATTTTGCTATAATAAATATTGATATGTACATTAAAAATAGATCATAATCAAATTATATATAATATTGAAATAAATATATAAAAAAACACCGTAAATTATATATAATTTGATGTTGATTTATATCATAATGTACAAGTCGACATATATGGTGTGTTAACTATATATGTGCCTCTTTTTAAATCAAAATTATTGTTAATTAGGTTATAATAATAATAACAATAACAATAACAATAATAATAAATATAATTAAATATTGATTTAATATAAAAAAATCAATTATTTGCAAGGAATCAAAAAATACATTTGAATTTAAATTTTATAAATGGAAAATATTATATAAATGCATTTGAATTAAATTATATATCTAAATCTAAATTTTAATTTGAATTATATAGATAGAAAAAATTAAATAGGTAAATAATTTTTAATTTGAATTGTATAAATTATTTACTTTATAAGATAAAAATTTGTTTAAGGATAAATAATAATAATAATAATAATAATAATAATAATGTTATGAGTCTTTAGTATAGAGAAATTAATTATTTGCAAGGAATCAACATTAAAATTTAAATTTGAATTACATAAATGAAAATATTACATAAATATATTTGAATTTAAATTAAATTACATAAATAAATTTGAATTTGAATTTAATAGATGAGAAAAATTAAATAGATAAATATTTTTTAATTTAAATAGCATAAATAATTTACCTTATAAGATAAAAATATATTTATAGAATAAATAATAATAATAATAATAAATAAATAAATTATATTATATTATGAATATTTAATATAGAAAAATTAATTATTTACAAGAAATTAACAAATACATTTGAATTTGAAATTGAATTTCATAAGTAAAAAAATATTATTTAAATATATTTGAATTTGAATTAAATTATACAAGTGCATTTCAATTTGAATTTAAATTTCGTAAATGGAAAAATATTAGATAGATAAGCATTTTGAATTTCAATTCCATGATTAAATAATATTAATATATAAAACTCAAATTTTTAATTCTCAAAAAACTTTTATAATATATATTGAAAAAAAAAAGATTCAAATATACTTATTAATTATAAAACTTTTGAATAAGTTTTCAAATATAAGCAGGCAGATCGATTTTATCAAAGAGGTCAATGCTAACAATATGTAATAGATATTTAAAGTTCGAGTTCTAAAACTTTGGGAGATCCCAAAGCTATGATGATAAATAAAAAATTAGTAGTGTTGAAATTGTTTTAATGGATGAATATGTTTTATTTTTTTATTTTTTTTATTTTCATTATATATTAAGGATATTATTATTTGTTTAGGATTTAAGAATGGGTATGTGTATATATAATATGTATTATATATTATATAATATATATTTGTTTAGAATTTAAGAATGCACGACATGTATATATATAATATATATTATATATTTGTTTAGTATTTAAGAATACATAGTGTGTATATAATATATTATATAATATATATATATATATTTAAATTATATAATGCAGTTACATTATATGTGAACTTAACAACTAGTACTAGTTATCTTATAATATAAATAGTCAAATTCATATTTGATTAATTTGATTGTTTTAACATCGTCTTCATTTATTGGTTTTTGATCACATAAAGAATTAGGATTTAAAAATTAAAAAAAAAGTCAAACATGAAGTTAGCAATATACTAAAATCATATTTAAAAAAAAAATCCAATCAAAAAATTTTAAACCTTAACTTTTAAAATAAAATAATTAAAAAATAAATTGTGATATTAACGTTTGGCACACAGGACAGGTTCAGATCGAACAGGATCGGACAGATCAGGTCTAGATCGAACATGATAGAATAGTGCAGTTTTGTATTTGGTATAGTTTCGGACTAAATGGTGGACTGGTTGTTCCATGTTTGGTGCATGATTAGACTAGATTAAACTATTTTATAATTTTTTTTAGTGAAAAATTATAAAATTCGATTTATAATTATAATAAAAAATAATATACTTAATTAATATTGTAAATTGATATATTTGTATTTACATATAAAATTTCAATTTTTATTACATCCACAAACTATATTAATTTATAATTTTAAAAATAAATAAAAATTAAATTATAATATAATATTTTATAAATAATAATTAATAAAAAATAAAGATAATTAATGAAATTTTGTAATTGTAATTTTTTATTTACATTGTAATTAAATTGTAATTTTTTTTTTACACCCACAAATTACTTTTAATATATGGTTTTAAAAATTAATTAAATTGATGTTATAATATATTAAATTATATGTACAAATCAAAAAACATAACATCATATTTAATTAAGAACTTGTTAATAACTACGATTTCACATACTTGTGTGCATACAAATGTATATATTTGAGTTTATACCGATAACTATTTATATGCTAAATAAATAAAAATACTCATTGATAATAATCCAAACAAATAGCCGATTATATAACCAGTACGCCATTCATTGTTCAAGTTGGCACGTGTATGTGCGGTGATATGTTGTATTGGATTTGCCTCATTTAGATTCCTCATCATTTGTTCTACATACTCAGCATATGCTATTTCAGCTTCTTCGGTTGTATTATAGGCTTGATATAAATTATCCTTAAATCCTTGGACTTGTTGATGACATTCATGCCAAGAATTATATATCCCTAGTTGTCTACCTTTAAACACAATATAAATTCTTCTCCTTGCCATTGAATATTCCTGCATATTATATTAAACTATAACATAATATAATAATATAATTAAACAAAATAACAATGCGTTAAATCAATCAAGTGCATATTAATACACTAAAACATAACACGTGCTCCATAAAAGTGTCTTTACATGCATAATTAGATACCAACATCCATTACCATACCACATATGTCCATAAACAACCGTACAATATATGTCCATAAAGTTCAAATATAAGTGTTCCTAATTATCATCCCTTCATACATAGGCTTTAATATATGATCCACAACGATACTTAGTAATTTAAAAATTTCCTAACAAATTCAATCTTGCCCGCATCCGTCCCAATAATCTTAAACACCTCAACGTTCGATGGATCCAATCTCATTGCCTTAGAGATTTCGAGATTGTTATCAGCAGAGAAGCCTAACCTGTCAAGCTCCATAGTTAAGTATTGTGGATAATTGGCTTCAGATTTATCTAACTTTGCAGCCAATTTATCAAATAATTTCTTTGCTACATTGTCAAATCCGCTCACAATATCATCATCTTTCAATTCAGATTCTCTCTTACCTCTTAATTTGGGTCGGGTGGACGGTTCATTATGTATTTCATTCATAGACATTGGAGAATATACATCATTAAATTGTTCATTTCCACTATCCAAATTCAAATCATTGACCATATTAATTGGAGTTTGTGCTCCATGTCCTGTTGCCTGATCCTTTTCAAAAATAGTAGCAAGCCTCTCATACATCGGAAACAATTTACCTTTCCATGCCTTTGCACTTGGATTGCTCTGAAATAAAAAAAAATAAAAAAAACTTTTAATTGTAAACAATAGAAAAACATACTTCATATATCAAGTTAAAAAATTCAATGAAAGAAGATGTCCAATGTTTCAAAACCTGCACATATGCTTTCCAAACTTCGTCACTATCAACTTCCACACATTTAAGAAAGTCATTCCATTCGAACCCACTTTTGTTTAGCATATCGTATATTATACCGTATACTTCTTCCACTTTTTCAATTTTGACTCAATGTGTGGATTTGCTCACAACCAATCAGGACATATCTCAGCCAATCGCCTCTCAATCATAGTACTTGTGCCAGATTTGAATGATCCTATGTCACACCACTGCCCACTAGCTACAACCTCATCTAAAATAAGCAGTAAAGCATCTTCCTCCTTTTTACTCCATATTCGTCTAGATTCAACCCCTCGGATATCATGACTGCTACCTCTAACCTCCATTTCTATCGAAATTCACATTTTTATGATTTCAACAATACAATAATAGCAAGCAAATAACAGCAAGCAAATAAGCAACAATCATTCATGGTTGACAACAATGGCATAGAATATATATTGGTTTTCATACAAATGATCCAAGATGTTTAACAAACAGTATAAAATAAAGCAGTTAGAGAAGCATTAAAGACAACAATCGACCACTAATGACCACGAAGACCTCTCCACTCATCAAACATTTGCTTAGCTAAATCATCTCTCCAGTGGGTCCATTGGTCCGATGAAGAAATCGATCCTATAAAGTCATCCTCGATACTAACGTCAACATCATCACTTCTATCAAACTTGACTTCCCCAGGATCAATTATCATTTCTCTTCTAATAAGATTATGTATAAGGCAACATGCAGTAATTATCTTGATTTGTGTTGCAATAGGATAGAAAGATGGACTTCTTAAAATTGCCCACCGCTTTTTAAGAACCCTAAAACATCTTTTTATGACATTCCTAGTAGATGCATGCTTCATGTTGAAATACTCTTCATGATTTATGGGTGCACAACCATCTCTCCACTCAGAAAGGTGATATCTCGTTCCTCTATATGGTACAAGAAACCTTTCACCATTAGTATAACCAGCATCCACTAAGTAATAACAACCTAAAAAAAGAAAAAACATATCTCCTATTAGTGTATGCAATGTTGACTACTACAATGTAAAACTTGAGAATTAGTCTTACCAGTTTGTACCCTTAACCCATTTGGCCTACTTAATGCATCTCGGAGTACTCTTGAATCCGAAGCAGAACCTTCCTAACCAGGTAATACAAATATAAATTCCATATTTGGATTACATACACCTAAAACATTTGTGGCTATCTCACCCTTTCTTGTTCGATATCTTGGTTTATCATTTTCTGGGACATTCACCTTAATATATGTTCCATCTAAAGCTCCCAAACAATTCTACATCATTAACAATGTTACTAACATCAGATAATGTTACAAATAATTGAACTATAATATAAATAACCAAACAATTCCACAAACGTATCTTAAATACTTTCCATCTATTATCCAAATAATTATCTGATACATGTTTTGGTTATCTTAACAAAGTCATATGTAAGCGGAGTATTTCATGCAACACAGAATTGAAATATCTACTAATCGTCTCTCCCGATCTAAAAAATCTAGTGATAATCATACGGTTATTTGTATGATGAGCAATTATGTGTAGAAATATAATGTAGAAATACACACACTTGCTCTTCCAATGTAACAGTGCCATCACTTTTAACTTATCCATCCTCGCGTAATAACTGACACAAAGTATCAAATGTTCTCCTATCCATCCTAAGCTGACTAATAAAATTAACATCATTATCTAACAGACTATTTAGAAATGACATACGCAATTCTGCATTCCTAGGTAGTTGATTCCTATAACCTCTATCATGTCGCCTTATATATGCCCAGTATATATACATAAACAAAAGCAACATAAATGCCGTACAAAAAGACTCTAATTGTGAATCATTTGGAAGCAAAAAGAATGCAGCGACTTTTCTTCGATCCATATGTACTACCAAAAAAAAAAAAAAAAAACAAATAAATCGAGAGCACATTATATTTAAGACACATAATTTATTTTGGATGAAATAGAAACAATTATTTCTAGAACTAAGAAAAGATAAAAGAAACATAATCATTCCCAAACTTTTTTGTTTAATTGATTATGGCAGTGAGGTTGAATTAAAGATTAACAAAAAAATATGAACTTCATATTTAATATTTTTTTATATTTATGTTCTACTAATATTTTTCTTAACATTTGTTCATTTGTAATCATATAATATATTTCATAATTGTTATATTTAATATGTATTTTATATATTTTTATTTGTTTATAACATGTTTTAAATAAATAAGGCATCAATTTCATAACCTCATTTCCTGGATCGGCTCAATAGGGTGTGATTGATTTGTGTCAGAGAGGAGAATTTTTAGGTGACCTGGAATTAGTTTTATTAGGCCAACATATATAGATAGTATATTATTATATAAGGAATTTCATAAGAGTATTGTATAAGGTACAAACAACTAAATCCAATTTCAAATTAATGGCTCGAGTAGCATGCCAATGGAAAACTTCAACTGTAGCCAAACATCATCAATAGCAATCCAATGGAAAATACCAAATGAGCAAACATGAGAGATTTTCCCAAAGATAAACTGTAGCCAAACATCATCAATGAAAAATATCAAATGGAATTGTTTTCCACATCCAAGGAACACGAGATAGATTTTCTTCAACAAAATACAAAGAAAAAAGACTTAGCAGGAAAACCAACAAAGAGAAAATTAAAACATTTGATCAACACCACTTTAAATATGCACTTTTCGGCTAACCAAGTTTTTTTGGCTGTCAAGAACCGAAGTTTCCCAACCACTCGTAAGCTGCACTGCCTCATTGTTCAACATATCCAAATCACAAGATAAATCTAAACTACAGAAAAAGAAAGGCATTATTAATAACAGATAAGCTCTAAAGTACACAAAATAGAAAGGTCGTATGCATAAAAGATAAGCTCAATAATAATAATAATAATAAATGAACAAAAATAAAATAAAAAATTTAAACTACAAAGGAAAAGAATATCCATCCTAGGATGTATATATAAGAATCCCAAAAAGTTGCAATGACTATAAGAATCCCAAACACAATCATCTCAACATATCCTAAGCCACCCACCCACTACAATAACAAATATCCAGCACTTAAATAAAAGTGCCATCAAACAGTTAACTAAAAGCCACTCAGACACCAAGGTAAGCCCCAACTTCATCCTGTAATCCACGTGTCAGCTTAAGCATAATTTAGCATGCTAAAACTTAACAATAATGAAATCACAGGCAGCAGTTTCATTTCAAGCATATTGCACATTTGCACTACAGCATATTATAAGTAATAGCTGGAGGCATAAAGTTTATGTGATTGCTCATGCCATGTTGATGTAATCTTAAATATATATATATATATATATATATATAGATATATATTTCAACAGGGCAGGGCAAGGAAGTAAGAGAAGAGGATGAGGAGGGACGCTGGGAGAGAGTGTAGAAAAGAAATTTGACTAAAATAAAGATGGACAAATAATTGAAATTACGAACCTGCTCAGACAAGTTTTTCCTTACAACATTATGACCAAAAAACTTGCCTAATGCAACAATTAAACTAGTTTTCCCAACACTTGGGCTACCTTCCAATAGAACTGGAATGCATGAGCAAAATTAAGGGAGTCAAATATTGAGATTCAAGAATATATAAGCAGCAAAATTTTGAGCCAATTGAAACCATAGTATATGTTTTATGAACTGAAATAATATAGTAGTTGACATGAACAAAAAAGTAAAATAAAATCAATGGTTTTCTACTTTTTTGTTTTTTTTTCTTTTCCTATCTTCTCTATTTAACCTGAAAATTTGCTATAAAGGGTAATAAAAATTATGGGATCATATAATCTGTAAGGTTGAGATTGGACTTTTTACTTTTGAGGAATGACCATGATTGGATTATGATGGCCAAAAAACATGTATACAGGTTGAGTAATAGTAAACCATAAAGATATCCAAAGTGAGCCATACTGCCATATTTATCTTCTAATCAAGATCAGATAATTCTTTTTTTATTTTTTTCCCCCTTTAAACTTCGAATTATTGGATAAAGTGAATTTAATAAATAAAGATTTTTGAACGAAAGAATTTGCAACCAACTCTATGTTAACAAAGATTAGGCTTGTGTGCAACGACTACACACTTAAAACAAAATTCAACCCCAAATAAACGCAAAGACAAAAAAAGGAAGCGGAGTAAATGCATAAGAAGAGCAAGCCAATGAGAAATTTTATTGCGGGAAAGCTCAAGCACGCGAACCTTTTTGGCCTGAGAATCATCAGAGCAACCAATAACGGCTAGTATTCCACACATTTTGGTGGTTCAAAAACGATTCCAATAAAATATGATAGTTCCAAGTTGCAGAGCAGTGAGAAAAATAAATGGTTAGAGAAAGAAAGAAGGCATTTTTAAGGGTAATAAAAGAAAAAAAGAAAAAGAGATGGAGAGAAACATGCAGCAGAAAATTTGTTAAAATGTGTTCCATAGTAATACAAACTACAAAAATTGCCCAAACCGAAAGAACTAACATATTGCAAAAGAGCATATCAAACAAATTTTCCCATACCGTAATAAGTAAAAGGCACAGATCTAGTAAGATCGATTTTCATTTCAACAACAAAGACAAGAAGAAAGGTCAAGGAAGAAGAAGAATCTACAGATTCAGATATGCAGAGATGGAGGGTACTCATCGATCGTGTCTCTTTCTCCGAGAGATGCATATGTCTGGTGAGCTCCTTCAACTTTCCACCGCATTCCAGCGAGGTCCTTCGGCGAGAGAATAGAGTTATTTTCCAGATCTAGTCAAATCTGCTTTCATTTCAACAAATGACAAGAAGAACAGACAAGGAAGAAGTAGACTCAACAAATATAGAGATGCGAGATGGAGGGAACTCACGGACCGTATTTCTCTCTCCGAGAGATGCAGATGTCTGGCGAGCTCCTTCGATTTTCCACCAAGTTCCAACGAGCTCCTTCGGGCGAGAGAGTATATTAGGCTTTCGTTTTAGTTTGGGACAAAAATCACCCGGGGGGGACGGGTCAGATGAGTCCCAATCGTTTGAGATTAAATCACTGTTTGGGTTAAGTTGTCCCAAACTCAAAATTGCAAACCAAACACCATATTTGGGACACAATCCCATGAATCAAACACACACTAAGTGTTTGATTTGAACCTCAATATATATATATATATATATATATATATATATATATATATATATATATATATATGTATACATAATTGTCCCAAATCAATATTAGGCAGTTGTGTCTTGGGGAAAAAAGAAAAAGCAAACTATTTCTTTCTTTCTTAGGATCATTGCTACAAGGACAATAAATTAGGTAGTTTTTTTTTTTTTTCCTTCCTGTTAAATTATTGATAAATTAGGTAGTAATTTGTTTTTTTAAATGACTACCTTTTTTTTTTTTTTAATTGAATAAACCCATCCAAATTAACAATCTAACGTTATGTAGCTAATATTGCGAAGCAAAAAAGCAATTATATTCACTTTTACAACACTAGTTACACTACATTTTTAACAATTTGTTATATTCCAAAAATATCTATTGATAAAAGATCAAAAATATTTTTAAGCACTTAAAATAAATATAGTCCAGATTATACATGTTATATGTTTTATTGTTAATAACATATAAAAATATAAATCTTGGATTTTTTTAATAATAGATGAAAACATAAACTTAAATTGTATAAACCAAAATAATATATCTACTATATACTTGTGTCGAATGAGTCTATATTGTCCAGTTTATGTATACAATTTTCATAAGTAAAACTGACTTATTTTATTAATGTACGAAGCAAAAATAAAATTTAGTATGAGTGGTTCATAAAATATAAGAATAAAATAATCCAAAAAGTAAATGAAATTTTCTGTGGTATGTGCAAGACTAGTTTCGTCAACTTCATAAATTAAATTTGACTAGATTTCGTGGACAATAATTTTAAGTTCAAATCATTTATGTTGTCCAACCTAGACAATGTATACATGTACATATATATATATATATATATATATAAACTTCATTTAATTTGATCTTAAAGAATCATATAATTAACAAATTTGTTTTTTTTTTTTTTTGAAAAACAAAATTGTATGATATTAAGCTAAATTTTTATTTTAATTATTTTTATAGATTTAAAAAATAATTGGAAAACGTGGGATTTGAATTCACAATATAACATTTATTTATATCCACATAATCAATTTAAAATTGATAATTTTTACTAACAAATCAATTTACTTAATTCTAAGATGTTTTACATATTCAATTTCCTTTCAAGGAATATTTTTGTTTTAAGTTAAATATTTTTGAAAAACAATTAAGTTAAAAGCAAAAAGATGTAAAAAAAAAAATGTTAAAAACAAAAATGAAAATAAAAACAGATAAACATATATTAAAAAATTTATTTTGCATAACAGAAATATATATATATATATATATGTATTTTGTATAATACGTTTTTTTTTTTTTTGCTAGATGTATAATACCTACTTATGCGAAATAAAATTAACTTGGGCATTATATAATAAATATATTACATATATGTATTATATATAATACAAAAAGTTCAATTGTTATACAAAAAAACATGTATTTTATGCATGCAAAATATAATTTGATATAAATTTTTTATTTTAACTTTTTTTTTTCAACTCTTTAGTTTTTTTGTTTTTTTTTTGACAATAAAATGTTTAGATCAAAATAAAAGTGTTTCTTATAAGCAATTTTTTTTTGGGATAAAAATTCTTTATAAGGAAATTGAATATTGTAAACATATTAAAATTAAGCAAATTGATTTTTCAGTAAATTTTTTATCAATTTTAAATTAATTAGATAGATGATGTATTAAAACTTAATGAATTAAGTGGATCGGCCTATTATCTCAGTTATATTCCCGTTTTATTGAATAATTTTTCAGGAGAATATAAATTTTGGGTCATAATTATTCTTTCAATAGGCAAAAATACCATTTTCATTTAAAAAAAAAAAAAAAAACCTTAAATATCTTCCCTTTTGTCTTTCCCTACGAAAATGAATGCAGGGATAAACCAGCCTGGCGTAATTATGAACAAATATTGGAAAATATCCTTAAAAGGCTCTTTTTTATTTTCATAAACTGTGGTATCCAGCTGTCAAGATTTCTGTTTGAAGTAGCATTGAAGGGGAATGTTCATACCATAACCAACACACAAAAAAAAAATATATATATATATATATATATATAGAGAGAGAGAGAGAGAGAGAGAGAGATTGTCAAATTATTCGTCTAATACAAACTATTCAATAATTTTAAAAGTCAATTTTTTTTTCTTAGATTGATGATTTAATATTTAGGGAATATGACAGAGACTATGAATTTTCATCCAATTGGATCCTGGTAAGGTTGGTAACAAATAAAGCCTAAAATAGTTTTAAAAAAAAGAAAAGTTTAATTTATTCACCAAAGTCTAATTGATTTAGAAGGTTTAAACGTGATAACAATATGAATAATAAAGTCCCAAACAAGAATAAGCAAGCAAAAATAGAACTACAGAAGGAAACCAGAAGAAATTGCAGCAATAAAGAGTGAAATAATGGACTAACAGCTCAATGCCTAATGTACATATCCATTTTAGGACTTTTTTGCAACAAAATTCTGAATCTTTGCCACCAAAATGTCCAAATTCTTACCCACTCAATCCTCCAATCTCACAACTTCCCTCTTTGTTTCTATTATTTATATTTACTAACTCTTCTTCTACAATTTGCCCTACACAAACCCAAAAAGATTAAAAAAACAAAGAGCTGTTCTGCTCATAAACGAGGTTTGTGCTATTTTACAATTCCTTCTTTATTATTTGTTTAATCTTCGAGATTTAATTTGCCTTTTATGATTTGGATGTTCCTTTTTATTTTATTTTTTTCATTTGATTCTTGTAACTTATGTTTGAAGTTTGGTACCAATTAGGACCATGAGGAAATTTTAGCTTTTTTTTTTTTGGTCATCACTGTTGTATTGATTGGTTATAATGAAAAAATTGATAGAGAACGTAAAGCATTGAGCAAAATGAAAAGAACATGTATATATTTTTTAAAAATGATGTTTATCATAAAATTATTAATTTATATTTCTCCCCCTTGTATTTAAAAGTATTTTGCAGGCCAGATCATACCAATTTGACTTTTTGTGGAATCAGAAATCTTACCAAATTTTACTACTCATTTGATATATGAGTCACTTGCATCAAAAGAAATTCTAAAAAACTTGTACAAATTAGTATGATCAAACCTGCTTGGCTTATTTCTTGGATCAAATGAAATATATGAAATTTAAACCAAAAAAAAAAATCAAAATAATCAAAATTATGGATTCTGTTTCTGTCCAATGCAAAATTTATTCATTTCTGTACTTTTTTTTTTTTTCATTTGCAGATATTGAAATAATTTCCATTAGCAGGCAGCCATGGGTTTAACTGCCAAGCAGATGGCATTTGCGGTGGGTGCCTTTGGATTAGTGTCCTTCATACTTGGTATTCTAGCTGAAAATAAGAAGGTAAAAATATATTTTTTTTAAAAATAATATAGATTTTTATTTTTTAAATTATTATTCCATAACTAATATATATATATATATATATTTTTTTTTTTTAATAATTGGGTTTTATTCTTTTACGTGCAGCCTTCCTCTGGGACCCCAATTCCAGGAAAAGGTGTAGTGATATGCAACTATCCTTCGGATCCCACTGTTGTATTGGGTTCGCTGTCGATTGTGTTTCTTGCTGCTGCTACGGCAGTCGGTTTTATGTCGTTGTTTTACCCTTACAATGGCAGATCTATTCCACAGTACGTCATGTTCAAGGACAGCACTTTTGCTATCTTCTTCAACATTACTGTGTAAGTAATTCTCTCATATTCTTTAATTTCTCATTCTTTTATAAAACAAAAACAAACAACAACAAAAAAATGTTTCCAAATAATATGGACATATCAGATTCTGGATTCGATTTATTTTGTAATTCATTTATATATATATATATATATATTTTAATTGAGAATAAAATATTTTACAGGCTTGCTAGTGGACTTGGGGCAGCATTGCTATTGTGGTCGGTACTTCAAGAGCGACATCACCTAAACAACAAGGTTCATCACGATCCCAACACAACTTGCCCCACTGCCAAGACTGGTCTTCTTGGTGGTGGAGCTTTTGTTTCCCTTGATTCAGCGCTTATGTGGATTGTTAGCCTTATGTTAGCCACCAATGTTCGTGAAGACTACTTTGAAGATGCTCAATCAAATTACAATAATAAAGAAACCCAAGTTGTTACATTTGAGTGATACATTACAAAAAATAAAAATAAAAAAAATGTATCATTACTTTGGGATATGGATATTTATTATATTGATTGTGTATAAACTTTGTGATAAAATCAAGATTGATGAATTTATGTTGGATGGTTTTGTTCCAGAAGTACTTGGAATTCTTGGTATATCCCATAATGGAAGTTGTTCCAAGTTTCTCTTGTATTTATCAACAAAAAGAAAAAAAAAATTGTGAATATTGAACTTATTTGATTATGATTGCTTGTTTATTTAATTCTATTTGCTTATTATTATTATTATTTTTTGTTTCACTTAAGATTTATACCAAATATTATATGTTAATATTTTATTATTTAATATATTAATATCATATAGAGATGAGTAACTAAGAAGATTTTTTAACTAAATACTTGCAAATATCTTAAAATATTGACATATGATATAATATATATATTTTTTTGATCAAGATATTTTTCTTCATTAACATATGGCATTTGATATACATTTAGTATATTTTATTCGGTATTTTATCCTCTACAATATTAAAGTAGAATGCATACATTCACCTTTTTTTTTTTTTTTTTTTTTGATTTTCTAATCATTCACTTAAATTTTTTATTTGTTCATTTGTTCATGATGAATAAATAGAAATGATTCAATGCTTATAAAAAATCATCATTAGTGTTTTTTTTTTTTTTTTTTTTTTTTTTTTTTTTTTTTTGGTTCCGGTGAATATACTGCATACTTTTTCTTTGCTCAATTTAATGCTGTATAATATCATCGAGTAAGACGTATGTTCTGATAGTGACTTTTCCTTTATGGTTTTTGGTTAAAGTCAAATTTTGTATATCTACACAAAATAAAAAAGGACAAAATATAATTAATTAATTAATTGAACATATGATAACAGTATAATTGTAATTGTATTATATCTTAACTTCTTTTTCAATTTTTAATTTTAAAATAATAATAATGTTTTTAAATGGGGATCACATAGATAAAGGCCAAAAAAAAAAAAAAAAAAATATTGTATTGGAGTTTCAGACGGAGAGTATTGCATAGGGAATGAGTTTTTCACAAACTTCGTAAACGAAGCGGAATTTTTTGGTAAACAAAGCGCAATTGGTTGAATGATTGGTGGTGCAAAAATGTGACGGGTAATTATTGCCTGCGACTTTTTACAATACAATTTTTTTTTTCCCAAATAAATTAAATGTAGTGGGTCCCAAAAGCCCCTTGTCTCAATCCTACCATTGAATGGTAATTTGGCGGTTCAGATTAGCTAAATATAAAAGATAGCTTAACCAATAGCGAAGCAGAAAATTAATTGTTCAGCATCCAGCGGATAAGGAGAGATTCCAGGTTGACTTCCACGAATCCCGCACGTATCCACAAACCCGACCCGAATTCAAAGAAATTGCTGCATATACACTGTGAGAAACTGAAGAGAGAAAAAGCGAGGCGCATCGTCCATTTGGAAATTGGTTTAGAGCATATTCGTCTTGGAATCCAGGTAGATTTTTTTTTTTCTTTTTCTTTCTTTCTGTATTTTATTATTATTATTTTTTTCTGTTTGTTTTCAATTGAAAATATTGTTGTTTTCTGGAGAAATTCAGTAACGTTTAGTGAGTGCTTTAATTTTGGAATTTTTTTCAATTAACTTTTGATAAAACCGTATATGTACAAGGCTTTGTTTCAATAATATGATTTTTTTTTTTTCTTGAGAAAATTTCTGTATTTGTTTTAAGACTTTCCCGGGAATGTATTGCAGAGCCAGAGTTCTGTCTTATGACCTTGTTCAGGAAAACCTTGGACAGTTTTCTTCTTGTATGTGTGTGTGGAAATTATTGACTGAAATATTCGGAGCCTATACATTTTTTTTTTTTTTCCCGATCCGCGGCTTTGACTATTTGTGCTCTGTTTGATTATGGAGTCGAAGTAACTTCCTTACTTCTTCTTCTTCTTCTTCCTTTTTTTTTTTTTTTTTTTTTTCAAAAGAAATAATTATTTATAATCGGATTGAAAAAACATAGCATTTATTTTGTACGTTACTTTTTCTCTGGCAATAAACTCAGATGTTAAGGTTTTTATCTTTACAGGGAATTAGTAAAATTTTCTGCTGGGGCAATGGCCGTTACAGTGAAGCAGATGTCTTTGATAGTGGCCTTTTTTGGTGTATTGTCCTTCATATTTGGAGTTGTTGCTGAGAATAAGAAGGTGGTTTTACTTATACTATAGTCACTAATCAGTAGAAGATCTGAAACTACGTATTCGCTAAATTTATTCTTATGTTTTCAATTCATTATATAAAGAGATTGGCTGAAATAATAGAAGTATTATCATTAATTCTTATCAAGTTTCATACTCAATCCTGGTTCTTGCTTTTTGTAAGAGGTTGTTGATTAGAAAATTTTAATAGAAAGATTTTTGTAGAGTTTTCAAATAAAGGAAAAAAAAATTTATGTAAAAATTGAAGAAACAGTGACATGCAAATTTTTTTTTCCCTTTTCACGAGTTTCATTTATTGTAATATAAATCCCGATGAATCACGCAAAATTTTGTTCCTAGTACCTTGGTGTGTTAATTCAAGTTTGTTACTTTGTGCAGCCTGCTTCTGGAACTCCAATCACAGGAAAAGATGTTGTTATCTGCAAGTACCCTTCTGATCCAACAGTTGTTTTAGGATATCTGTCTTTTGCATTTCTCATTGCATCTTCACTGGCTGGATTTCTGTCATTGTTTTACCCCTACAAAGGAAAGTCCCTTCCACAAGGGGCTTTGTTCCGAAGCTCTAGCTTCATTGTATTCTTCAACATTTCTTTGTGAGTATTATTTATTATCTTTTCTTATGTTTCATTTGTTTCAATCTCTTGTTGATTCCAGCATTATCACGCTGGTAATTTTGCTGTTTTACTTTTCCTATCTGAAAACACTGATCCTTGCTGCAGTGATCTCTTATACTGGTAATCTATGTGTCACATTTTATGCATATATGGATGGTCTGTGTGAGATAGTTGAGAATAGAAGTGTACTTTGCAAGTCCAAACACCCTTAAAAGTATGGGGTTGTTGATATAGTAAGGGTGCAAAGCTGAGAGTTTTGGTAAAATAGATGCAATAAAATACCGAGGAAATTAAGATATAATGTTGAAGGTGCAAATTTGATATTTGCCAGTTTCGTCAACACTTAGTGTTTTTTTGTATGTGGTGATATTTTGTCATTGAAGTTAAATGTTAAGCTGGAAATGTGTTTATTTTGGAGACCTTAATCTACTAGAGTGTATTAAAGTAGAAAGCTATAGATCAAATTTTAGGAAAACTAGATGAGATTATTAGAACAAAGAACTGATGATCAACCAGCCAGTCCAATATTTAAATCGTAGTTGGACAGTTGAGAATCTCATGGTTTATGTGTAGATTAACTATTTAAAGAAACAGTAATACATAAAGGCGATCGTTTTTCTTCTTCTTCTTCTTTTTGTTCTTTTTTTTTTTTTTTTTTTTTTTTTTACTTCAAACAAGATAACTGCAATCCCATTGGCTAATCGGCTGCGAAATCTAATAAGATTGCTGCAATATTTTGTACTTAGTACTTTGTAGGCAATGTACAAGTATAGTTCTTAACTTGGTAGCCCATGGCTGTGCCCGTCTCCTTTCTAATTTTATTTTATTTTATTTTTTTGTGGTGGTGGAATTGGATAGGTTTACAGCCGGACTTGCTGCAGCACTGTTGTTGTGGCCAACAATTACAGAGCAACTCCACTTGAAAAACAACGTTCATCACAATCTTAAAACAGAATGTCCCACTGCTAAGACCGGTCTCCTTGGTGGTGGTGCTTTTGTGTCCCTTGATTCAGCCCTCTTCTGGTTGGTTGCCCTTATGTTGGCTGACAATGCTAGAGAGGACTACTTTGAGGAGGTAGAAAATGATACTAAGGGTGAATACGGGCAGATCACCACAGCTCAATATGATTCTCAGCTAAGTCTGAAGGGAAGTGCGTGAAGTTTATGATGTTCAGCAAGAACAACTTTAAAAGTTAAGATGTCTTTCTCTTTGCTGGTTCAGACTTCAAATTTTATACTTAAAAGTTATCAGCTACTGCTCTTTAAGTTTTTATGCAATGAAAATCGAATTTGTAATTAATATTCATGACCATTCTCTACTTTTCGTTTTCTTTGTTTAGGTGGTTTATTGGGTAAATGTAGCATGCTTAACACTTTAGTGTTGCCATTCAATAAGGCTACTTCATTTGACTTATTTCGCTTTGTTGTATGTTTGGCTCAGGTGTGCTATCTGATTGCTTTTTAAAATATGATGCTATGAAGCATATGATGCAAGAAAAACCATAAAGAGTGATCTTATTATGAGACTCGGTGTTGAAAACAGAATCAAAGGTTTTTTTTTTTTTTTTTTTTTAATTATATATAAATATTTTTTCTAGTCCTAAACTTTTTTTTTTAAAAAAAAAATTGGTACTTTATTCTAAAATTCTCTTTTGTGAATCAAATAGTGGTGATTGATCATGATTTTATGTTCTTTAAAACAAATCTATAAGAATATTTGAAACTTCAAATCGTATAGGATTTCTATTTATGGTGGTAGCTAAATCAAGTGGAGTGTCCATTTATCTCCTGAAATTTTCTCTCTAATTCTCACAAAATAAAAGTTGGAGTTGGCTTGATTAAGCATTTCTGTGGCAATAGATGTATTTTTCATTATGGTTTAATATTTGAGGAACTCTGTTATCGGTTAATACCTGAGCGTTGAGTTCTCATTTCATTAATGGCTGTGCTCTTTTTGCTTCTCATGCTGGTGCTCGCTGTATTATTAGACCAGACAAAAGTCCAGCCCAACTCGAAAGCGAAAAATTGCTCTGATTAAGAGCTTATATACTTTTCTCAAATGTGGGAGAAAATTGATTTTTGGGATTCAACTTTTTAGTAATCAGTTTAAAGTCTTGTTATTTGTAATGTTTGTTTAATGATAGAAACGTTAGGAGTAAGTAAATAAATAAAGTTTTGTGTAATAAATTAATTGTAAATTTGAATTTTTAAAAAATTTTAAAACTGGGTAGTCAGAATTTTTAAAATGACACTTTAATATAAGTGAGAATATAATTTTTTGGATTCATATATTTTCAATTCCTGATAAAGGTAAATTATGCATAACTTCTTCTGGTTTCAAGGGTTTTTATATACATCTTTAGTTTTTTAAAAATCGCACATATTCCCTTCGTAGTTTCATTTTATTTATATATTTATTTTTTATATATGCTTCTCTTTCTTTAGTTAAACTTTAAAATATGATGGTCAAGATGATTTAATATTTTATAATGAGAAAAACACCCTCAATGTAAAATATAAAAAATAAAAAATAATTATTCCATTTATTTTGAAGTTATTTTATAAACAAATTATTTTTTCAAAAAAAAGAGAATAAACTATAAATTGCCATTTGACAAAATAATATTTAAATTTATTTATTTTAAAATTTGTTTTTTTTGCATATTGTTAGACTTAAAAGCAAAGTACACAAATTTTATTGAATTTTTACTTTTAACATTTTATATTGAGGATGCTAAATCTGGTAATAAGTTGCGTTGAATTATATTACACCTTATCATATAGTACTTCTATGAAACTTGGTTTAAATACAATCTATTAAATTTTTGTATAAAACTAGATAAAAGAAATTTGTTTGTCAAATTAGATAAAATCAAATTCATTTATCAAATTATTGTGCAATCTGTTATCTAATTTGATAAATAATTAAAATTTTATAATTTATACTTAATTAATTAATTTTTGTTTAAAAATTGAGGGTAAAATTATTTTTTAATATAATACATAAATTAATTTTTTTAAAAATTCTAAAATGATATATTTTTTGAAAAAATTTATTTTCTACTACTTATTTTCCTGAAATTTAATTTTCTCTGCACTCACAATTTTATCTTTCTAAAAATCATTCAAATATAAAATATATGTATATATTTTCAAAAAATGTTAAATTTCCCATAATTTTAACACATTCCTAAAGTCTAAAAAAGAATATCTAAAGTCCAAACACATCATAATTTTCTAAAGAATTCACTGGGCCACTAACTTTACTGTTATCAAAGGGGCAGAGAGAGAAAGGGAAGGAGGGGCGGATCTTCCATTTGGAAATTGATTCAGAGCATATATTCCTTTTAGAATCCTTTTTCAAAAAAAAAAAAATATATATATATATATATATTCCTTTTAGAATCAATTTTGAGATCTTCCCCTGCCAGTAGATTTTTTTTTTTTTTTAATGGAAAATATCGTTGTTTTGCGGGGAAATTAAGTAACGCTTCGTGAGTGCTTGTAATTTTATATTTTATTCAGGAGTTTTTGTTAATTAATTTTTTCATAAAACAGTATCTCTTCAAGGCTATGTTTCCAGTATTGAAATTTTCTCGAGAAAATTTCCGTTAAGACTTTCCCAGGAATGTAACACAGAGTCGGGGCCCTGTCATGTTCATGAAATATGATGGGAACCTTGGACATTTTTATTTTTGTGTTTGTGTGTGTGTGTGTGGAATTATTGACTGGAATATTCGGTGCCTATACATTTTGATTATTTGTGCTCTGTTTATTATTATTATTATTATTAATTATTTATAATGGGATTGCATGGATCGTTTTCTATATGAATTGACATAGTATTTATTTTGTACATTATTTTCTCTCTGGCAATATATATCTCAGATGTTAACGTTTTTATTAGTAGAATTTTCAGCTGGGGCAATGGCTGTTACAGTGAAGCAGATGTCTTTGATAGTGGCCTTTTTTGGTGTCTTGTCTTTCACATTTGGAGTTGTTGCCGAAAATCAGAAGGTGGCTTTACTTATACTATAGTCCCTAGTCAGTAGAAAATTTGATACTAAGTATTCCGGTAATTTTATTCTTATGTTTTTAATTATTGGCTGAAATAATAAATTACTTGTATTTTTATTAATTCTTATCAAGTTGTATAATCCTGATTCTTGCTGTCTATAAGAGATTGTTGATTACTCGTTTTTTATGTCAAACTTGGAGAAATAGTGAAATGACAACTTTTTTGTTTTCTCATTTTTGTTTATTGCAATATAAATCCCGATGAATCATGCAAAAATTTTGTTTATATCTGTCTGTAGTCTGTACCGATAGATGAGATGAACACCTATAGGGTAACTCTTATAATTGGAGAAATAAAGCAGATATGAGTCTTAATTTTCTATGAAAACATATGTAGTGTACTTATGTTTGATGTGGAGAAATAAAAACGAATAGATTTCTATTCGCATACTGGCTAAATTCTAGTTTGTTCCTTTTTACAGCCTGCATCTGGAACTGCAATCACAGGAAAAGGTGTTGTTATCTGCAAGTACCCATCTGATCCAACAGTTGTTTTAGGATATCTGTCCTTGGCATTTCTAATCGTATTGGATTTCTATCATTGTTTTACCCATACAAAGGAAAGTCCCTTCCATAAGCGGCTTTGTTCCAAAGCTCTAGTTTCGTTGTATTCTTCAACATTTCTTTGTAAGTATGTATTTATCATCTTTTCTCATGTTTCATTTGTTTCAATCACTTGTCGGTTGCAGCATTATCAAGCTGTTAACTTTGCCGTTTACTTGTCGGTTTCAGCATTATCAAGCTGTTAAATTTGCCGTTTACTTTACCTATCTTAAAGCACTGAACCTTGTTACAGAGGTCTGTAATTCTGGTAATCTAGGTGTCATATTTTATGCATACATAGATGGTTTGTGGTTGATAGTTGAGAATATAAGCTTACCTATCTTAAAGTTTTATGTTTTAGCTAGTGGGCAGGAAATCATTGTCTATTTTGTATGTGGTGATATTTTGTTATTGAAGTTAAATGTTAAGGCTGGACGTGTGTGTTTATTTTTGGAGGCCTTATAAATGGGAGTGCACTGCACAAGATTGAGTAGAAAGCAATTAATCAAGTTTTAGGAAATCTAGATGTGATTAAAAGTTGTGTGGTTTCCATGAAGATAACTATTCTAAGACACACTGATACATTACGGACGCCTTTTTTTTTCTTTTTTTTCTTTTTATACTTCAAACTAGATATCTGCAATCTATTGGCTAAATGGCTAGCAATCTAATAATATTACTCGAGTACTTTGTACTTGTACCAACTTACAAGTATAATTCTTAACCTGGTAGCCACTCCTCTCACTAATTCTGTTTTTGTTCTTGTTTTTTTAATGGTGGAATTGTATAAGTTTACAGCCGGATTAGCTGGAGCACTGTTGTTATGGCCTGCAATTACAGAGCAACTCCACTTGAAAAACAACATCCATCACGATCTTGAAACAGGATGCCCACACTGCTGAGACCGGTCTCCTTGGTGGCGGTGCTTTTGTGTCGCTTGATTCAGCCCTCTTCTGGTTGGTTGCCCTTATGTTAGCTGACAATGCTCGAGAGGACCACTTTGAGGAGGTAGAAAATGATCCTAAGTGTGGGCAGGTCACCACAGCTCAATACGATTCTCAGCTAAGTGCGAAGGGTGGTGTGTGAAGTTTATAATGTTCGACAAGAATAACTTAGAAAGTTAAGGTGTCTTTCCCTTTGGTGGTTCAATTTCATACTTATCAGCTACTACTCTTTTAGGTATTTATGTAATGGAAGTTGAATCTGTAAGTAGCATTCCTGACCATTCTCCACTTTTCATGTTCTTTCTTTAGGTGGTTTGGTGGGTATTTTGTAGCATGCTTTAACATTTTCGGGTGGCCGTTCCTGTGGCTTCTTTATCTTTACCTATTTCCCTGTGTGATCTGTTTGGCTCAAGTGTGCTGTCTACTTGCTTTTGAAAACATGGTGCTATAATTTGATGATGCCTATGGAGCCTATGATGCAAGAAAAACCATAGCAGTGATCTCAATTTATGAGACTTAATGTTGAAAACAGAATTAAAGTTTTTATTTTTTTTATTTTTTTTCCTTTTTTCCTAAATCTATATTGTTTTGAAAAATTGTCGTACCAATGATACTCCTTATCAACAAAGAAATTAGATGTATCCCCGTTTCCAAAATTTTTGTGGTAGAAGATGTTGACCGCACCAAAAATACATACACATTTATTTATATATATATATATAATATTTATTAAATAATATATATTTATATATTGGTAGCTGATATATTTATACAATTTAAATATTAATAAATAAATTTTTAAACAGATAAATAAATAAGAAATAAATTAAATTTACTTAGTATTTTAGTAAATCTAATATTTATTAAAAATATATATATTATAGATAATCTTAAATTATTTTTATAAAATATCTATTTACTCTTGATTTTTAAAAAATATAAACTATTTTCGCACCTCCTTTTGATAATAAATGCTAAGAAAATGCCAATCTATAACCCATTCCATGAAAATTACCAGGAACCAGCGATTACTAATAAAAGAAAAAAAAAAAATTACAGAACAAATTTGGAATTAAAATGAAAAAAGGGCTATTCAAAACCCTAGTCATGCGCTCCTCAACTGGTATTTAAACAATGCAATCTTTGTTTCCGTTGATATCGATCAAAAACCCTCCCAAACCCCTGAACCATTCTCTCTCACTCTCAGAGCCAAAAAAATAGAAAGAAAAAAAAAAAAAAAACAAAAACAAAAAAAGGAAAAAGAAAGAAAAAGAAAAAACAAAAATGCCGCTTGGAGAAAGGCCGGGTGACAAAAGCGAATCTCGCTACTGCGGTGTTGAAACAGAGTTCGACGATGATATTCCTAACCTCTTGACTTCCAATCTCTCTTTCGGTGCATTCGATTTCGTCGTCGCTCCTATGGTTTGTTTCTAACATTTCTTTCTTTGTTGTTGTTGTTGTTGTTGTTGTTATTGGTTTCCTTCATTTCCCTTCGATCATTGCCCAATCGTGGTGGCCAATTAGCCAGTCACATATCAGCTCTGCGAGCTGTTGAATTTGTGTGAATGGTCAGTAAGCTCACCAATAGAAATGCTCTGTTCGTGGTCTTTAGTAGTGGAGCTGCTTCGACTATGTGGCTTCATTCGAGGGCTACTAACTACATTCATATGATATGAATTGGTTATGTTTGTTATCATTAATTCAAGTTATCCGAATTTCATCGGAAGTGGGTTCAGATGGGTTAGAGCTTTATCTCTCAGAAATGATTGATGCGGTGCTTCAATGGAGAAAAGTGTGATTTGAGCTGTATAGTATTAATGGCTAGAAATTACTTTATTTTGTTTTTTCGTTTGTTTGTTTGTTTGTCTGGGTTCTTTGTTGCGCTTTTTTTTTTTTTTTTTGGGGATTAATTTGTGGGCATGTCATGTATGGTTCAGTTCTGAAAATTTGTGCGTGTTGGAGAAGATCTTATGTTGGGTTTTGATGTTAGTGAATGTGATTTGATGCTATTGATTTTCCTTATATCTTGGTGTATTTTATTGCTATCTTAAATTGCTTATGTAAATAGGCTTCAGGTGGCTAATTAGCCAATCACATGTAGCCACGTGGCTGGTGCTTTATGTGAATGGTCAGTAAGCTCACCAAAAGTGTCCTAGTGTTGGCGGCCTCTAATAGTGAATTTACAATTCGTGTTTCACTTTGAGGCTGTTAACAACATTTTTAAATCTGAAATCACTATTCCATGGTTTTACCGTTAACCATTCAGTTTCCTTTCTGTTTTCTTTCACTTGAGGTCCGAATGCAATCTACTATATGATTGCAATTATATGTAGATCAATGTTAAAATAATGAAACATATAGCTGCATGTGTTAGTTATATTTTTTTAATCTTATGATGTAGATGGATCCTTCTTATCGGCCAAGCTTAGTACATAAAAACAGCAGCGGATCTGTTGCTTTGCCATTTGCTGGGTCAGACTTGGTTTTGAGCCCTTCTCAATGGAGCAGACATGTTGTAGGTGGGAAACTTTATGAATGTGGATTTTACAGAGTGGGCAGTAATATGCTTGCTTTACACTTGTATTTTGGGCTTTTTTTCGAACTCTCATTCCTGATTCCTCTTAGTTATTGGGTTTCAATTCATTCAGGAAAGATTAGCTCGTGGATTGACTTGGATTCAGAAGATGAAATTCTTCGGGCTGATTCTGAAACTACTTTGAAGCAAGAGATTTCATGGGCTTCTCATCTCTCCTTGCAGGTGTGCATTGGGTAGCATTGGAATGACTTTGCAGCTACATTTTGTTTTATAGTATTTTATATTTTTGGGACAATATAATATGTTCAAGTGAGCCTGTAATGAAATTTTGTGTATGAGTGAAATCACACTCAACAAAGTGGAACAGTGAATTTTGACTTTGTAATTAATACACTAGAAATTTATTTAGCTCATTGAATCTAAGTTGTTGTATTTTTGTCAGAAAACTTTCAAATTCTTTGTTAAAGAATACTTTTAAGCAGTTATGATTTATGATTAAATAATATTTTTAGCTAAATGTCTGCAGATAAAAACTTAGTGTCATTTAACCATTTTACAGTTTAAGGTTTTTTACCTCTCAATCTACTACCAATTGTGTACTAGGCTGAAAGGCTTAGCATCTACGACCTTTATCAATTTTTTTTCACTTTAAGAGCTCCTCTTGTTAAGCAGAAATACATCTAACATATTAGCTATTGATGAGTTCAGTTTTCTTTTGTCCAAATTAGCATTGACTGAATGTTGAGAAAGGACGAAAGAACTCTAACATGAAATATGTTGTTAAAGTGTCATATTCTATCTGTTTGTATGTAAAAGTCATTAGCGTTATTCATTTAAAGTTGCATTTGTTAAGATATGATGGTTTAAGTATGCACACATATTGCAGGCATGCCTTCTTCCTGCTCCTAAGGGAAAGTCCTGTGGAAATTATGCTAGATGTGTTAATCAGATCTTACAGAACCTAAACAATATGCAGGTACCATTCTTAGTTCAAATTCATAATCAGCAAACTATTCCACTTTTTGCCTTTTATACTTTTCCTTGCTCATTTATCTCCTTTGTCCTTATTTCATTGTTAAGTTGTGGCTTAGGATTCCATTGGTGAAGTCTGAGGATGACAGCATGGATGTAAACTCTGATAATTTGGTGAGCAAATCTTCTTTCACGTTTAGCTTTAATCTTAACTGTAGATGTATGCTTTTTATAGAATTCCAACTACTGAGGCATGTGACCTTCACTGACCCTGAAGAATGATGACCTTTCTGTTGTGATTCTTGTGTTTCCTTTATCGAGTTGTGAAGGAGTGGTTGGTAAATAAATGCTACGAAGCATATAGAGATATATTGGACGAGAGCTTCCCCTTTGCAAGTTGAAGAGTTTTCAAATTTTAATGCAATATTGTTTGGATAAACTTGAGGCTTTATGTGCACAAATTTCATGTCTTTGTGAACTAATCTAATTTTTTTTTTCTTTTTTTAATCAATGCAGATTGACTCTTGGGAGATTTGGAATTCATTCCGGTTACTTTGTGAACATCACAGTCATTTATCAATTGCCCTTGACATTCTGTGAGTTTGACAAACCTATGATTCATTCTCTTTTTTATAACTTAACTAATTCATAAGTATAGTTACTTTTGACAGCATCATATTCTTGAATTGCCATTTACAATCCTATTTTTTTTCAATAATTTTTTTATTAGGACTTCACTACCATCCGCAAACTCACTTGGACGTTGGTTTGGGGAGTCTGTTAGAGCAGCCATAATTAATACTGATGTAAGGAATAATATATAGGGGTGCATTGTGTGTTTTCAAAAGATTTAATTTGCTTGCTACATGATATTTCTGTCATTGCCTAAATTATGACATTGCTATTATCTATTTGCCAGGCCTTTCTAACAAATGCACGGGGTTATCCATGCTTGTCCAAGCGGCATCAGAAACTAATTACTGGTTTTTTCAATCATTCTGTACAGGTATTATTGGAGAAGTTTTTAGATGCATTATTATGTTTCTGATAACAGTTTCCCTTCCCTATACTTCTTTTACCCTCAAAAGTTTCCGTAAATAATTATTTTTGAATGTTATTGGCTACATTATACCAATTAAACTCTAGAGGTGTTCATATTGGCCTATCCTTATTTTTTCTGATGCAGAAGCCACTTTTTTTTTTCTTTTTTTTTTTTTTTTTTTTTTTTTGTGTGTCGTAAATTTTCCTTTGAACATTTTGTTTCTGTTCATTTGGTCATTGTGCCAAAGTTGAATATCATTAATGCTCTCTCTCTCCCTCTTTCTCTTTCTCTCCCTCCCTCTCTTTCTCTCTCTCTCTCTCTCTCTCTCCCTACAATTAAGTAATCGTTTTGGATTATGAAACTGTGTCTGCTTGTCATTATTATTTGGTGTTAATTTGGACATGATAGTTGCTCTTTACTTGAAAACTTTACCATTATTTGACACTGGAAATCTCTTCAGATTGTAATATCAGGAAAACTCGTACACAGGCTTCCCAAGGGAAACACAGCTGTAGCATCTAATTCTGATGGCAATAATGTTGATGGTAAGCAGGAATTTTTGGTTGAAATGCATGTCCATATTGCATAGGCAGTGATTGTTGCAAAAAAGTTTGCAATAGTTTGTCGAGAGGACTAAAACATTTATAAGTATTTTTGGTTCTTATTATAGATTTATGTGTCAATTGTGGTTCTGTATTTAACAACTTATTTTCTTATTAGCTGAAATGCTGAATCTCCTTTGATATATTTTCTTATTAGCTGAAATGCTGAATCTCTTTTGATACTTCTTTGTGTCGTTTTATATAGACTATCCTTGCCATTTCAGGTGGGCAGGGACATCCCTTGAGGCCATATTTGGATTACATTGCTTATCTCTATCAACGGATGGATCCTCTTCCTGAGCAAGAACGTTTTGAGGTAGGTTTTGTCTTCGTTATGTATCTCGCTGATAGTATGCTTATCCCTAGTACTCTTTTATAACCATCAGTCTTTTATGCCAGCTTGGTTACAGGGACTTTTTGCAGTCACCCTTACAGGTGCTTTCTCCAACCACTACCTTCTAATATAAACGTTTTAGTTGCAATTTTTCTCTGCAATTCTTCATCTTTGTTTGAATATTAAATGCTTTGTCGTTTCATTCTTGATACTGATTTCTTTCCTCTTTATCGTGATCACAAGTTGCATTGTTTTTGCAATTAAACTGCAGCCTCTCATGGATAATCTAGAGGCTCAAACCTACGAGACATTTGAGAAGGACACAGTGAAATACATTCAGGTATAAATATGCATCTGGTGAAATAGATGTGGAAGAGGATCGTTCTTCTTTTATCTACATTATATGTTTATCTGGGTTAAGTAATTTACACATCTTTTGTGTCAACCTTTATGAATGAAATGCATTTTTCTTTTCTTCTATATAAGGAAAAAGGAGTCAAATTGAAAGAATATTGTAATGTTATTTTATATTAATTTCTCTTGCTCATTTCTATTTTCCTCTTCCTACTGTGTTCATCATGAGGCACATTTTTTATCTAGTCCATTGATTCTCTAACGGTACTGATGTTCTTTATACATAAATTGTAATCACATGCTTTTATTTTGGTAGTACCAAAGAGCAGTTTGTAAAGCTTTACTGGACAAAGTTCCAGAGAAAGAGGCGTTGACAACAACTACTGTAAGCTGCTCAGTTTACTGTTGCCTTTTCCATCTATTTAACTGTTATTTAATAAGGTTAGACAAACTTTTTATATGAGGGATTGTAATTGTTTTTTTCTAAAATTTTATTTGGCTAGGTATTGATGGTTGTAGGAGCAGGACGTGGACCTCTTGTCAGGGCATCATTACAGGTCTATTCCTCTATCTTCTGCATGTTAAGTAGTAGACTGTATTATGCAACTTGAGGCAACAGTCTGCATGTTTTAGCACTGCAACTTTTTTTGCCTGCATTTCTAATCCCTCATGTTCTTTAATAGGCAGCTGAAGAAACAGGGCGCAAGCTTAGAGTCTATGCTGTTGAGAAAAATCCAAATGCTGTGGTTACCCTTCATGTGAGTACAGCTTCTTGTTATTATATTTGAAATGGTGAATCCATGGAAAGATATTTTGTTGAGAAGTAATGTTATATTTTCTTAAATAGTTTCATAAAGTGCTATATTGGTAACCGCTTGATTTTTGTCTTCTTGTTGGACTATCTTGCATATTTTAGAAATTAGCTAATGTTTTGTTTGTTGAAGCAGGGCTTGGTTAAACTAGAGGGGTGGGAAAACATTGTTACTATAATTTCCTGTGATATGCGTCATTGGGATGCTCCAGAGAAAGCTGACATTTTGGTATGATAGTACTCTTAGCATTAATTATTATTATTTTCTTGGGTACTTATATCCTGTAGTTTTCTGATTACTTTATTTCCTCTTGGTTTAGGTTAGTGAATTGTTGGGTTCTTTTGGTGACAATGAGCTGTCTCCAGAATGTCTTGATGGAGCCCAGAGATTTCTGAAGCAAGATGGAATCTCCATACCGTCGTCGTATGTGAATTTTTCCTTATTCAAGCATTTGTATGTTGTGCATATCTTCGGCCAAGTTTGAGTTGGCTACCTCTTGTGTCAACTGGAGGGTGGACCTTCTTATGTTGATGTGAGAGCTGTCTCTTTAGATAACTGAAGCGTTGAGATGTCTTGTGCCACTGGAATCTTGTCCATTTGATCTCTGAAATGAACGAGATTTACAATGTATCTTACTTTATAAAGTCTTCTTAAGGGTTGTTTGGTGACTACTGGTTTCAGGTTCGTTGAGGTCATTTCAATCCTTGAAGATTCTGTTAAACGCCAATTGCAGCCATTTAACCTAGTCCTATTTTTGATAATGGAAACTTTTGAAATGTCTTTTTGGCACAAGCCTTCATCTAATTTGCATGTCTCCTTACACATAGATTGCTTCAAAGATGAGGTTACTGAACTCTTTCCATATTCTGCAAGTCAAATCATATATCTATTAGTTCAATCCTTGGGTAATAGTTGCACCATAGTATCGCTTCATCAATTAGTAGCTGCTTCAAAGGTAGGGAGGTATTTACTGATGATCTAGACATCTGGTTGGGCACAACAAATTCCTTTTTGGGTAATTGTTGCACCATAGTGTTGCCCCATTAATTAGTATCTGTTCAAAGGTGAGGTGGTATTTGCTGATGATCTAGACATCTGGTTGGGCACCTCAAATTCCTTTGTAGTCTGGTCAACTATCATTCATGTATTGCTTTGGAAATCAGTTGTTTGATTTTAATTCCACATTAGTGGTTTTATTCAACATGTTAAATATGCTTTTTTCAGGTACACAAGTTTCATCCAACCAGTGACAGCTTCAAAGCTGTACAATGACGTATGTCTCTTGTGTTTTTTGGTGAAATCCACGGCTACATTCTGCTTCAAGCATTTCATAAGAACTTATCATGGTTATGTTACAGGTTAAGTCGCATAAAGATGTTGTACACTTTGAAACTGCATATGTTGTCAAACTACACAATGTTGCAAGGCTTGCCCCTACTCAACCTGTGAGTTCCCTCCTCTCCTATGGATGGTTTGTCCTAATTTGTTAAAATTACTAGGACTTTGCTTATCTGCTGATGCTAATTTTGCTTCATTTGTTAATACTGGCTGTATTTGCAAATCATCCTCATGGAACTATTATTTACAATTGCATATTCTGTCAAGGAATCTTGAGATTGAGATTAGTTGCTATCTGCAACTCATGTCTTTTTTTACTTTTTACTTGCACAGGTATTCACATTTACTCATCCAAACCACTCAACTGAGAGAAGCAATGACCGGCACAAGAAGCTGCGGTTTGAAATGCCTAATGATACTGGGTCAGCAATGGTTCATGGTATGTGCTGGGATGGTTATATTTTGCAAAATTTAATTGGAAATCTATCTGTAGCCTTTTTAATTTTGATGGTGCGAGGAAGGATCGAATTACCAGCTTTCTTTTCTTTCCTCACCCTATGCCATTCCTGATTTTCCATGTTTTCCACTTTTAAGTAATTTTCTGTGCATCAGAGATAGGGGTTTGGTAAGATTGTTTTAAATCAATGTCAGGCACAGCAATTAGAATCAGTAAGTCGTATAGTTAAGGGGTGAAAAATCAATCTTGTACTTAAACTCATTCATTCACTCGTAGGATTTGCTGGCTATTTTGATGCAACATTGTATAAAGACATACATCTTGGAATTGAACCATCAACAGCAACACCAAACATGTTCAGTTGGTAAGGCTTTTGATCTCCTTTTATTCTAAGCGTGCTGGTGAAGGCTTTTGTCCTTTATGTAAGATGCAGTCTCTCTGGTAGACGCTGCTTATGTGTTCAAAAACTTATTTGAGGTCCAGAGATTTTGTTCGGGTTTATTTCTGGCTTCTTCTTCCTGAACTATTAAAATGGGTCCTGTGTGTATTACTGAATTCCACTTCTGATTATTTATATCGGTCAGGTTTGCAATATTTTTCCCGCTAAGGACACCAATCTGTTTGCATCCTGGTTCTTCTCTTGAAGTACATTTTTGGCGTTGTTCTGGTCCTACTAAGGTAAACTTTTATCACTAAACCATTTGCTTTTTCCCATCAATTTCTTATTTAGCCTTTGCCAAAAAGGAAGATACCGTTGCAATGTTAATAAACAAAGGAAACATGGGAAATGAAGAGATTTCTTGCTTTCCATGAACGCACGCGGTGTGTCACAGTTTTTGAAATCCTACTCTTATCTCTGTGTCAACATTTTTGAGGTTCTTTCGCTTGCTTATTTTCCTTGTCTTTTTTTATTTGTATGGACTTATGATGCGTTTGTATGGAATTACGATGCAGGTTTGGTACGAGTGGGGTGTAACATCGCCCACCGCATCGCCCATTCACAACAGCAACGGACGCTCGTATTGGGTTGGCCTCTAGTTAATTTTACACGGTTGGGTCGTCTGAAAATGGGAGAAAATGATATCATGCATTCCCTTATGCAAGAAAGACGTTTTAATTTATGATCTTCCTAGCAAATCCATTACACATGATAGTTCTCTTCCCCACAGGGCCACAAGTGATGTTGGTGAATAGTTGTGGTGGTCCAGAGAGCTCGGTAAACTGTACCTAGTCGTGTGCTTTTACAATGTCAACCAATAGTGATGATGTATTTTAAAATGTTGAAAGATCATTTTTCTGCTTTTTTGTAGCCATAAAATGAAATTTTTGACACGGGATTTTGTACTTGCATTTACCACAGAAAAGGGTTAAAATGACCTCAGTTTTTTGTCAACCGGAGCTCGTTATTTATTTATTTATTTTTTTTAATCGGGGATTGGAGATTAGTTGGACTTTTTCCAATTTGGGCCTTGCATTTGGATGTAGTCATTATTTAACGAGCCTATTTGGGCGTGATGTTGCTACCCAATTGTATTAGGCTAAATGGTTTTTTTTTTTTTAGGTGAACGCTAAATCGGCTTCTATGATAGTAGCAATTAAAATGACAATCAATTTTAATGGGTTGAAAGTACTTTTAAGAATGTTTTTAATTTAGCAAATTAAAAAATTGATTGAAAATGCGTTCTTAAACGTGATTTGAAATTATAGTCGAGAAAAAACGAAAAAAGGTCATTTGAAATTTAAAATTATAGGATGATTGATTTATGGAATAAATATAGGAATAAAATGCATGTTTAATAGATATATTTTTTTTAATATTTAGTATGGTAAATATATTTACATTTAGAGAATAATAATTTTTTTTAATAAAATTTTAGAGTTTTTGTTTTTATATTTTAATTTAGTTAAACTTTAAAATATGTTATTATGTTTAAATTTATATTTATTATCATATATTAAAAATATATAAATAAATATAAAATTTAATTTTTGATTAATTTATATCAAATTTAAATATTTTTAAAAAAATATTTATAAAGGTTAAACTTTTATTTTAAATTAATATTTTCATTATATATATTTTCTTTTCCATTTTCTATTCCCTGTTTTTAAGAATTTTTATTAATTAATTTTTCTTTTCTTATTTAATTAGGTTTTTTATTATTTTAATTTTTTAATATTGTTTGGTATTGTTTTAGTTTATTAATATTGTTAGGTAGTTTTATTACAAATAAATGTATTGTAACTCTTTCAAATAATTAATTAATAATATAAGTATTTTTATGAAAGATATTTTTTTGATTTTATATTATGTCACTCTTGGAGTTTTTTTTTTTCTCCAGTCCAATTGACGAAGCTCGCTTGATGAGTTAGTGTATCGATGTCGCTATCTGGATCACACCAAAGATGCTGTTCAAATATGGGTTTGTTGTGTGGTGTTTTTCAAAACTTTACACCATATATCCATTTTTTAGCATTAGCATATTCAGTGCAATCATACCAAGATTAAGATTAATGCATTGAGATCTCATTACAATTTCGAAATTAAACATACCTGAAAGAAATAGAGTTTATCTTTTAATGCTTAAAACTAAAGTTAGATATAATGCTTAAAATTTCAAAAGAAAATAATTTCTATAATTGCTAATATAATAATAGAGTTTATCTTTTAATTTTTATTTTTTTTTCTTACCCATCTATCTTATACCATATTTAAATATTCAATTTTTAAATATTTAATTTTTAATTTTTTAAAGAAACTCTTCATTCAAATTTAATGAAATATTTGATAAATATAAAAAAATTGAAGAAAATAGGATCACAAATAATTAAATAAATTTACACATAAAAACTAAAATAATAAAATTATATTTAAAAAAATATAAAATTAATTTTTTAAAATATAATTATTAGATCTATTTTCCCTTTTAATTTTTTATATTATAATCTTTATTTTCTATGAGGACACATAAATTTCTTCTTTTAAAAAAACGAACAAAATTTTTTTATTAATTTTTTTCTACCTTACTACGAACTTTTAAATTCGTTACCACTACACAAACGCCCCGTGAATATTTATCACAGTACGGGTATATGAAAGAAAAAGAAACTCGGAATCAGGGACATAAATAGCAGACTAGGGATTCTATCTATTTCTTGAATTTGCTTTCTCGTTTTTCTTCATTAATTCTCTATAAGAACCTTCCCGATACCGAAATCCAAAAAATTCAGACGGTTCGTTCAAATTTTCGGAGTCGAAGTTGGGTTGAGATCGGGATTTTGGTTTGGCTGGTTGTGTTGTTTTTTCTAATCGGGAATTGAACGTCGGCGGCGTGGAAGGGAAAAGAGAGCGAGAGCGAGAGCGAGATGTACAACGGGATAGGATTGCAAACCCCAAGAGGGTCTGGTACGAACGGCTACATCCAGACCAACAAGTTCTTCATCAAGCACAAGACCGGCAAGGTCGCCATCAACACCAAGGGTTTCGATGAGGACCAGGGCACCGCCGGCGTGTCGAAGAAGCCCAACAAGGAGATTCTCGAGCACGACCGCAAGCGTCAGATCGAGCTCAAGCTTGTCGTGCTTGAGGACAAGTTGATCGATCAGGGTTTTACGGATTCAGAGATTGCCCAGAAGCTTCAGGAGGCTCGCGCAACTTTGGAAGCCGCTGCGGCTTCTGAGGAAACCGGTGTACCCACTGCGATTTTCGTCGGTGATAAGAAGTAATTTCTCTCTTGGTTTCTCATAAATTATGGAATTTGAAAAAGAAGAAAAAAATTATTAGTAATTTATCTGCGATATTGTGCTTGTTGTGGTTTGAATTTTATGGATTGGAATAAAAATTTTATTATTATTATTATTATTATTTTTTATTGTTTTTGTTATCGAACATAGCGAACAACAAATAATCTGATGGAAATTGAAGAATATGACCTGGAAAAGTGAGACACAATTTGAAATTGTAAGAATTAAATTTGAGTGGGTAATATTTTATAATGAATTTGGCGATCACCTAGGTGATTATAGATTTAACCATCTTGATAGAATAGATGTTTTGAGTGCTTTTATTCATTGGCTTTTTTAGGTTTCCATGCCTTTTGTATGACTTTGGAATATTAATTTTAATACCATATGGGTTTTTGCTCGATCAGGGTTTCAGACACACAAACGCATCAAATTGCTGCTAGAAAGGAGAAGCAGATGGAGACATTAAGAGCTGCTCTTGGAATACGTTCGTCTGAACCTGATGAACAAAACACTGATGAGATTGAGGATGGACCAAACAATGGTCGGAAGAATGATTTGGATTATAATGGCAAGCATCATGAGAGGTCTGAGCATGCTTTTTTGGATAGGGGCTACTCTAGGAAGAAGGGCATGCTTGAGAATCAAAAAGCTGAAAAGGATGATAAGAAAAAGAGTTCTAGGGAAGAAAGCAGGAAGAGGAGGCATGGTGATGATTCTTCCGATACAGATGGCAGTGCTAAGCATTCAAAAGCAGTTAGAAAAAAACACCACAGAAGTAGCCGGTTGAGTGATGATGAAGATGATTCTGATATTAGCATTGACAGAAAGCGCAAGGTTACAAAGAAGAACAAGAAAAGTAGGAGTGAGAGCGAGACAGAGAGTGAGAGTGATGGTTCTGATTCTGCTGCCAGTGATAGCAGCATGAGTGAGGAGAGTCCCAGAAGGGAACGCACGAAGTACAAAAGATCTCATAGGAGGAATGATTCAGATGATGGTTCTGATTCTGATTCTGAAGATGGCTCATTGAAGAACAGGACTCAACGGGGGAAGCAGCGCTCTAGAACAAGCAGAAAGCATGGTTCTGGTGATGATTCTGATTCAGATGAAGGCTTGTTGAGAGATAGGACTCAAAAAGGGAAACAACACAGTAAAAAAAGACATGATTCAGATGATGATTCTGATTCTGATTCTGAGGAAGGCTTAATTGAAAATAGGTCTCAAAAGGGGAAGCAGAACAGTAGAACAAGCAGACAACATGATTCTGATTCAGATGAAGGCTCACTGAGAAATAGAACTCAAAAGGGAAAGGAACACACTAGAACAAGCAGAAGGCGTGATTCTGGGGATGAATCTGATTCTGAAGATGGCTCATTTAGGAATAGGACTCAAAAGGGGAAGCAGCACACAAAAACAAGCAGAAGGCATGATTCTGAGGATGAATCTGATTCTGAAGAAGGCTCATTTGAAAATAGGACCCAAAAGGGGAACCAGCATGCAAGAACAAGCAGAAGGCATGATTCTGGGGATGAATCTGATACTGATAATGATCTGAAAAAGAAGACCAGTCGAGTTGTGGAACAGAGGAAAGATCGTGGTAGTTGCAGGACGGTGAGTGATGATTCTGATGCTGAGGATGACAGTAGATATGGAAAAGGAAGCAGAAGTGAAAAGTTGAGGAAAACAGATACTGAAATAACTGAGAGAAGTCGAAGAAGTAATAAGAATAATACTAAGGATGGATTTGGGGCTTACAATGAAGAGGAGAAACATAGAAGTAGGAGGCATGATACTGATGATGAGGAACTTGATTATGGTAATGGTGGGAAAGCCCGGAAGATAGATATGGAAAGATATAAACCAAATGAACGAGGTTCAGTTTCTCCAACTAATAACAGTGATAGCTACGATAGTGATTCTCGTGGAGGAGATGACAAGTATGATTTCAGTACTGGTGACTGTGACAGGGACTATAAATACAAAAAGGCTTACAAGAATAAGCCTATTATTGATAGCAGGAGTGGACATGGAGATAATATGAACAAAAGAAGGGAGCGAAGTAGCCATGGATCAAGTCCAGAAGAAAAGCAAATTAGTTCTAGTAAAGTTGGAGGTGATGAAATAAGGAAGGAAAGAAGCGGTTTAAATGAAGATAATGTGTACCGAAACAAGAATGATAAATATGCTGGATTGGATAGATTTGGAGGAGGGCATGATGATGTGACTGCTGAACCAGGGGGCAGAATTTATAGCAGGGAGGATGATTCATGTCATGGCAGTAAGAGGATTGATAGGGATTATGAAGAGCGTGGAGAAGGCAAGAGGCAAATCAGGAGTGAAGAGGAGCATAGAGGAAGAAAGCATGGAAGAGATGAAGCGGAGCATGGAGTGAGAAAGCGTAGAAGAGATGATGAGGAGCATAGAGAGAGAAAGGATGGAAAAGATGACAAGGAGCATAGAGAGATAAAGAATAGGAAAGATGAAGCGGATGATAAAGGAAGAAGAGATAGAAGAGATGAAGAGGATTACAGAGGGAGAAGAGATCAAGAGTACAGGGGGAGAAGAGATCAAGAGGAGTACGGGGGGAGGAGAGATAGAACAGATGAAGAGGAGTACAGAGTGAGAAGAGATGGAAGAGATGAAGATGATTACAGAAGGAGAAGAGATGGAAGAGATGAAGAGGAGCAGAGAGGGAGAAAGCATGGAAGAGATGAAGAGGATGATAAGTATCGAAGACATGGAAAAGATGATGAAGAGCGAGAGGGTGGAAGTAGAAGCCATGGAAGAAGAGAGGGAGAAAGGGGGTATAGAGGCGATGAGAGGGATAGACAACTGGATTACTCCAAAAGAGCAAGATATGATGATTCCAGGTCAAGTCAGAGGAAAAGGTAATTCTGCTTTCATAATGTAGCCGCTACGTATCAAGGTATGATACTTGCCTCTGCTTACTAAACATGCAGTGTCAAAAATCGGTTATTCTTTGTTCTGTTTGTAAGTTGTTTTAGTGTTTTTCCCTGCTTTTTTTGGTTTTAAGTTCACTATGCTGGTTGTGTATTTATTATGGACCTCTGTTTTTTTTTTTTTTTTTTTGGGGTCCTGTTAAAGCAAGTTTCCTTGCATTTATTTCAACGTCTTAAGGTACATATTTATGAGGGAGAGCTGGTGGTCGTCACTTCTTGTTAGTTATTGCCAACTTATGTATTTATACGAAATATAAAATCCTATAAAGAAGAAACTAAGACCTTATTGTTTCAATCCTGCCAAATGTGAGCGGTGGCATCCTCTTAATTTTCTTTTTTGTTTTGATTAATTAGATAGCATGAGTATCTGTATTTGAATTTTGTCCGTTTAAGTTTCATTTATCTGCTATTCAACTTTTTCTGTCACGGTTTTCTGAATTGAACGAACTACCTTGTGTTATCTTTCTATTATTCGCCTCAGAAATTTGGTGACTTTGCTGAAATTGAATGTGTTCTTGCAGTGTTCATCATGTCAAGAAGTGGTCGAGGAAATCGTGAAGCTGAACCATTTATGCCTACTACACCTACCAAGGATGATAACGACTATGATGATTGTGTGTCAAATTTTTTTTAAGTTTTTTTAGTAGAATCTTGTTTTTCAGATTGTATTTCAGTATTTGTAATGTGTGTTTTGATTTTCTTATGGAAGATGTTATATTTTCTAGCCTTAAAATGGAATTACTGAGATTTGCAGTTTCTACTTTCTGGGCGAAATCCAATTTTGGATGTAATACTTTTTCGGAATTTTAAAAATTGGAAACTACCGAAATAGCTATTTTAGAATCCCTGGTTGAACGTTCTTATGGCATCATGGTTCTTGTGGATTCTGTAAAAGTTTTATTCCCAGATTCATTTTAGCAACATCGCTGGAAATATTGGTGTCACTTCTTTTTTCCTTTTTATTTTGTTCATGCAATTCCAATTTTTATGTTTACTATTATTATTATTTTTCCAAAAGTAGCTTTGTACAGGTAAGATTTTGGCAACAATCCAATCTTGTCAAACCCAACAATTCGATTTTGTTAATTTACCACGGTTCTTGGGCCATGGTCTATCTGGTCAACAATAAGTCAAAAACTCTTTCCGCGCGAATGGAAAAATAATAATAATAATAATAATAAATAAAGTTCGTCTTTTTTGAAGTAAATATAATGGGAGGTTTAATTACAATAATACAGACAAGAAGCTTTGTTCAAGAACCTAAAAGGATGCCAACTTGACTGCATGTTACAATCAATGGTTTAATATTTAAAGACAATCTATGAACCAAAAAATTATGATAAAAGAATGCTAAACCATACAATGCCAAAACATAAACCGGTAAGAATCAGTGGCTTCAAGAATGCAAAAACTCCATGGCAATCAAGAAATTTGGGCATGGAAGTCATTCAGTAAATTACACTTGGGAGGTTCACAATGGTGCATAAATTCAGAGTCACCCTCCAATCCGTTGGCACCATAACTGCTAACAAGGTAAGGAACACAGGAAAGATCTTTAGAGACGGTAAAATATATATATATATATATATAGAGAGAGAGAGAGAGAGAGAGAGAGAGAGAAAATATAATGACATTGAAACCAGCTAAAATTTCAGAATGGTTAATTTCTGTCCAAATGTAAGGTAAATGATCTTCTTTCTTAACATATAATAACATATCTTCTTTCTTCTAGAGAGGTAAGGGGTTGGGGGTGTTCCTGTCAACGAACAAGTAAATTTTCTTAGTAGGAGTTTTGGAGCAACAAATATGAATACAAGGAGGGGATATTAAGACCAACCGATCAGCAAAGAATGTAAAGTTTAATACACTCAGATTTTAAGCACTATGAATGAGTTTTTGTTGATTCTAACAGGAAAAAGTAAGGACATCGATTATAGTTTAAAGAGCTTGCTAGAAAAATGAAATGTCCATAGGCTGAAGAATTTACTTACCACTGTATAAATGAAGAACCATCATGCCAAATGATCTAACTGCTGGTGAACCCATTTGCCATAATCTTGCAGTAATTGTTGCATAAGCAATGGTACTAGCCTATCCACCAAAGCTTGCATCATTCTGTATATCATTACATATCCACAGCTTGAATGAAGGTGCTAGTAGTAATTCTGGTCAAAGAGAATCATAAAATTCTAGAGGAACAAAAAGATGCAGCTTTAATACAATGATTTAATTTTTAATTTTTCAATTTTTCAGGCTGTTTTCTTAATGAAAACTCAGAATGAAGAAGCTGCTACTTGACCTTGGGATAATCCAATTACTTCACTCGAACATCATAGACATCATCATTTAATGGGCATTGTTATGTGATATTTTGTTCATGGTCAAGTTTTAGTGCAACAATATCAAGAAATGTAAGTGTTGTGGTTATAGTTATTTCTTGACCATCTAATCCTAGCATAGTCTGAGTGCTGACCAAACTACAAAAATATTCTAATGTATTGCTTTATAAGATTTTAGTTTTCATGCATCTTCTAGGTATCTGGGGAGAAGCAGAGGAACCAATTTATGAAAATAGTGGATTTTCCACAACTAGTAGGCTTACATACCAGCTATTCAATCTAACACGCTACCTAACAATACAGCACTCCAAACTATTAGTTTAGATTTCAAATACATACCCATAACAGAACTACAAATATGCTGATTATGGGAAGAAATTATGTTATGCAAAAGATAGCTTATGAGCAAACTTTTATTGCAGAGAGCTGTATGGTAGGCTATTATCCTAGCAATGAGATACACAAGGCGTCAAAAGATAGAATTCAGAAATGAGCTAATAAAACACAATTAATACAGTTATCAACTTACTTACAAATTTCCGGGACGCTCAACTGCTGATGCCGGCATCATGGTAAAAGGGCGTGTGTAGATCTGCAAATGACAGGAAACATTTTTAATATACTTAAGACAGCCTCTTCCCAGGCTAACACATATTCCTTTAGGGGAAGTCTTACAACCTCTAATGTCAGATTCAGTTTTACGTCAACCTCCAAATATGATTCCAAATCATCTCTGTCCCATGTCATGTGATTTACCATGAATGCTGCAAATGTAAAGAGAAAACTAAAATAAACTTTTATAAATGATCATAACGTGGTTATCAACAACAAGCACAATGCTTTGCAATGCACAAGATCTTCCGGAAAACATGTTGAAGTTCCAACGAGACTGAGTAACAAGAGCATTTTCCTTTATTTTATAATTTATTCCTCAGTGTAAAGACAACACATAGGTAATAGGTCAAAAGGCACTCAATCTAACATATTATTAATTGCTGGGAACAATGTTTGAGGACTGAAAAATCTCAACAATCCATGAGCATCTATTAGGTAAGAAAGTCAGTTTTTACTTTCCAAACCCAGTTTTGTTCAGATAAAGGTCATCACTCTAAAATCTAGACAAAAGTACAGCTAGTTACTCCTTTAAAGAAGCTTTCCGCGAGACTTATATGTACCTGAGAAATGGTTGTTTTGTTGTTCCAAGATTTCTGAACCCTCAAACTGCATATCATATTGTCAAAATTTCAAGAAATAAATATGAGATTGATCATCTTGAGGAGATTTTACTACAGGGAGTATATTCTAAAGCAAATTATGCAGCCATAGCCTGCAATATTAGGAATCTAAAATGATGGATACATGAACAACTTAGACAAAACTGGAGTGCATGGAATACAGGATAGCTGATCAAAGTTGTGGATGACTTTAAAGTCACTTATATGCAAATCTTCGTTAAAATTCATTATCAATTTTATGAAACTAAGAATTTGCTGCATAATAGTTTATGTTTTTCCTGGAAACTTTTATCTTCTCCATGTTATTCAACAATTTGAACTAGAGATGGCACTTCACCTTACAAGAAAGCATCTCAACAGTACAATTTTCTATTGTTTGGGTTACTCGTAAGTCCAGCACTGGGGCTGCTTCAAAGTTTAAAAATTGAACTTTTTGCAGAGTGCACCTACACAAGCAAGAAGTTCATGCTTTTAAACGAGATAACTTAATAAAAATGTATACTCACAAAACTCTCCCGAATAGAAGGCATTCTTCCCATGGAAACAAAGAAAAGGCCCCAGTAAAATCCCTTTCACTAAACACATCAAAATGAATCAAAGACTCAAACAGGAAATATTTTGGCATTTTCATTCAGTTTGTTGAAGAATAACAACAGCAATATTCATCCTACTTACATGGAAATCCAACAAAGAAGTAGGAAAGTACGAGGATCTGTAAGTGTTGGTATCCATGGAAAGCATTCTTCACATTTCCTTGTATTTAGTCAAGCAGGGAATTATTTTGGTATTTTCATCCAATTCCTTAAGGAATAACAACAACAATATTCATCCCACTTGCATGGATAACTAAAATATCGATACCTAATGATTAAATTAAGCAAAAAATAAACCAGAAACGAAACAAACGAGAAGGAAAATAGTAGGACCTGTAATTGTTAGCATCAATGGATTGGAAACTTTTCAAGGCACTAGTATTTAACATGGCCTCGATGCCAGATGGTTGGCTTAGAAATTCTCTAATATGAAATGTCTTATCCCCAAACCCATCTCCATAATTTGGCAGCTTAATCCTTTCTTTCCTTGCAGCTGAAAGATTTGCTTTCTTTGTTTTAGAATCTGAGACTGAATTTGTTGCCTTTTCTACTCTTATCACTTGTATTTTCTTCCTAGAAAAACAAAACCAACAACATTCTAAGCAAAAGGGCATTCTGTCACTCTCATATCAAATGCTTTCAGAATTCCGAAAACAAAAACAAAATTTGCAAAACAAAAAACAAAATGAAATCAACCTGGGTTTAAAAGTTGAAGTAGCAGAGGATGGAAAAGAAGCACACCCATGTCCTCCTCCACTCAAATTGATACTCAGAATCATCATTGTGCTTTAAAGATGTATAATTTTCTCAAAAAGGAAAGAACTTTTGTTTAAAAAAAAAAAAAAAACTTAAAGAAGAAAAGAAAAACCCATGAGCAAAAAAAAAAAAAAAAAAAACATATACTCTCAGTAACCAAACAATTCTTCTTCTTTTCCTTTCAGAGAAGGAAAAGAAAAGGCAAGGCACTGTAATTGACCGGCGTGGGTAAATTTATAGGCAGAAGGATAACCGGAGGAAGTTGGTGGTGGTTGAAGAAGAAGAAGAAGGATGAATGATGACGGTGAAAAGTGATGAGTAACGCAAGCATTGTCTGATTCATTTATTACGGAAATGCCACTGCCTTTTTGTTTGAGTATTGGAATGTCATCCTCCATCTTATCAAATACTAAATTATTTACGATAAGGTGGGCTTTCAAACATTGCCAAATAAGCGCCCACTGCCACCTGTACGCTCTTTTGCCCTTTCTCATTACAACATCAACAAGCAAAATATATATATATATGTATACATATTTTTTTATATTATGTAAAATTGAAAATTGAAATATATATATATATATATATATGTATTTTTTTTATATTATGTAAAATTGGACAGGTTTAGGTAGCAAAGTTACTTGATATATGATACGACTTTCTGGAAGAAACTATGGTAACTCCTTAACGTAGTCTTTTATCCTTTTTTGATTAACCATTTTAACATAATATGTTTTTTTTTTCTTTTGTCATTTTATTTCTTTCTACCATGATATGTAACTCTCTACCCAATTAAACTTCATCAAACATGTACTTATAATCATATATCATAACTACTAATTAAGATTTTGGTGAAAGAGGAAGGATCACAAAAAATTAAAGTGTTTTTTTTTTTTTTTTTTCCAAGCATCCCAGATCTTTCTTCTCCACACAAATGATTATTTCCTTATAATAAATGGATGGGACAAATAGATGATCATATTTACAGGTAAACTAAATTCGCGGTTTTGATGCAGAAGTGAGAGGCAAGAAAAAAGAGAAATTGGGAATAAGAAAATTGAGTGAGTCTTACGGGTGGTTCATATGAAAGTGGATCAGTAATGGCCCCTACAGCCCCTAATAATTGACAGCATACCATAAAAAAACTTTTTCTTGATGTTGGTCGTTAATTTAATGTGTTTTCAGGCTACACACACACACACAAAAACAAAAAAGAAAAAAAAAAAAAAAATCTGAAAGCCGTAATGCCAAGTTTGTCTGCGGGACCGCCAATCGAATTATAGGTTGCCAACCTGAGAAAATGTAGGATACTAAAATTCCTGGCAAATTCGGATGATCTTTCTTTTAAGCAATGCACAATTCTTACAATATAATCTATTTTCTATTCCAGCAGTGAACTCCAAGCCTCACTACTTACTTCCATTTCTTGCAACCTCAATTGGGTATTTACATTTATATAATATTTTCTCATTTATATATATATATATATATATATATATATATATATATATATATATATATATATACATGTATAAGTGTGACATTCATAAGTGGACTACCCCAAGACTCAGAGAGCAATTCAAGATGAATTCATCACCACCCTTCTGCATTTTCTTCTTGCTTGTCAACCTCGCTTGCATGAAAATCTGCTTGGCAGACCCTGATAATCTGCAGGACCTATGCCCTACATCACCCGAAAAACAAACCATCTTCATCAATGGATTCCCCTGCAAGGATCCAGCCACAGTCAATGCTTCTGATTTCAAGAATTCGAAAATGGGTGAACAAGGTGATACAGACAAGTTCTTCGGCTCCTCGGTGAATATTGTCACTGCTGCAGAATTTCTAGGACTGAACACACTTAGTCTCTCAGTTGCTAGAACAGACTTAGCTGTGGATGGCCTGGTAGCCCCTCATTCCCACCCAAGAGCTTCAGAAATATTTTTCCTAAGCAAAGGTAGAGTGTTTGTTGGATTCATTGATACCAACAACCAGCTGTTCCAAAAGGTTCTTTCGCCTGGAGATGTGTTTGTGTTCCCCCGAGGTCTTCTCCATTTCAGCTTGAATAATGGTTTCGATCTCGCTACTGGCTTCTCGGTGTTCAATAGTCAGAATCCAGGAAAGGTGAGCATCAATGGTGCCATGTTCCAACCTAATATTGAAATGATAGATAAGCTGAAGAAGACCATTATCTCTCTTTCCAAAATAGAGGCTAATCGCTTTAAAAATTTGACTTTGCCCTGGTTTTAAGTGCTCTAAAGTAAGCATTTGGTTTGTGTTTAGGGGTATATATCTAAATGAATTCAACTAGGTTTATCGGAGTCTGAATTCTACGATAAGTATTATACTTGTTTGATTTATATATTTTACATATATAAAGTAACTGAAAGGCTTTGTAGCCGCTTTTGTGGCATAAATAATATTCTATTTTCGCCATACATAATAGTTTGCAGTATGCATTTTGACTTTTGAGATATGCCTAGCCCTGGCAAATAAATGCCAGATTTTTGACACTGCTCTGACATGCATTTTTGTTACACATTTGACCTACATTATGAAAGCGAGTGCTCCTTTTCTTCAATGGTATAGATTCAAACCAAATCCAGAAGGTCCTGAAAAACTGCAGCAAAAACGAAGATCATTATACATGCGGCATAAGTTAGTTTTCCATTCTGTATCCCTTTTCATATTTCGCAAGTCAAAGCATTTCACAAAAATGATATGTTGTATTCTAAACTCCAACTCAATAAATATATGATGAATCAATGATAGATGGAAAATTAGAGATACACATATACAAAGATTACTGCTATAATTCTTGGACATAATTTTTAGTTCTTTTGAATCACCCTTAGCTTAGCACTCCTACTCCGCCTATTCAATTTCTCTTCCTCTTCGGATGGTGTTATTGGTCTCTTTGTGAGAATTGTTCCTTTGCATCCTTGTATTATCTGTTTGATCCATGCCTCCTTTTCATCATTATGGTCTTGGATCTTTGATAGATCTTTCTTACACTTGTCTTCATCCTCCACATCAATGGCTCCATCTATGTTGTCGCTGTCAATGATGTTGAGAAATGTTTGTTTCACAATTCTGTCCTCCAAACTGTGGAAAGATATGACAGCAAGCCTACCCCCAGGTGCAAGGCACTCGAAACAAGCATAGAGGGAATCCTCCAGTGTCTTCAGCTCATCGTTAACAGCTATCCTCAGAGCTTGGAACACCCTGGTTGCGGTTTTAATCCATCCTTGCCTCCCTCCTGTCGCAATTTAAGTCGCGTCATACATCGAGCAAGTACTTAATACATGCAAAACAACAATTTTCTAGTAACTAAAATTCCATGCAACAGTAATAATGATGTGATTGAAACCCTCCATGCAGAAAGATAAACATGGTAGGAAATCACTTGTGTGAGGACATCAACATCTAGAAGAAATATTAAAGCAAACGTAAAGTAAAACCTCAATGAGGAATTGAGGAAAACCTACCTCTATAATTCCCAGAGGTTGAATTTCGAATAAGATCTACAAGCTCCCCAGTGTAATGCAACCCACCATGTAATCGGGCTTTAACAATTTTGTTCTGAAGAGACCGCCAGTTACTTTCCTCTCCATACTCTCGCAGGATTCGTCCTACTTCAGTATCTGGCCAAGAATTTAAAATGTCTTCTGCTCTCAGACTTGCCTGTCATAGGCCTGCTCCAATCAGTGAAATAAAACAAAAACTTAAAATGATTCTGCAGCAAGTTAAAATGAGACGTCAATTTGCCTACAGAAGTTTCATTCACCCTACAAACTACTATATAAGATGCACTGAATAATATGTTGGCAGGGGTAAAAACCAGACTGATTTATATGTATTTAAAAAGATTACTGTCAAGGAGAATACTATTATATTGAGAGCGCAATCATGGATATTCTACCACTCAGGAATAATAAGGATTGAAATATGACCAACTTCTATGCAACTGGATATGTCTTCATCCATGGAAAATCCACTTAATAATTACTCACTTTTACCACTGTCTTCATCATACTTCCTTAGAATCAATTATTTTCTTTGTCATCTCTATCCTCTATTTCAACTAATAAGAGTACTTGGGTCTTGGTAACTTCCCGATTTTTGAAGTAAGACATGTGTCCAAATTGCTAAATATCAGTCATACGAACAAGACAAAAGTAGAAAATAAATATGATGGTCCTTAGTCACTAAATCAAGTGCATAAATAGAAAACAAATATGATGGTCCATAGTCACTGAATCAAGTGTTCTTCTTTTACAAGACTGGATTAATAGTCCAGCAACTAGAAGATAAAGAACAAAGAAACTTTTGAAAAGCCGAAAACAACTTTTACCTGAGGATCCATCCGCATATCAAGAGGTCCATGAGCAAGAACACTGAACCCTCTTTCAGGATTGTTAACCTGTAAAGTTTAAAAATGAGGCACTCGAATTAGGAAACCAATCCAAGATATCTACATATATATATATATATATTGAATTTCTTTCGGTGGATCATTCAATTGCAATTAGGCTGTCTAGCATTGCCTTCAGAAAGAATTCCATCATCAAGAAGCTATCATATGAATTTCACAACACAAGCGGATGACAAAATCACTCCCCTCCAAATGTTTATACTTCTTCTTTATAATCAACAATTGGCACAAATCACAAAGACTCGTGCCTTAAAGGGTATTTATTCAAAAAGCAAACCTGCATAGACGACATTCCCAGGTCCATCAAAATGCCATCAACTCCATTGCGTGGTAGCTCCTCATCAACCTCACTAAGCGCAGATTTGATGTATCTGAAATTCTTGACAAAGGTATGAACTTTGAGGTCAGAAGTAGAGCTACAACAAGAATCAGCATGCAACAGAGAATATATCTGAGCTCGAGCCTTCTGATGTGCCACTGGGTCGATATCCATTCCTATGTAAAGTCTCAATTCTGGGTGGCCCTGAATTATCTGTTGCCCAAAAAAATTTTAAAAAAGAAATTCACAATATTTCACAGCGAAACTCAAACTTCAATGCCAAAACGAAAAAAAAAAAAAAAAAAAAAAAAACACAACAACAACAACAGCAGCGGACCGCAGAAGAGTGTCCAGCAGCCCCGACGGTGCAATCGACAAATGAGCGAAGCGGCTTCGGCTTCGACGCCGAGAAAACGTCGACCACTTCACCGAGCATCACCGGAACGTGGGTGGCCATGTCTCCGAAACGCTGAATGGCGTCCATTTCAAACTCTCTATCCGAACGAGTCCGCCGCTTCTCCTTCACCGTCGCTGCTTTCGACTCCGACAATGCCTTTTTCTCTTCTTCCTCCTTCTTCTTCTTCCTCTTCGTCGTCTTCTTTATCTTCTTCTTATCATTGAACTTTGTGGAGGTAGTAATGGTGGAGAGAGCGAGAGTTCGTGGATTGGTGAAGCCTCGAAGACGGGATGAGAAAGAGAACGGAGAAATCGAGAAGAAGAGCTTCGCTCCTGAATCTGAAACTGCTGGTAATATTCTCATTTTGCTCTGATTTCCCTCCCTCCCTCCCTCCCTCCCTATCCTTGAGATTCAACTGCTAAAACCCTAACTTTCAGATTTGCAGGGGTTCTGCATTTTCTGGGGTACCAAACAGACTCAGTAGAGCTTGGTCCATCCAAGTCCAACCATTTTGCTTTGCAAGGTTCGGGTCATCCTCAATACGACATTTGTTTTGGTAGATTATCATTTTGTCACCATACGACGTGTCGTTTGCATGGCAAGGTAAAAAAAAATTAAAAAGGTATTTATTTGCATGATTCGTATTGTATGGGTTTTTATTATTTCTTAATGTTTCCTAAATAGCAAAGGCTGTCATGGTATGGTCCTTGATTGCCTTTTTGCTTCAAATCCAAACAAACACAAAATGTGTAAATAATACTACTAATAAAGAATGAATAATTGCTTCTCTTTTTTTTTTTTTTTTTTTTTTTGCTTTATTTTATTTGAAATGAATAGTTGGTCTTAATAATGCAAAAAGCAAGTGATGGGCCATTGATGTTTTTGCTTTTGATGAGGAAAGTTCAATTAAGCGCCCAAAACTCAATTTCCTTGATGATGTCCACGGTTTTTCTGTGCTCAAATTGGTACATTTCTTATGTCGACATCATTCTCAACCTTTTAATTTCAGCCATTCTTTTCGAAGAAAATATTTATGTCATGGATTATAATTTGGTCCAGAGATTCTTATCATATTTTGGTAGCACATGTTTCCATATCCATCATGTGCTTTGGGTTTGAGTGTAAAGATGTCCTAAATCCCTTTATTTTCAAAAGAAAAAAAAATTAAATAAATAAATAAAGCGTTGAAGATATAAATTATATTATCTCACTGTTACAAGAACAATTCGAATGAAGCTATAATAAAAGTAGCTTCAATGGACTTCAAAGTTCACACTCACCCAAAAAAACTCCATATAACTACAGATAAACACCCTTGAATCTTTTTATTATATTTTTTATTTATTCTATGTTTGATTAAAATTGCACGATACGAACAACCACAATAAATGGTATTTTATGGTCATTATGGTACATCTTTATATATAAAAATGTAGTATAATTTGAATGGGTGGTTAGGTTGTGAGCCCAAAAAGAAAAAAGGACATGAGCTAGCTGTTATGTCAAGGCATGCCAGTTCACATTTGAGTGAGATTTTTGACTTAGGAAGATCCATTAGGTATTCCACACCCTCAAAACACCTAATTGGGTCTTTACCCATTATGGTATTTGGCATTCTTTTTCTATATATAATATAATTAAGTATATTTTTTGTTAAATATGTAATATATATTTTTTTGGATAGAGATACAGAAGGGAACTCAAACCAATTACGCAAATGGAAATGGAGGTATGTGCTTTGGTATGCTTTTGCAAAGTTTTGATCTCATAGGCTGATAGTGATTGGCTGGCTGGCTGTCTGAGTCTCATAAAATCCTATATTCATTTTGGTGGTCTTTTTTGACTGACTACTTTTCTCTCTCTCTCTCTCTCTCTCTCTCAGTTTTATTTTAAAAAATACGTACTTTCGCTTTGGTGCACTTGGTTTTCATCATTTGTTTAATACTTGGTCCACTGCTTGCTGCTTTTAATCATGTTGGCAAGCCAGGTCCACTTTCTCATCCCCAACCTCCAACCTCTCTCCCTCTCTCTCTCTTCTTTTTTGACATAACTGAAAATATGGGTTTTTGAAAGCAGCTTGATGGGTCTGTGACTGTGAATGTGTTGAAAAGATATGGAACATCATGATCAAAATCAATCAAAGCCATCTTCTTCCTCCTCCTCATCATCTCCGGGAAGTGGAGGAGGAACAAAGAGGGAAGATGAAGAAGTGCCTCTTCCTCTCAAGTCTGAAGATAAAGCAAAAGCAGCTGCCGCAACATATCCCACTTTCTTTGGGAAGCATAGGATGACTGCTGCCATTTCTCATCTCCAAAACCAGATCAACATCATCCAGGTCCTCTCTCTTTCTATCTTTGGTTTCTTTGTTTCTTTCTTTTTATCTCTGTTTGTTTTTTGTTTGCCTGTCGGTTTTCCTGGAAAAGAAAAGGAAAGATAAATAAGAGTGAGGATGTGATGCAGGATGAACTGAATCAACTTGAAACCTTGGGAGTATCCTCCATTGTCTGCAAAGAGTAAGCAGACTTAGCTCTTTCATTAGTTTTTACACCTCACAATCCAAACCACCATCATTCTCTTTATCTTTCTTCATCTTTTACAGACTTGTCTCAAGCGTTGGAAATGTTCCGGATCCACTACTTCCAATGTAAGACTCAATTACGATTCTTAGTATTGTTAACGTTGTCAATATTATTTTGGTGCTGACAAATAGGTCAACTGTTGGCATATAACACAGGACTAAAGGACCACTAGATGTGGGTTGGGATCGTTGGTTCCGAGGATCCCATAACTCCCGGAACAACAAACGCTGGATCTAACTCCAAAATTTCCCACGAAATTTCTACCATTTCAATACGCAAAGAATCAAGAGAGACACAGAGAGAAGAGGAGAGGAGCTTATTGGTGTATTTTCATTTAACCATCATGGTTTGAATTCTTAAACCAATGTACTTATAATGCCTTAAAGAGCAAATGCATAAAAGACACACAAGGAAATTCATATTGGTTATTGCCCTTGATTCTTCTATTCGCTTTATCGTCTTCTAAGAATACATTGGTAGTGTTGTTTATTAACTAAATAAACCGCCCATCACACACAATATAATTTGCCTTCTTCAAAAGGTAACCTCTAGCTCAGTTGCCTTTGCCACAATATTTCCCCTAAGAAATAAAGCATATATATATAAAGACAGAAAAAAGAAAAATACATTTAACAACGTTTAGGGAACCATCGATGATTCATATTGTAGTGCTTATGATGATCCAATTCGCTAAATGAAAACCATTGGGTTTGTAAAGCATCCAACCTGTCATTTGCCCTTCCAGTCTTTCCAGTCGGAATGGGCAACGGAAACCATTACAAAAGGACATAACATTTCTCTAGCAACCAAGAAGAATATAACATAGAAATATTATCAAGAGCTTCAACTGTGCAAAATGGAGCCAAAATTGATAACATGATAACTCATTTAGGTGTTCCATTAGAAGCCTGTCGATAAAATATGAAAGAGGGAGAGAGATGTAAAATTTCATACATGTAACAATGTACATTGATTAACCACGCAAGTCATCAGGCCAAAGCATCACCTATTGAACTCTCAAAAACATCTACAACATACCACTGCCCTGATACAAAAACATGGTTAGACAAAAAAGAGTAAGCTATAACACCCCCATCAACTGCAACATGACCTGAAATGGTTGGATAAAAAAACAAAAGTTTTGACATGTCAGGACAGACATGCATCTCATTTCTCTATGAGTTAATCATAGCAATCCAAAACGTCACAAAATCGCATTTTGCCTCCGTGGGGTTGGTCTACATTACACACTGAACCAGTCTTGTAAAATGAAGAGTGCTCAAAATACTAGATACAGCAGCAACCAGTTCTACCTACAAGCAAAAAGAAACGCCGAGTAAATATTGCAATTGGCAGAATAAAATGTACATGCATACAAATGCATATAATCCCTGCAATAGGAAATTGATCTTCGGTTACCATGATGTACATACATAAAACCGTTGAGTGCTTTAGAAAATAGATTTGCCAACATTTCAAGAACATGCATTATAGGTCACTACCTAAAACTATGATGCAACAACAATGGAAGCTTTCATAACAAGTTATTACTTCTTTATGGTTCTCTGGGAAAATATATATATATATATATACATCCCTCCCCGAATTAGCAAAATCCCATAAAAATAATAATAATAATAATAACTAAATGGAAATGTGAACTATCAACAGGCTCTACAACATTAGGAACTAAGAATTGATGAGATGTTTGAGCTGTCATACTACATGTTTAATGCTATACCACACCTCATTTTTGGAGTGAGTGCGCAGTTGCACATTCAGCAAGCTACAAATTACATCCTATTAAATTAGCTGAAGGAATATATGCCGATAGAAGATTTGTGCACCAAGCATGACTTCAACAAAAAACTTTTAACATCCTCAAGAGTTATTTGGACATGAAGTGCATGAAAACAAGAAAACGAAAAAAGGAACATAACCATAAAGATCTAGTATTTATTCTCTCAGAAAATTTAATTGGTAGGTTACCAAATTGCAAAAATATACATTGAACAGTAAATTCATGTTCTCTACAAAAAAACTATACGGAAGTTACATTTGGTATTACATTTCACCTAAATCCAAGGGCACTAAGCAAGGAAATAGACATTTATCTTACAGCAGTTTTCTTTACCCTTTTATTTTTTTTAATTTTATTTGTTATTTTACAATGAGGCTTCTGGAAGGTTCAATAGTTTGCCACTTTTTTAACCCCAAAGGAAAGACATTTGTGTAATTTTAAAATGGACTTCACCTATTTTACTGATAATAAGCTTTTGTAATCGTGTGCCAGAGACAGAGCAAAAGAACTGTGGTTCAAGCAACAGTAGTGAAGGCAGTCAATCCAACTAAGAACTGTGGTTCAAGCAACAGTAGTGAAGGCAGTCAATCCAACTGAGAACTGTGGTTCAAGCAACAACTAGTGAAGGCAATCAATCTAACTGCAACTAGAAAAGGGAGAGGAAAAAAGAACCTCCACAATGTCTTAACGTCCAATCTAGAACAGTATCCTACTTGAATGAATTTTCTGGGAATTTTTACAAATGTACAAAAATGTCTCCCCAAAAAAAAAAAAAAAATCTTAAATTATTTTCAGAAGACAAATTATATAGCATTACAAGCACATTCCATTAAGACTATCCACTATGTATAACTTCTCTATCATCCACAGGCAATGACCAATTTTACCATCAAGAAAATGCCCATAATGATAAACCACTTCTACGGCAGACTGATACCTTAAAAGTTGACAGTCAAACAATGCATCGGAATATTAACTGCATCAACTCTTACCATATTCCACTAAGCTATCAGGAAGAAGGTAAGTGGCAGTTAATTTTTCTTTCAAGACTGCCTGTCTTTTCAAAACCAGCAGACACAATTATATAACTACGAGCCAATCTATCAGGTACTGGACTTGCCTTCTTCCCCATAAAAGGCAATCTTTCCATGGTGTCCTAACAACATAATAGTATCCAAAGTGGTCATCAGACAATTTTCCTTTTCATATTTTAAACAGCTCTTACATTTATAGCCATATTAGACATTAGAAACGAAATTGTGAATATTTAACATACCACATCAAAAGAATACATAAATACAATCCATTAGATTTTCTACTACATTACCAACAATTAATCACATTATATAATAGTCTCATAACTTTACCTAACTTATGAATAGATTAAAGGCCAAAATAAATAAATAAATACATAAAATTAATTGCACAAGTCAAGCATAAAGACCAACCTAGAACTTACAAATATAAAATACAAGAAGACAAAAACACGTAAGATAATGCAATAGCCACATACCTCCAAAATACAGGTTGCCAATGCAGTTGAAGACTGAAGTTTATACACTATCTACATAAGCCTGGATGTTAGAAGCAGATTTTAATTAGTGAAAAAATGCTTCTTAAACAGGTTCAGAAGACATATTCGCTGTCAAAAGTGTTCCACGAAACCCTTCCTCGGTATGTTGTATGTCCATCTTTTGGTCAGAAATCTCATCTGCGAAACATTGCCATATAAACTTCCATTATGGCTGTATTTTCCCAACCGATCAATGCATAAAAAATCATATCTCTAACCAAAATTTATTAAAACTTTTGATAGAACAATTTCAACCTCAAATTACGCAGAACTAAAGATTTTCATTTTTTTAAAAAATATAAGTCATAGTCAATACTCTATTTTGTTATCTCTATTTCATTAGAATCTTAAAACTATTTTCAAGGGCAAAAATAATTTTGTTTGAAACAAACATGAATTAGAGCTATTGCATTAGTCTTCAATTGATTTACCTTCTTTATTTCAAGCAAAGCAGAAAATATACATATAAATAAACTTTATATACGTTTTTGAGCAGCATGTAGTATCATGTATTTAAAGCATTTTTATTCCATTGTAAATTTTGTTGAGACACAAGGAAGGGGGAATTATGGATTTATCACCAACTTCAAAATTATGGAGGTGTTTATTGATTGCCAAACAAAAAATCTCTCCATATCTGAAAGCTTTGAAGTATTTTAAGAGGATATATTAATACATAATTTATGCCCTTCACTTTTATTTCAGAAGCCTGTAATGTAAATCCCACAGTTCCCTAGAGGCAGAACTGTCCAACATAATAGGTTTTAGAGAAGTGGAATTCTTCACCACAATATGCAGCTAGGAAAAACCAACGAGTAGAAGACAAGTCCTATTTATTTATATTATCTTGTCAAGCACCAATAGTAATTACCAGCAATATCTCGATTCTCATGGATTTCAGAATCAACCACCCAAAGCGTATCTCCAGGGAATATATTCATGTCTGCAAGAGTAGCACATTCTTTATCGATTATCCGGGTACCTTTGTGAAGTATCTGATTTTCCTTAACAATCTGCATACATCAAAACATTGTAGTGCATATTAAATATACATGAGAACCACATTTCACAAAGTGAATTCAAAAGTAAAGGCATTTGAAGGAAACTTAAAAAGAGGCATAGATAAGATCCAAAGACCTAATATGTCACTCAAATATATACTATTTGTGAGATAAGAGAGCAATTCTACTCTAGAAAATGCCCCAGATGAAATCTAGAGATTCCAATTTAAAATAAACAAAAGAAAAACACACTAAGGTCCAAAACTGTAGCATAGAAGGAAGCTATCTGATAAACTATTCTAACATATTGAAGTAGATACCACAAGGGATGCATATGTTACCCATTTTACATAAAATTAATGTACCATGAATCTAAATATTTTTATGTTCATTGCATTACCCAACATTTGCTCAACATTTCTGGGATAATTTCTATCTCAGAAAACAATTTATGTAAGATAAAAGTACAAGTCATAAAACACAACACATTCAAATCCAAAACTTATGCATGCCCATATTTGCATTAAAAACCCTGAAGTATGTATGCAGACAAGAATTTACTTCAAGCAGCATACCCCAAAGGATTCCCAAATCATCATCTTTAACTGGTATATTGAGGTGGAACCAGAAACTTTTAGACTCATTTGATTTCCAGAATTGGTCTTCCGAGAACGTTTCGAAACTCGACGATCTGGATCAAACGTGGTCTCAGATGCTTCTAAAACTGATTTTGGAGCTTCCTTTCCACGTACAAAATATACATATATGTCCTCATTACAATAATTCAGTTTCTGCATTAGCTCCAAGCTTTTTCGTTCCCCAATGCAATCTTCACACACCTAGCATAATTAAAACACCATGCTTGATGAAGAAATTTAAATAAAATGTTTTTCTTACAATTTTCACGGATTTATATATATAAGCACAACAGGGGAAAAAAAAAAAAAAAAAAAAAAAAAAGAAGAAGAAGAAAAAAGAAAAAAAAGAGTCATACCACCTTCACCATAGCAGGGTTACAAAAATCAACCAACATAGATCCTCATACATGAATAATACACATAGATAACAAACAAACAGACTATAAATGATACACATAAATAACAAACAAACTTATATTTATTTGGGAAATTCTGCACTCCTCATAGTATAAATATAAAATATCCACCACATGTTCCTGGCATCTCAGTTCATCATGAAGAATGCAGATTATGCAGACATGACCAACAAGTTCCAAACTTCAGAAGTATGAAAGAGGTAGTGATACCCACAATCTTTTATCTCTATCTCTCTTTTCATTTCTTCTTGTAATATATATACATCATATTAACATTTTTTAACTTAGATATCTCTTTTCAAAATCTATACAAAATGCATTTTCCAATATTACAAATCAGCAAAATAGTTTTTTAATTCAACATCGTTACTAACAAAAGGTCCTAAGGCAAAAGATAATCAATATGAATAGTGGTTGATGTGCACAAGCTTTAAACATTAAATAAATAAATAAAGTTCCAATACCTCTGGACAAGTCCTAATGTGAAGTTGTCTAGACTCAGCTTCATTATTAACTTCATCAAGAGCACCCATATCCTCCTCAGAAATTGGTATGTCTTCAGAGGATCCAACAAAATTACTTCCTCCAGTATTACTAAACTCAATCTCAGCAGATATGCCTTTATCCTCGACACCATCCCATTCTTCACAGAAGCATTTCCAATCAAACTCAGTAATAATTGTCAACCCATCTGTCTGAAAATTCATGAGAAAACATAAAGGGCAAAATTGTGGCATCAGGACAATATTACAAGCATAGATGACGAAATTTGCTTCCTGAACGGTTGTTTAAAATTAAAATTAATCACCTGATACTACAACTATTATTGTCATTTTCAAACAGAGATACCAACATAAATATAAAAGCAATAAGTGATTAAGAGGACTGCAAATAGTGTTCAACTCAAAACTAGCTGCAACTTCATCAGACTACATAGATTTCTTTCTTGTACTTACAGTAGAAGACTTTTGGAAAATGGAACCACGTTTGCAAACCAGATCAGGAGGCCTTTCTAACAGTCGTGAATGCTGTAGGAAAACATAATGACATAAGTATACTTACAAGATAAAGAGAGAAGTGCAGAAAGTCTTGAACATTGTAGAGGTAATGGAATAGGTCTAACGATGCCCATATCTTTGGCTTAGTTCTAATACATCAGTATAGGATTTGAACCAGTGGTCCGCATTTTTTTGTATTGAAACCAACGTTAAAAACAGAGGTCTTGATATCTTACAACACCAGTGCTAACTTCCCAAAACTCAACATACAACTGCATGCAATCCAAATTCATTTAAGCTAATGACAAGTAACAATTACTAAACATCATTAAATGAATTAAATTCATGGAAAGCACCAATGAATCTTTACGAGAGATTCAAGAACAAGATGTACATAAAAGAAGTGCCACAGATGAGCAAGTACCTTTTCACACTTCAGTGAACCAATGATGCTATCCAACATTTCGGGTTTCACCGATGATGAAACATTCTTGGCAGTTGCATTAATATAGTTTCTCCACTTTAAAATCCAGGAAGTAGGTACCAAGTAATATTTGCAATCTCGAAAAAGCGGATAACTCTTTCCAGTAGCTAATTTCTCATGATTCTGGCGCTGTTTGAGCCTGACCATTCTGCAGTAGGAATAATTGGAGTCAAGCTATTATACATGGATCAACTCTGCACTAATGAGGAATGTTAAATTGACCTTAGAGAATCCTCCATGCATGCCACTTCAGAGAGTTCATCGCTACATAGGGAACATTGTCTAGAGTCTGAAGGAAAAGTTGAACAACCCAAATCATCATCGGGTTTTACAGCAAAAGCATCTTCATAAAGGAAGAGCCACAGAGCCTCAGGAACAAGCAACCGCTTAGCTCCCACAGCTTGCTCAGGCATAAGTTCACCATGAGGACACCTAATTGAAGCTGTTGGCCCAGCATCAGCTTCAGTTGGGGCATCAAGTATTTTTCTTTTAAGCCACTGTTGCAACCTACAAACATGAATTAATTAGCATCAAATGTTCATTGGAAATATGCTATCATTCCAATTTTTAAAGAATGAAGGTGAACACATTTACATTTGAAATTTAATAACAGATGGAAACAGATATGAGGATAAGACAATCCAAAAAGGTTCAATGAAGATGAACCGGCTTTATTATTGGTTCATATAAAGGAAAGAGTAAAACAATCAACAAATTCCCAGCACAAGGATGTGGGGAAATGTTGGAGAGTTTAGAGCAATAAAAGTATTTATCATACCATGCCTTAGAAACATTATAGGTCCCATCTTGAGACCTCCCTGCAAGTGCATCTTCAGCAACTTGTTTCATTACTGTTCTGCGATCCCTATAGCTATCAGCAGAGACCAAATTGCGGGCTCCATCGATAAGGCAATCTACACAGTAGTCACTATTGGAAAGTTCCGGACCCCCATTATACTGAAATCACAAGCATTTAAGTTTTTTCTTAAGAAAATCATTAGTGATTTTGACAGCATACATGCATAGTAAAAAGGAAATAACATAAACAACTCATTTACCAGATAAAAACATGGACACACATAAGGTTGGCCAATCCCGGAAAGGAAAATCATTTAATTATACGGAAAATAATCTACAACACAGAAACGTATAAAACTGACAGAAGGATTGTCAAAGAACATTTCAGATAACATTTTGAGACATGCATCAAAAACATCGAGAAATGTATCCACCTTCTCTCCATAAACGGCACCCTTTCTTGCATTCCTCAGCTACTTAAACACAAACAAAGAGAAAGAGTACACTATTGTGCCAACTTTGCAGGTCATCGATTCACAGTAAGCATTCAAGAAAAATATCAGACTAACGTAGTACATTTTGACCAGCATCAGAATCAACCAAAATAAATAAAAAATAAAATAAATAAAAAATTGCACACACCAAGCAAGGAAGGCAGTTTAAAAGAACTGCCAACATCCATCAAGTGTCTCCCAGCAACTGAAAAATATAAGCATCTGGCAATATCAAATTTCCTCTTAATACAGTATTCCAGTCCATTCTACTTAAAAAATAATCAGAACTCCAATTTATAGTCTCCAACCTTTCATATACACATACAGGATAACACACTATTCATCTTCTCTAACAATCTGGGGTTGAACATCAAAAGCAGAAGCACATTTTAATTGAAATTTAGCAAATGTCTCACCATCAGATATTATATTCAAAGGATTCAACTAGAAAATAACTCCAATAGACAACATCTAGCAACAATGAAAAGTTTATTTTTCAATTAATACCAACATCTTCAAGGTGAAATCCTTTAGGTAAAGATTATCATCGTAACTCTAATTGTTCTGTAACTTCTGTTAACTTTTCAGTTCAGAAAAATGCTTTTCCATTCTGAAATTACTTAAAACTCTAATATTTCTGTAACTTCTGTTAACTTTTCAATTCAGAAAAATGCTTTTCCTCTAAAATTACCTAAGTTATTTACATCTGCGTCTCTTACAAACTTTTCTTGAGCGATTTCCCATCATCTAACTCCATATGAAAATGAATACAAATGTCTTAGTTTGCTATTCCCTTTCAATAAAGTTAACAGGTACTATCATAATAACAGCTCCTAACCTAGAGGTCTAATATTTCACAACATTCAACATAATGAAATCAAATGGCATACATTAAAGCAACAGGATAGGATAATAAAAAATTTCCAGTAAAATACTTCTGTGAAAATAGTTTAAACCCTCAAGAAATTTAATTAAAATCTGCAACAAAGTTAATGTCCAAAGACAAATAAAGCATGAGACAAAGTTAAGCAAAGTCAATACATATTACATGAATACGTACCTTAGAGAATAACATAGTCCAAGCTTTAGCTGACAACCGTTTCATGGAGGTAACCTTTGACACTGGTACTTTTCCATGCGGGCATTGGATGGAAGTGTTGTCAAGAACACTGCAGGTAAATACTATGTAAACCAATTGCAAAAAAGGAGAAAATAAATTAAAAACCAGTAGCCAAGATAGTATAGTTGCCAAGGGAAGCTAACATTGACGTTAACAAACTTTTTTCTTACGGTGGAGTAACATTGTCAGCCCACTGACGAAGCCAATCTGCCAAAATCCAATAAAAAGGATCTTCAAGTGATCGAACAGGAGCTTCAGACAAAACTGATCGTACTTCCTGTCTTCTTTCTGTGATACGTTTCAACTCCATTTCTTTCTTCAATGTGTATTTTTGGCAAGCATCAACATACGATTCATTAAAATTTTTCAACTCTTCTTCAAGATGAGAAGGTAGAGAAACATCATGTAAGGAAACCACATCACCTTCTATTTTCTTATTAACACATACTAAATTTCCTTTGGCATCATCTTTTCTGGAACCTCTGATATGATACATCAACATATATGCATCACTGGAAGAAAATATCTCTACATGGCTACAGGTACTAGGTTCTGAAAGGTGTTGCTGAACAGCATCTGTATGATCTCCATTGGCAACAACACCAATTGCTTCTATGCATGATGGGATAATATTTGACTCAGGTCTATCAGGTTTTGAAGTTGGACTTGAAGACCCTTCTCCAAATGGCTGAAAACCTAAGTTTGAAACATGCTCATCGTCAAATTCCCACCACTGCCCTGTATTCTCATCCTTAATATGAGCTATGTAATGGCCACTATTCACAGCAGTTCCCTTGTGAATCAGAACAGCTGACAAGTCATAGATTGATTCAACTTGAGAAGGCTCAGACAATCTCCTCCTCATATCTAGTTCTCCAGGGAAACAAAATGCAGAAGTAATTTTCTTCTTTGTAGTAGTCTACTGACACAAATTAATGCACAAATAAAAAATATTAGATAAATACAATACTCACACACACAACATAATATGGAACCTAGAAAATACAAGTTGATAGTACCTTTGGAAGGAACACACAACGCTTGAGCTGAAAATTAAGTACAGGTGGCAATGTGCGAAGCTTGATGCTCCTGGTAGCATCAACTCTAGTTTTACATGACTCACAGAAATATTGATTATCTCCATGAAGCTCTTCCACACTAAGATAATCGTCTAAACTCTCATCTAAACTTTTCAAGCCCTTTACATTCAGCTCCAGCTCATAAAAGTCTTCCATGTTTGAAGAAGCTTCAGAATCTTTTCCACATCGAGAGCACCTATATAACAGTCATAAAATAAAATTAGTGTATACACCATTCATCATGCAGACATCCAATTAAAAATAGGATAACAAACGCTGACATTCAGATTAGCTGAAAGCATGTTCTAAGAGTTACTTTGACAAGAAACATAGACATTTTCAATAAGTTGACACTTGATTGCAAAGCAAAATTTGAAACATTAAATGTAACTGATGACAAGTAACAATCTCCTATCCTACTTTTGCTTCACTCTCTCCACTTAAAAAATAAAAAATTAAAATTAAAAATAAAAAAGGGATTCACAGAAAACAAAAAAAAAAAACCTTTGTTTCATATATCAACTTTGACAGCACCAAGAATCCAATATCCGGGGGAAAAAAACGAAAGAAAAAAAAAAAAAAAAAAAAAAAAAAAAAAAAAGAAAGATTATAACAAGAATACTATTGAAACTACTAGTGCAACACACTAAATATTAGACTGTTACTGGATGCAAACTTACGTCGTCACATTAGACACACTTCCACGGAAAAGATCTTGGACAATAGTCCTTGCCTTTGAAACTTTAGAATGGCTCAGGCAATGCTCAAGCAAAGAAAGAAGCAATGTCAAAAACTCATGGCTATCCTGTTGAACTCCATTATCTAGCTCCAGGGTTTTTACAAAAGGAGATGAGTCTATAAAAGCCATTTTACTAGCATGCAACTGTGCAAAAAGGCGAGCAAGCTGATCCAAAACTGGCTGCTGTTTCAAAAGATCTGGTTCAACAGAAAAGATACCTCCACGAAAAGATTTATTCATGTACAATAACTGGAGTATGCTATTTGCATAGCATGTTGCACCTAAATTTGTAAGACCTGCAGGAGAGTCAGCAGAATCTCGAAGATCCTTTCCTGGATCTGGGCCAAGAGATTGTATAATATCTGATGTTTTCTGCCATAAGCCCGCTTTCCGGCTTCCACTGGGAGGTGGAGTTAACCCACAAAAGCAATTTGGATTATCTTTAGTATTCACACGGCATCCTTGACAAACAGGCTTACAGATTTTATAAAGCATATTAATATCATCATTGGTTATGTCACCGGTTGTATGGATTTTCCTACAGAAAAACAAAATAAAAGATAAATTAACAAATACAGACCATGCATAGCAAGCAAGAAAGGTTACTAAATCACAGAAAACAAAAAACAGATATACCTCAATATTTCAGAAGTGGTGTCACCGTTATCGCCTTGTTTGTGTCTTTTATTTTTACCACGTGTAGTTGGTCGGCTCATTTTAACAACCAACTGACCCTGCAGAGTGCCAGAATGAATATCCAGATTTCAAGGGCAATAAATGTAAAAGAAAATTGAACATATCAAATAGCAATGAATTAAAATTCTTAATCTCCAAGACCAAAGGATCAAAATTGTTGAAACTAATTTATACCTAATTTCCATTTGTTATTTATTTTTTTAACTCTATTTATATTGTTAAACAATATTCATTTAGGTCTGCTAGATTGTTTCACTAAAAGTAACCCACATCAAATATCTATGTCAAGGAAAGAATGAATAACTTCCAGTTCTTTGTTTAATGAATAACTTCCAGTTCTTTGTTTATTCCATTGACCTAAGGGCAAAAAAAAAAATGTAGTGATCCTGAGGAGAAACAAAATATAAGGTAGCATGAAGTTTTGCATAAATGACAAGAACGAAAAATAGATATAAAAGAGCACCCATAAATTTCAACCTCGAAGAGTATAGTAGATGGAGAAAACAAAAATACCAATAACTCGGAATTCCAAACAGCATTTGATACTGAATACTGAATGGAGAACAGACAAAAATGCCAACGTGCAAATCATGTCCATCCACCCAAAAAAAAAAAAAAAAATTCTGGGAAACTAAATATACAAAAGCGGCGCTGCTACAACCATGACAAAACACATTGCCCAACTTCTTTTTTCTCTTCTCTTTTGTTCCTTCAAAGAAAACTAAGCAATTAACACTAAACAACAACAAAAACCCCTCCACCCACACCCCCCAAAATAAAAACATTCAAAAAGAAAGCTACTTAATATAAATAAATAAATAAACAACGAAGCAAAACCCTAGAAACTCAAATCAAAATAAGGAATTACAACAATTGATATTCCGTACAGGCTATTAAAAAAATCACAAAAAAAAAAAAAAACAAACAAACAAACAAACAAAAAAACAAAAACAAAATGGATAGTGTCAAAAGCGATACCTGAGGAAGGAAGAAGCAAAACGAGAGCTTGGAAGATGGGGAAGAATAAGATCAAAACCAAGAAAGAAAGAAAAAAAAAAGAAATATATAGATATAAGAACTTGTTGTCACAAGTATTTCAACAATTACATTATACAATTCCTATGTGTATGTTCGTATAGATATTATACATATATATATATATATATATATAGCAATATAGGGATTTTTGTAATGATCGGAAATGAAGGGAAAGGTCAGAGAGAGAGAGAGTTAGGGAGGGAAAAGGGAGGAGAGAAGAGAGAGAGAAGTGTGGTCAGAGTCAGAGAGACAGACAGAGGGACACAACTTTTGATAGAAAATAAATAAAAATAAATAAAAAAATTACATATTTGATATTAATGGGTTTTAGTTTTTTAACCGAGATGATGAAGAGGAGGCCCGAAGTCGTCAAACATGGAGTCAGACCCTCTACAGTCTCCACATTTTTTTTATTTTTTATTTTTTATTTTTTAACTCGCCACGCTCTTTTTATTCTCTTTCTTTTATATATATATATATATATATATTTATATTTATATTTTTTTTCTTTATACTTACTAAATGTTAAAAATTACAATATTTGTTATGGAAAAAATTTCATTTATATATACTTTGTTATTATTTTATTTATATTTTATATTTTAAGAAATTATGATTTATTTTTTTATTTTTTAAATCTATCAAAACAAATTTACCTAATCTATTTTTATAGATATTTACTAATAAATATTAATAATTTACAATTAAAATTATATATTTATAATGTTATTCAATTATAAAAATTTTATTTTTAATTTATTTTTTATATTTAACTATTAAAATTATTTGATAAAAAATGATAAATAAGATTGTTTTAATAGATAAATAAAACTACAAAGAGGTGGAATTTTTTTTAAAAGAATATTGTCATTTGTTATTATTGATGGCGATTATTAATTTTTACGATACTTTTTTATTAAAATATTTATTTTTTTTATTTTTATACTAAAATTTTAATAATAAAGCGTTTAATAAAAATTATTTAAATTATTATATAATATGTAAGTTTTATGAGTAATTGTTCACAAATAATATTATTCTTTTGAAAAACATGAAATCTAACAAAGCACAAGTAGTATCGGAAAAGCTCTTATATTATTGAACAAAAATCAAGAATATATACACAATTACAGCCATAACAATCTTTACAGATAAGGGTTATAAGAATAGAGTTCGTTACACACACATCAACATAATAAATTATTAAATATTTAACATTATCTATAATATATTAAAATCTAAGTGAAATAATGACAAAACTAATAAGGTATAAACGAAATTTGTCCTCCATAATTTTGTAAATATATATATATATTTTTTTGGAGAGCCAATTTTCTGGAATATTTTCCACGCGAGACAGAAAATTAAAAATTTTATTTTAAATTATTTTTAAAAAAATTTAAAAATAAAATTATACTTTTCTATCCATTTAAATAAAACTTTTAAATCTTATTTTGTTATAAAAAGGTAATAAATATAGAGAGCAATGTTGTGCGCTGAGATTGCTTACCAAATTTTAGTTTCAATGCATTCTCACATTTATGTGACAGCAAAAGAAATATTAACACTTCGTTGTCGTTTTATCGATATTTTGATATTTATAATTAGTGATTTTATAGCAATACATCACTATCAATTTTAAATTGATGGTAACAAATTATATAATTTTTTGTTCGGTTATATTACTTGCAAAAGCAATAACCACATCAATAAAATTCCGCATTCGAAAAATAATAATAATAATAATAATAATAAAAGTTCTCTTTTCTAAATCAGGGAAAACTTATTCTGTATTGGACATGCTAATTAAATTTCAAATGTAATTTACCTTTTTGCTTAGCAATTTAATAAAAATGAAATTGCAAATACCAATCATATATTATTAGGCATTCTACCGCACAGTTATGATGAAAAGGAAGATGATAATGACGATCAAATTGTGGCAATTTACGTTCATATGCCTAATGGATCAAAGCTAATTTCAAAGTCATACAATGTTTTGGGCAAGAAATTGAAGAGGACCTAAGGCATATTTTGACAAAGAAGCTACTTCTCAGCAAATGTTGACAAAGACTAGCTTGGTAGGCCCTCAAATTCAATGTTGCACAAAGAAAACAATATGGGGTATGATTGTCCTCAACTCCAAATAGAAAACTCCCCCTCATCAATTTGGGTCAAAGAGCATTTCCATTTTACCAAAAACTAGCTAGGCTCTAGGCCCTCAAATTCAATGTTGCACAAAGAGAACGATATGGGGTATGATTGTCCTCAACTCCAAATAGAAAACTCCCCTTCATCAATTTGGATCAAAGAGGTTACTACAAAACCTTATCAACACAGATTGAAATTTCAAAATTCAAATAGCTGGCAAGTGAAACTCAATGACCCAACAAATTGGCCATTAATAAGATGATAAAATTGAATATTCAAACAAATGTACAGAGTAAAACAACAAGCCTTGTAATCTATGTATAAAGCACAAAAGTGATGAGTCTCAACATCTTGTTGTACAAACAAGCATGAAGCAAACCCATAAAATTCCATCCGGCACACTATAAGCTCCACACCGACACAGAGTCTGCTTCTCAACTATCTAAATCCGCCGATACAGGCCCTTCAGTTACTTCATGAATCTCTTTACCAGCTTCTGCAGAGCTGTTTCCTGTAAGTACACTATCACTTGCAGATCCACTAGGGCTGTTCGTTGGATCACCATTGCCCTCTGCTCTCACTGAGCCTGAGTTAGGGGCTTGATCACCATTGCCCCCTGCTCTGAAGGAGCCTGAGTTAGGGGTGCTAGAACCGGACATATGCTCTTCAGATTGTTTAGGTCTGTTTAGGGCATTGCAATGTGGGCAATAGTAAGTGATGTATGGGAAATCTTCCTTCCTAACAAGCCCTGTGCAGAGAAGAAAATAAAAAAACAATAATAATTAAAAAAAAAAAAAGTGAGTTCTTTCCCTTCACACCCACCACAAGAAATGAAAGTTTCAAACAGCTGAATGTCAGCAGATAATCATGTTACTGCAAGTCGGAACTTTCTTAGACTTTCTACACAGATAATGTATAACAAGGATGTTGAACCCAGATTACTCACCATTGTGCATGTGGCAGTTTCCACATATGAGTGCATATGACTGTGTCGGATCCTCACCGACAAGTAATGCTGCAATACGAGCAATCCATCCTCCGTCCTGGGTGGAAGATCCTTGAGGATAATGATTGACAGCCAATTGGTTATGCTCAGGAGTCTGAGGACCCTCACTCCCCAAAGAATGAGGTGTCCCTTCATTTGAATGATGCAAGGGAGTACTCCCTGCACTACTGGATGTGTGCTGTTGTTTCCTGTTTCGAAGTCCACCTGGTTGAACAACTTCAACATCATTGCTCTTCGCTATTGGGACATCAACCTTTGGCTCATCTCCCACAAACACTTTCAGACCTGAATCTGCACCCAACTTAGATGCTAGGACGGTTGCAGCAGCTGCCTTTGCTGCTGGGTCAGTGTCATATCTCTGCACAAAAGAGCTTAACCTAAGTACAAAAAACGGCAACATACAACTTTCTGTTTAACATCATGCAATTGCAAGATGCACTATTTTCTCTCAGGGGAGAGCTTGTGTGGAAACAATCATCTATTGTTTATAGCAACATTTAGGTATTTTCTCTCAGGGGAGAGCTCGTGTGGAAATAATCATCCATTGTTTATAGCAACACCTAGGTACAATATTTACCCAAAAAAAAAAAGGTATAACAGGAGCCTGTGTTTAAAAATCTCCAGCCCCTTTTTTAATAATTAATACATATCCAAGAAAAATGATCTAATGATAAGAAATACATAATGGAGTCAAGGCAAGGCTGTAAAGAAAAAAAAACAAACGAATTGAACAAGAAGGTCAACTTGAAGTATATCTACTTTTGTATTTAAAAAAAGAAGAAGCTGTTTTGGGGTCAACATATAAAATCATTAACATACCAGTTATCAATTCTAATTAAATCCTAAAAAAATCTATCTTCTGCAGACACTTCAATTTCTCAAAACCTTCACTTTTTATAACAGCATTCATAGTACTTCCTTTATTTCACTATAAGGAGTAATCCCGAACAAAAAATCATTTCATCAGAATTTTATTACTATTTAATGAAACAATTGAAGGTTGGAATTATGTTTTTTATTTTTTATTTTTTATGAAGGGTTATCTAAAACTTTATCACAACCAAGTCATAACCAAAATGTAGTGAATCCTTTGTTGGGCAGGCATTTTGTTGAACGGGACAGGATTGGATAACAGCACTGGATTGGGGTGGACAATTTTATGTATAACATAATTTGACTGGACAAGACTTGAAATAGTCCAGTCCATCCAGTCTAATCCCATTCAACAAATGGTTGTATGCTAAATGTTTATTGGAATGACTTCGTCTATTTTCTAAATAGTTGGGGCTAGCTTAAACTTTTGAATATAACTATAAACTAAAAGAAAAACAAAAAAGATATATGATGCATCAAGACCATGCATCAATCTTTCATATAATAAGATATGACAATCAACAGAATGCAAAAGTTCTATGTTAAGCAATGAGACATAGATTAGTATAATTAATGGACTTAAAAAACATGACTTGTTATCAACAATACCTGAATAAGCTGTTGAGTGCTGTAATAATTCGTTTTTTCTTTTAGCTCATCAATTTTTGCTTGCCTTTCAGCCCTTAGCCTTTCCAGAGTTTTTTGGTCTTTGCGATCACCTAAATAGTTGAGTAATACAATTTATATCAAAAAACACAATTAAATTTGCAATATGAATATTATGAGACACCTACAACAACAGGTTGAAGGGCTGGGAGACAAATTATTACGGAAGGGAATAAAGATAAGTTGGCCCCTCCACAATCTACAATGCTAGAAATGAAAACAAATTTCTACTTTAGCAAGGTTAAACTTTTTCATTCAAATTGTTTCTCAATAAATCAATAAAAAATCTCCAAAAATAAACCAATAATCCAAATATAATCAATCAGAATGCAATTTAAGATTTAGAAAGGTGAAAAACCAAAAAAGTAAACCTTACAAGTTAATCCATCTAGCAAACCTATCATCCATGACTAAGTTCTAGACACCTAAACCCTAGCCGTTAGGTCATTGTGTGTGAAGTGCACTTCCTAGAATATGGACAAGAACCGAAATCAAAAGCACAAGATCCCCAAAAAGAGAGGGAAAAAAAAAAAAAAAAAAGACACTTAATTATGATCAATAGTCTAAGAACTAGTACAACCACAAATTTTTACTGTTGTTCAAGAACGACTTGATAGAAACTAAGTTAAAAGGGCATCAACAACGATCAAAACATAAGAGCACTAAGAACTCTCGAGGAAATCACGAAAATATTGATCTTTGGCTATTTTTTTCCTATTAACACTGGCATGAAGTATGCACTCTTCCAAGAAACTTAGTTTCCAATTATTTGAAAATATTTATTCAACTTCTTCCACCTGACTTGAAAAGAGGAAAGTGGGTATTTCACATATCTTTACCTAATACAAATTTTCTTCTGCCCTAAAAGCATGGTCATATTTCCTGTATTTGCATAGAAAGGAAGGAAAAAGAAAAAAAAAAAAAATATATATATATATATATAGTGATGATTTTAAATTTCTCATGCAGAATAAGGAACCACAAGAATAAAATCAAACTCCAAGAATTTCTACAACACAGCCAGAAAATAACCGACCCTATTGATCTTTTGCTATTTTTTCCTATCAACATTGTGAAAGTGTGCACCACTCTCCAAGACATTTAATTTCCAATTATTTGAAAATATTTATCTTGAACTTCCTAAACCTGACTTGAAAAGAGGAAAATGGGTATTTCATATGTTTCCTCCACGATATTTTTCCTCTGTTCTTAAAAGCATCGTTTTGAATAGAGAAATAAAAAATAAAAAAATAAAAACAACAACAACAGGGATGAGCTTAAGTTTTTCAAGCAGAATACGGAAACACAAAAATAAAATCAAGCTCGGAAAATTCCTCCAACACAGCATGAAAAAACTGATCCGGTGACTAAAATAACATGTAAATAGATTCAAAACAAAAAATAGACTCAAAACAAAAGCACTCAGCCATATAAAGATAAAAGAAGGAAAAAGAAGGAGAGCAAGGAGAAATAGATCAACTGGAACTGCAACTTGAACATGAAAATATAAGCATATATCATTACAAGTTCAGCTATTGGATTGAAACACTTACACATCCTAATGAAGCTTACAGCTGTCGAATAAGCAAGAGAAGATAAAGCAGGCAAAAGAAACATTGGCAAAACCCGAAATGCTCTCGTCTTCCAATTCAAGTCTGTTGATCTTGTTGTCATGATAGCATAACCCACTGCGACAATCTGAAAATGGAAGCAACTTTCAGTAAAATCCCTAAGGAATAAATGAAGCTAAAACAAAAAACAAGGTGCAAAATACTAGCATCAGTTCAATTTTACCAATGCTAACAGGCATTTCTTAACCCATCCAAGAAAGTTACGCTAACAGTTCGCAACGCTTTCCACAGAATTATAATTATACAAGGGAATAGAAAAAGGAAAATAAAGGGTACCTCAAAAATGACAGAAAGTACAAGAAATTGCCTAATCGTACGCCTCCATGTTTGGGACCTGTTCTTCAATCTTGCTAGAACAGTGGCTTCTTCCTTAGAAATGTACTGAAGCCGCTTCTCAAAGTCATCACCATGTAATCTGAAGATCCCATTCCAAATTCGAGATATGAATCCCTTGCGCTTCTTCTTGGCAACCACAGTAGAAGTAGTAGCTGCTGTTGCACTGTCTTTCTTATCACCATCCCCAAAGCCTTTGTCATCGACCATTTCTCTCTCTCTCTCTCTCTCTCTCTCTCTCGCTCTCAACCTAAAATATACACAAGCAAAGAAAAACCATAATTTTAACAGCAAGATGAGAATTCGACACTCCATAAACAAACATACAAAATAGCTCTCTTCCTCTCGCCAATAATTCGCCATGCCTATAATTCCACACAATTTACCAGCAATCTCTACGTTTCCATACGATACCACATGACTTAAAGTTTCCAAAATGACCGATTGACAATCAATTCCCAATATATTGGAAAAAAAATAAAAAATTTAAAACCAATCTACCATGCACTGTACGGAAGAATCTCTAAGAGATTACAAATAAGAAAGAAGACAAAAACAAAAACACCCGCAAGCAGAAATCGTCGGAGAAAAGAGACAGAGAAATAAAAGGGCTGCGAAAATAACAGATCTAAGTAGGTCTAAAGAAAACGAAAATAGAAAGCGAAAGTGTAAAAATAACGACCTTTAAGAAGGAGAAGAAAAAAGAAAAATATGGCCGATCTTAGATGTTTCAATCAAATCAATCCCCCTCTTCTTGTTCTTCTACTCCACCTTTCGGATCTCAGTCAGAGACACAGAGAGAGCGAGAGAGAAGAAGAAAGCAATGATGAAAATAGAAAACGGAGTCCGTTGGGACAACGCAACAGCAGAAACAAACAGAGCTCGATTGGTTTTGAGAATACCAGAAAAGAGGAGTGAGAGTATATTCTAGATAGAGAAAGAGGGAAAAAAAAAAAAAATCAGAAACGGTGAAGAGGAAAACGAAAAAGTGAGGGTTTGGCTTCGAATTTGGGGTTTTTGGGGGCTTGTTTACTCCCAAAACACACGCAAAGCAAACGTAACACACGCCGCGACGTTCTTTGAACTTCACGTCCTCCCCAACCGCTTTTTCATTTCTTTCTTCTTCTTTTTTTCGTTTTTTCGGGGGTGTTGATTGACAAAATTCATGAACCCCCGCCCTTGTGTTTGCTTCGTTGTTACCGCGTCCAATTTCATTAAATTGTCTACATTTTTGTATTATTATTATTATTATTATGTTTTTATTTTTAATATTCTCGCCAATTTTGCAATTTGAATCATGCTTTAATAATATTTTTTTTTTTGGGTTTTGATGTAAAGAAACGATTCTATCTTTTTAGGAAAAGTTAAACAGAGAAACAAACATAAATTTTATCGCTTTGTACACTGTTATGTACGTTTCCGTTTTCACTTTACCTAAAGAAGGAGGAAAAGAAAAGAATATCCCACTATTCAGGTTTTCGCATCAAGTACAGAATCACTTGCATTCGTAATCCACTTTCTTAGTTTCCACTCTTTTTTCTCTTTTTCCACCTCAAAATCATCTTACTTTTTGGATGTAGAAAACTTGCGCGTTAAGGGGTCATTGTCCCTTTGACTTTGCCTCTGTGTTCGTATTCTATTATCTCTTCTAATTTTCTTTCTAAAACCAATGGCTCTCTTGAAAAAAATGTAAAATGGGGTCACAATTTTGTCAAACAATTATTGATGGCACTCAAAGCCATCCTATGTAACAGAAATATGACACGAGTGAGAATTTCTCCACCATTTTCCCTCAAATTTCCCCTTCCATTTGAAAGTTAAACAAACAGTCGGTTATTTAGGAAGTGTGAACCCAGTTTTGAACCTGCTTCTATGGAGGTTCAAGTAGGCAGTCATTCCAATTTGATGAACAGAACATGAAAGATGGGCAGTGTATCTCCCAGTTGCAAGTAGGCAGTCAATCCAATATCAACTATTGGCATACACGGTGTGTGGTGTTGGAATAAACTCCTGTTCAAAGGACCATCAAATTCTGACAACGATGGCCACAATCGACACCTGCCACGGCACAGTACATAAACCATACATAAGATGCCAAATGTCTACAAAATATGAAGAATAGAAAATTTTCACCGAAGAGCAGGAGAAAAATAGTCAGTTTATAGAAGATAATAAAACGACGAAAGTAATCTAGCAACCTGAATAATTTTAACCGGTGACCAACATCTCGTCATCCAGATTGTATGATACGTTCATCTGAGCTTCACAAGTATATTGAAGAATTCAACTTAGATGAATGGAATGACCAGATTCAAAAAGCACAGCTTTTATCTGCCCAAACTGCAAAAATCCAGCAAGATTTTAGCCTTTTACTTCCACAACTAATAAAGATAAAGTCAAATTTGAAGACCCAAATTGACAGTGAATATCAATAACTTCCTTCAGAATAACCAAAAGAAGACACCATTTTCGCATTTTCTAATCATGCTGAAAAGCTAACGAGCTAAATGGTATTCTTAAAAAATTAATAATAATAATAATGTAGCATAGCTTTCATGCTCATCTCCTCATGGAGATTAATTCCCATTCGTCAACTGATAAGGGTTCCATGGAATTAGAATTCATAGAAAAGGACTGCCACTACTAAGATCCTGTAGTCAATACAGTTATGCTACCAATAATTCAAGAAAGCTCAAGAATACAAGCTCACAAAATTGAAGTTATAACTATTTCTTCTAATTTCAAAACATAAAACAGGTAGAAACCATCTCATTTTACTGAAAAAACATATATATATATATATATATATAATAAGGATAACTGAGTTCAAGTTTCAGCACAAGAAGAAGAAGACATGTTTAGTATTTAGAATACATTGTCAATCTTAAGAATCAGCAAAAAACTACATCAAATATATCAGATACATATAACAAATGCAAGTTGGTTGCATCTCTACCTCTTACCTTGAACCCTAGAATTACCATAAGGTGCTAAATGATACTCAGATATTTTAGAAACCATCAAACAATGTAACACAGTTTTGGTAAGAAATAGATACCTCCTGGAAGAGTATATGAAAGATTCTCAGTTGCTACCAGCAGAAGAGTTTATCAAGTTCAGAAATAAGCAACATGTTATGCAACCAAGAACCAGCCCGGGCCTTCAAAAGGCGAAGATTCTGCTATGCTTATGCTCTTTTCCTTTCCATCCATTTATAGTAGAGGTCAAACACCTTGTCAGGCTTCCTCATTTTGCAGTATTTCTTGACAAGTATCTTATATGGAACATCATCAATTGGCATACCAGAATTATGCATCTTCCTAAGGAGCTCTTCCGCTTCCTTCATGTTATCTTTAATACAGTGCCCTCTGATCAATTCAGTGTAAGTTATTATATCCGGTTCACATCCCAGCATTAGCATTTCATCAAGTAAATGAAGTGCCCATTCAATATTCTGAGAGTTACAAGCAGCACCTATCAACAAATTATAAGTAACTACATCAGGAAGGAGACCATATGAATGCATCTCCTGTTTGAGGGAAACAGCGTTAGTGATATTCCCTTCTTTTACTTGTGCATAAATCAATGCATTGTAAGTATATACATTTGGCTTAACACCATAAATCAACATCTGATTCTTAGTGGAGAATGCCTTCCCAAGATTGCCACATCTTCCATAACAATCAATAATAAGGTTCCATATAAGGGGCTCAGGCACCATTGACTTCTCTAGCATACCAAGAAGAAGCTCATTAGCTCTGACAACAACTCCATTAATACACAGGCCTTGAATAAGCGATTTGTATGACATTTGATCAGGAATAATTCCAATTTTTGACATAATGCCATGGATATAAGAAGCCTCGTCGAATTTTCCTATTTTGCAAAGACCACTTATAAGTGTATTGTAAGTAAAAACATCAGGAAGCAACCCTCTCTTAATCATTTCACAAAAGTATCCAAAAGCAAGGTGTATCTCTTGACTTGAACAAAACCCATTGATAAGGACATTATATGCAACAACATCTACTTGGGTATCCATTTGGACCACGTTGTCCCAAACACTCTTAGCCTGAACCATTTTTCCATTTTTAAAATAACCATCCATGAGTATAGTTGAGGAGATAATTTTATCTGATGCTGTCTTATCATTATCATCATCTAATATCTCTTCCAGATGCTTCTTAGCATCCTCCAAATGGCCTTTCTTGCATAATGCATGCACAAGTATATTACAAGTAACTCTATTTGGTTTAATACCTTTGTTAGCCATAGTGGAGAACAGATCCAGAACTTTATCCACATTATTGATGAGGCAATAACCATTAATGAATGTGTTGTAAGTAGCACAGTTAGGAGAGGGACCCTGTTCTGACATCTCCTTTATAAGCTCATCTGCCTTGTCCAAGTCCCCAGTTTTGCATAGTCCATTTATTAGATAATTATGTGTAAATACATCAAAAACTACACCTTTCTGCATCAATTTTCTCCGAAGCCAAAGTGCGGTTCCCAATTTACCATACAAACATAAATCTTTAATTATTTCTGCAGTTTCTAGGTAATTAGCTTCAAAAGTCCACCCCTGACAGTTCATATTTGCCAAAGATATACTTTCCCTGTAAAATCATAATAAATAAAAGACATCATAATTTCAAAATTTATTCTTATCAATACGATTTCTGACTGTCAATATCAATGTTCATATAATACTTCAAATAGGTATGAACTAATGAAGAGCATCACTGAAAAATCCATGATGCTGTTTTTGAAAGAAGCAGTTACTAAATCCTCGTAAAGCACAAAAATTGACTCAGCCACTATATATAAGACAGAAAAGGAAGAAAATTCAAGTGTCAATAACCTATCATGCAGCATGCAAAATCATCCAACTAGCTCAATGCTCGATTATTACCCTCTCACTTATTAAAAAATATCGTGAACCTTCAAACTCAGAGGCATCAAAATAAAAGTGCTGACCTCATCATTTTCAAGCGCTCCAAATTGTCTTTCAGCATTACATCCAGCACATTGAAAACTGCATGTGGATCTTGCTTATCATTGAGATTCTTGTTTTCTGAGAACCAATCTTCAGCACTCAACTGGTATTTTTCCCCAAATTTTGTCATGAAATCTTCGAGCTTAAATGGGAGTAAATCCGCATTCCCACAAGTCCTAACACATATGTTATGAAGTAGATAAGCATATTAAACGAATTTCAAAGAAAAACTTAAAAAGAGAGCAAGCATAGGAAGAAGAGGGAAAATAACAAAATGAGAGATGCTATTCTAAATGATGCCTCCCTTTTGTTTCTTCAGTTTTAGCAACTAAACATGGGATAGATCAATACGCTACGGTTCTGCAGCCTCATTTGTGGTGCAGGCACATTAACTGAACTCTGATATCACCATGTCTATTGAGGTTTTCTAAATTTAGAGCAATAAATCATTCCAGTTTATAATACAAATGCATAATACATGCAAAAACGACATTACTTCAGCAAAAACAAATGGCATCTGAGCCTATCACCGTATTGACCCTTCATAAGTACATCACTAAATCATGACAAGATTTTCTTTTTCTTTTCTAATATCCTCAATTTTTCTCAGGAACGGGACAGCAACATAGAACAAAATTTTAAAGAATAATAAAAATAAAAATGAAAGAAAGCGAAAGAACATTACCTAGCGTCTACAGCATTGTTGGTTTGGGAACAGAAAACGTTAGCAAAGATCTGAGCAATATTGCGCTTGATGGAATCGAGGGTACGATTCACAAATCCAAGAAGAACAAGATGGGATGGCGATGATTCCCCACAAGCGATAGCCAACTGATTCACACAAAACACGAATAACAAAACAAATGTAAAGCCAACAAAAAAGGGGGAAAAAAATACCTAAAACAAAACGAGTTAGATTGGATAATAGACTCACCGCCATTGGAAGCTTTTCTCTAAGCTCTGATTTTAGATATAATACAAAACTGAAAGCTTTTGAAAAAGGAGTAGAAGAAGAATTAGGGGTTAGATTGAAGACTGAAGAGCTGTGAGAGTACTCGCAGTGGAGCGTCGGCGGGAGCGATGGGTTCTGGGGCTCCTTCGAGTTCTTCTTTCTTTATCACTCTCCGACTGCCTCCTCCCATCGCTCTGCCGTTCTAAAAATCATTTTCTTCACAGAGGAAATTTCCTTTCGATATGTAAACGACATGCCGTATATGTTTTCTGTCTCCTGTATTTTGTTAATTTATGTTTCATATTCGAGCAAACGTTGAGGGAAAATTTCAAATCGTTTGGAAATAAATCATTCTTTGAAGGTTATGTTAGTCTTTTTCTGTTAGTATGTAAATTTTATTTCATTTAGAATTTTAATAAATATGGGTGCATAGATGTGATAATAATATTATTATTATTATTTGATATTTGGGGTCGGGGGTTACTAATTGGCAATATTTTTTATAATTGTCTTCACAAATTATGATGATTACAATCATCGTTCCCATATTCTTAATTATAAAGTGACCTTGTAACATCAACAACAAAATGTAATAATAAAGTTTGAGAAACAAATAATATTTTCTCGTATTATGCCCTTAAAAAATTTTTAAAAAATAAATAAAAGAAAGAAGTTAGGGTATTGTGATTAAGCTATAGAATATTCTCACAAATGCCTGCTACCAGTGCAAAAGAGATGGCACTCAAACCATTATTACACCTCTTCCGTCATTAGCCAAACATTGCTTTTTGCCCAAAAGATTTTGTACCAACACCTCACAAAATCTTTGTTTACAGTTTCTGTATGTGTGCACCATTTGACCATAAAACAAGTCTCACATAAACTGGCATTACATGCAGAATTGCAAATAAAATGAGAAAAACAAAGTTTTCTTATATCGATGATTAACGGATGCTAAACATTTACTATGGAAACAAGATCATCATTAACTTAACCATTCCTCATTATCTCTTATCTATATAGTCTTATCTTCTTTGCCCTTTAGTTTGCCTATGGCCAAAATTGGTTTTTCTTGCAGGGAAGGCCCTCTGCTGATTCTGATTCCTATTAGTATTCCCAAACTTGAGAGGTACAACCTGCTCAATGTATGATTTTCCAGGGAAGTTCCTTTTATCCTTTGGAAGAGATTGCAGTTGCGGCAACCAATATGCTACATACTCGCCTTCGGGATCATATGTTTGTGCCTGGAAAATGTATAACAGTTATATTGAGTATTTTTTCAGTTCTAGTATTCTTTTCAAATCTCAAACTTTCTTTTCTACCAAGTTGTTTAAACTTCCATGCTCAAGGGAATATGCAACTGTCCTATAATCACAGTTTGCCAATTTCAAATTACAACATTTTGTTTCCATGTCAAGGCGCTTACTTGGATTTGTTAATCCTTTGGACAGAATATCACAGAGGAAGCTGGATGGTGCCTTCAATTTCAAATTTAGATTTTGGCAGCTAAAAATACGAAATGAGTTATATGCATGAGTAATGCGCATGAGTTAACAATATTATGTTTTTCCCGACTTGATCCATAAAAATCCAGATTATGTTTTTGTAATTGTTTTTAGTGCTCTTAATGTAAGAATCTCTTAGGTGAACATTTGTCAATCAAAGATGGATCCTACTACATTAATCTCTATGCCTAAGAGAAGTTCTTCACTTAAAAGATTAAAACAATAAAGGTATGAAAGTACTTACTTGTTTGGGGTTACTGAAATAACGATCTTCTCTAGGATCATTCCCAACTCCTAAATAGTGAAAAAAGACAATAAAATGTTGATTAATAAATTTGATTGACTGAAGATTATAAAGCAGCATATATATAGTTGTTCTATATTGCAAAAGTAAACAAATATTTCGAATTTGTTAATGTTTCGATAGGAATTTAAAAAATTTACTGTCAAATTGTCTATGGTTATGCTCAATGGTTGTCTATGTAAGCTAAATAGTACTCCAACCGCATCAATCTCAATGTAAATTAAACATAATGTGAATTACCTGCACCATATGTCCAATTCCCATAGTTGGAGCATGGATCATAATCCAAAAGGCATGTCTCAAACCATTCAGCTCCCATACGCCAGTCAATACCCATATCTCGAACAAGAAAGGAACATACAATCTGTATCAAAATGGGGGGAAAAAAAAAATCATCATTTTAAAATCCCCATGCAACATGCTGCAAGATCCATATGAGAAGAATGAGAAGATATGGGTTTACAAACTAACAAACAATATGATTTAAACAAGCAGTTTATAACGGTAATTGTTGAACCATAACATTTGCAATGAAACTAAAAGAAAGTGAAAGATTCACTTGGGGTTTACCTGCCGTCCTCGATTTGACATGAATCCAGTAGTTGACAACTCTATCATGTTGGCATCTATGAGAGGGTACCTAGATGTCCAACAAGTTTAGGTAAATTACAGACAATCAGTGACAGGAAAATGATTTATTTTCTTTAGGCTTCTGAAAAGTAGAAACTTATTATCATTCCTACAGTATGATCATCCACAATCATGCACATGAAAATCAAATCGAGAAA